>NC_054740.1:10159139-10759139 GCF_018143015.1 Lytechinus variegatus | reverse complement strand
AATTGATTAATTCATTCATTCATTCATTCACGAATGAATGAATGAATTAATAGATAAATAAATTTATAAATAAATAAATACATTAAATAAATGTATTAATAAATAAAATAAGAAAAAAGGATAAATGAAATAAATAATTGAATATAAATTTCTCTTTGGTGTTATTGACAGGGATGATTCGTGTTGCCGCGAGTAAACGTACGTTAATCCATATTAAATATAATATATTTAGCACGCGGGCCACGAAACTTTTTTCTTCAGTGTTTTCACCACAGTCAAAAGAGGGCGTACTAACAGCGATCGTGTTCCTTGATTAACACGAGACTGGTATAGAGACACAGATCCGTGTAGAGACTGGTACGGAACACTGATCTCTATCAGTGGTACGGAACCGTCAATAGAGACTGGTGCGGTAGTCCGGAAGTTTTCTTGACTAAATAAACACCATTCATAACCGAAGTAACACTTTCATCTTCCTAATGAATGCAAAAGAGTCTCCATGGCTCACAGGGCTAAAGGAAAACAGTATGTATGGCAAGAAAGAAGGAAAATATAAAGCTGAAAGGGCTAGAGGAGTGTCACGTGATGCCTGAGGGGGTGGGTGGATAAACCATGTCGACAGGGAGAGAAATTAAGCGTAACAAAATACGAAATATTTTAAACAAGGCGAAGTGGGAAAAAATGAAAAGGATTAGAAATAGAGAATGAAAATAATTCATTTCCCAAAGGTCCCGTATCTCCCTTGCTTTAAAAAAAAGAAATCGTATTTGTTTACCGTACTTTCATACGAGTCAAGCCCCTAGCGGTTATAAGAAGGTATACCTTTCATGCTCGCTTCGTTGTTTTGTTCAAGGAGTGTTAACGAGGAAAGAAATATCCATTAATCAAAAGTTTATTTTGGAGAAATAATCTCGTCGACTCTCTTTGGTGAAATGTGAGTACGGTCCAAAGCTCCCTTGGACATGTTGGATGTTTAAGTAACCAAACCCTAGACGATTGCAAAATATACCAACACAACAAGTCCGAAAATAATGATGTCCATGCAGGCGACAGGGTCCCGTTTCATAATGACTTGTCATAGTACAATTTCTATAACAAATATACTATCATCCAATCAGATAGGATAATTTCAGGAGGTTTTAACTGGTATTCCAAATTTGTTAGTATAACATGTTTTGTGAAACTGTTCCCTGGTCTGGATAACCAGGGTGTCATGACGTCATGAAAATTGATACTGCAAAAAGCATGAAGGAATTATTTTATAGGATTTACCATGATGAGAGAGGTGTCCTTATCTTCGGCTCTCCGTTTGTAAATCGTCGTGCATCAGGGTTTGTGAAAATGAGGGTAACTTTGAAATGTAATAGCTTTTTTTTTATTTTACATCCGATGTTGATAAAATTTTCAGCATCGCAAAGCTTTGATTGTTCTCTTTTTATCCGGATCAGATTTTTGCTGGAGTGGACTTCTCTTTTAAGTTGTATGTGATATTCATCATAGTACTCGTCTCTAGGATTTACAATTTTACCAAATCTTGTATGATGTAAATGATGTTTGAAAACAAAAGATCTGTTATACCTTCATGACCATGCGCATCAAATGAAGCAGGGGCAGTTGCAATTGGCAATTCGCATGACTATTGCACAATGCAGAGTCCGAAGTAGTGAGACTAGATTCACTGTGTACTGCAGCTGACACAGTCAGGGAGTTTTGCGTTTAGTCTTAACTCTAGGCATCGTTTCGTTAAAGTATCAAATATTAGTCTGTGTTTGCAGACTACCAAAGACAAGCAAGGCCGCTTTGCTCCCTCGCTTTGATTTTTTTTCTGAATTGTTTATGCTCCTTGCCCCCCCCCCCCCTCCCATTATCGTGATTATATATACAATATTGCCAGTCCAACATCAGTTAAATGATTCTCCACTATACTTCTCAAATAATGATGTGCCAACTAGAAGATGAAAGAAAAAAAAATGTAAAACGGCAAATAGGTTATTATTTATTAAATATTTAACTCATTTATCTTGATCGATTTCAATTGATATCTTGAGAAAGATAAATATGCTATCTAATGTCAAAAGTCCATCCATAACTTTCTAATGCTGTCTCTCTCCACATCCCCCCTCACTCTTTCTCTCTCTCTCTCTCTCTCTATGATTTTCTCTCAAACTGTCTATTCTTTTTTACCCCTTTCTCTGAAACAGTGTATCCATCGCCAATGTTGGATTGATCTCTTGAGATTACTTCGTGTTACACCAAAAGGCTTATGATATCTCTTTTGGGGCGAAATAGTGAAATTGTAGTCATTTCAAAGCAATAACAGTGGCGCCAATATTCACAGTCAGGGAAGCAATATGCGTAGCCTCTTTGCCCGTTTCTTGTCCTAATTTCCAAAAGTGTATTCCTTTCCCAACACATGCTCATCGCTTTCTACTGCTTTATTTTTATAATTTGCTGAGAATACATCGTAGGCAACATTCCGGACAATCTTTATCAAATTAAATTTCAAATATCCAGTCGCAGTTCAATGTTCTGCTATCTATATTTAGTTTCACTTTATTTCTGTGATAGACATGCCTGCGACTAGTAAGATGATAATTATTCATTTTCAGTTTACTGACATTTGAAATATCTATACATGTCATTGAAAAAATGATTGTGTAGGATTTGTTTGTCCAATGTTCCCAAAGTAGCCGAAAGTGACAATTGACTTTTCCTGGTTTTAAAGTAATTTTGTTCATTTAAATAATATTTTATTTCTTCTTATTCTTCTTCTTTTTTTCTTCTTCTTCTTCTTTTTCTTCTTCTTCTATTTTTATACTAACTACTACTTTTACTACAACAACTACTACTACTACTACATACTACTACTTCAGTGTTGGTCCAATACCAATATATGTTATTACAACACCTTTGGCTTTTCTGTAACACTCTTGGTGTTATGTTCAATGTCTAGGGTGTAATTATTACACCTTATGATGTGATCATTTAGAAACACCAGCTGGTGTCAGGTTTTACACCCCAGATATTATATATTGTATTGGATGCAACGATATCTAAGTGAGATACGAAGTTATTACATTTAATTTTGTTCATTTTTTGCAAGGTTATAAACAAAGGTCACTGCATTCATTCCTAAATTTTTCACAAGCAGACAAAGAAAAAAAATATTTCAAAGAGGACCACGACTTTTTTTACTTTTCCAGTTTGTCATTTGACAATAAAAATCATCAAACAACCAAAATTAAAACTAATTTTAAAAGTAACTCCACAACTAAAGGTCCCTCACCCCAAACAAAAATGAAAAAAGGTGCTATACGGGCGTATGATAATGCATGGAGTGCTTTGATTTGCTTAATCGTTTTAGATAAGGGGAGAGAAAAGATGTTGGGATACAAAAGTTTTCAGTTTTTATATTGACCTCGGAAAATGGGATATATTGTTAAACCATGCAGTGATATCCTATAATGCTTTATGGCAACTCGTGTAAACGAGGGTATCTATGTCGTATATTCATGATTTAGGCCTAATTATATCTTTACACTTCCGTATGTTTACTTGAGCTAATATAAACAATAATAGCCATGTAACGTTTGTACCCCCCCCCCCCTCCTTTGTGGTTAAGTCCACCCCAGAAAATATATCAAACTAGCATAATGCTGAAAATTTCATCGAAATCGGGTGTAAAATAAGAAAGTTATGACATTTCAAAGTTTCATTTATTTTTCACAAAAGATGCACAACTCAGTGACATGCAAATGAGACAGTCGGTGATGTCCCTCACTCACTATTGTTTTATTTTTTTATTGTTTGAATTATACAATATTTCTTTTTTTTACAGATAATGACAACAAGGGCCAACTGAACTGAACCATAATAGTATTAAAGTGATGCTGATTCCACATGTTCTATGGAATAAATTTATCTTCATTTCACCTGACAATAAGGAGAAAAATAGAAATATTTCATATAATAAAATACAAAAGAAATAGTGAGTGGATGACGTCATCAGTCACATTATTTGCATACCGACCAGGATGTGCATATAACTGTTTTGTAAAATTAAGCAAAAGTTTAAAATGTCATAACTTTTTTATTTTACAACCGATTTCGATGACATTTTCAGTGATATTCTCGTTGGATTTTTCTCTCTTTATTCAAATCAACTTTTTTGGGGTGGACTGGTCCTTTAAACCTTCATCCTATACATTGCCGGATTTTGGTTATACGATACAGAATCCTGATCAGATTTCCGCTCGAGTTATCACACTGGTTAATTTACGAGAAATCGATCTGCTGTTGCTTGGCGACGGACGCCTGACGTTCGTGTCGGGGAGATCGCTGTCCCACCCGAGGCCAACAGAGGGATATCAACCAAAAAAAAAAACATTGCGTGTCCATTCATTCTCGATGAGCAATGATATCTGATGAACACAATTTTCCGAATTCTTAAGGGAAAGCTTATTCCTAATGACCATCTTTACCAAAATTAATTGTCACAAGTTTTAGCACAGCTAGACAACAAAAATACAAAATTTGATGAATTAATGTAGGAATCATTGGAAATCGAAACTTCCAATTATTTAGACAAAAAAAAACGAAATTCCAAAAAACGTAGTAAATGTTTTTTTTTTCAAAATATTTTTTTATTATTTTACTCTCCAATAGAACCAAAAGTTTTATATCTATGCCTGTATACTATCGATTCATATTAGGGGCCTGTTGCATAAAACTTTTTACCTGAGAAAACTCTGGTAAAATCTGAAAACTAAGGTTAGTCTGATTTCTGCCATTGACAAAAACTCCGGTAAAAACAACCTGAATTTTCTCAGGTAAAAAGTTTTATGCAACGGGCCCCAGGAGGGGGAAAGGTGCTTATAGGAGAAAACCACATGTTCAATTACACAATAATTTGGAGAGATTTATACCATTTTATCCAAATTGACCTACCAAACAGCCAAATCGAGAATCTCGGATATGTATTCAAACGTCCCTGATTGTCATATTTCTTCCTTCTCTGATTATTTTTTCATGGTTTCGCCATCCTGGGGAGAATTTCATGAAAGGATTTGTCAGACGTTTACTTATCAGACGCTTTATCCCGACAGTTACCATAAATAAAAGTGTTTCTCAGCCAATCAAAATCAAAGAGTGATGTCAGATGTAACTTATCGGACAAAAAATATTGATGAAACGCTCTCCGGATTTCGTCATGGGCTTGACGTAAATAATAATGTGTTGCCAAATCAATCTAGAAATGGGTTTGAAAAGAATCCAAAAGAAAAATCCTTCCAAGTATATTGCAACAATGTATCAAATGATTGCGGTACAGACTGTGTAATTGCTGACAAATCAGCAAAATGAGCATGGCATTCGATTCAGAGGTCCGTTTCGTAAAGAGATTTACAATTAAATAAGCAGCTCTAAGGCATAATTGGGTAGCTATTGCGGTAACATGACACTGCAGCCAATCATAAGCAAGGTAGTTTACGATAATTGTAAGTTGTTATGAAACGGGGCCCCAGGTGGTGTATGGTCTTTTCCCAAGCAATAATAAAACGCTATCCCGGATTGTGATTATATTTTGGTAGCGATCTTCATCAGTGTTCATTGTGTTCGTTTTTTTCGGCTTAGATGTCATGATTTCACTGTTATACCTTGGTCACATTTGTTCTATGGCGGCCGTACGGCGAGTCGAAAACAGCCGTTTTAACATTTTTTTTTACCAGCTACATAGGTGGTTTGAATAAAAATGAATAAAACGACTGTTTTCGACTCGCTGTACGGCCGCCGTAGAACAAATGTGACCAATGTATTAGGTTTATGAAAAAAAAATCTTACGAGATCGTCATATGGATAGGGTACACTTATTGAGCGTATACGATAAATCTAAGTAAGATTGGAAGTTACTATGCCCAGTATTCTTATACTCGAAAGGGGGTTATGTTTTGGGACTCGCATGAACCCCAACCTGATTAATGGTGTACGAATTGATTTAAGTGGCGCTAATGGAATTACATTAACCCAAATATTCATTCTTGGGGTATTTTTGTCTTGTCGGTAACACCCCCCCCCCACCATACCACCCCACCCCCTCGCAAGATTTTGGGGCGGATCGCGAGACCGCAACGACAAAAAAAACATTTTCGGAGTTGCGTATATAGCTTAATTAATGTATCAATTTCACTTTTATAATGTAACATGGATTAAAATTTTAAAACTTTGTATGAAATTATATTATTTTGATGAAAATTCCTAAATAAAGCACCCGAATGCTTTTTTCTTTCATTTGTTTATAGAGACGGTCTGTATGGATTCTGATGAAATGTACATTAAAAAATGCATTTTCGACATTTCTGATGTATTTTTTTGTTTTTCGACTTTTTCTTATTTTTTTCGATGGAGATTGTCAGCAATAGTTTTGTGATCGTAAACAATATGAAATCAGTTGATTTAATCATTTAAAGTAAAAGAAAGTGATTCTACAATGAAAATTTTGACTTGTTTCATACGGTGCACGAACTTTGGATTTTTCTTGTCATTTTTTTCCTTTGAAAAATTTATTATTTATTATGCACCTTTTGTTCTTGTTTCATAATCAAGCACCGCTGCTATGTTGAATCGCGTTATGCAGGCGAGACTTCCAGGGGCGATCTCATTGTTAATTCATTTAAATTGATCCAAGAGAGCAACTGTGCTCTGGAATTGCATTTAAACACTATTTTCATATTTTTAAAAGTGGCTAATAATGCGATAGCATTTAGTCGCACGTTATTTGGTTTATTGTATTACAGTCGTTCGTAATGATGTGCATAGCTTTACTGAAAGATTTGTAGAATACATCCTAAGGGCGTACTCAACGGACGCGGAAGCTCTGAAGATACCAAGCTGTCTATCGGAAGACGAATTCAGTTTCGGATCACACTTCTAAAGAGTCGACAACAGTTACTAGTTACTTTACAAGGGTGCTTGAAAAGGAAACTACCCATGGGAATTCCAGTGGATTCTGTTACATATATATACCAATGTTTCCTAAGAATCGCCCCACCCCCATATTGATTTTAAATAAGCCGTATCTGTTCCATCAGTTAAACACTGGAAACTTTGGCAAATTTGGATAAAAATATTTCCAGTTTTTCTGATGAAACACCTCTTTGCGTTTTATGGCAAATATTACAAGTGAGCTGTCACCTATACAATTTTTCTTTTAATTTTGTTATATGAAATTTACGTCTGGTATTTCTCGCCAAAAAAAAATGTAAAAGAAAACACAATAATTATTCCGTGATCATTGGTGGAACATGACATAATCAGCTCACGTAATTGTCTACTCTGACGTCATGTTAGAAAAAATAATCTGGTGGGTGTTTCATAAAGCTGTTCGTAAGTTAAGAGCGACTTTAAGAATGACTGATGATCCTTTCTTGTGGTAAATGGTATATTCAATAGTGATGATTCAGCGCGTAAGAAAGCTTCACCAGTCGTTCATAAAGTCGCTCTTAACTTACGAACAGCTTTTTGAAACGGCCCCAAGAATCACTCTACATTCATTTAACACAGGTATTTTTGCAGTGTTGAAATTACGATCATTTAATATGTTTCTTCCTGAAAAGAGAAGCATAGAATAGGCCAACAGGCTGCAGAATAACAGGTAATTTTGTTTGAAAAAGGAACCGATTTATGAAGCTTTTCTTACTTTCCTTAACATGCTAAATGTGTACTCTCCATACGCCTTTCTCTTTATTTTTGATAAGTTCATAAAGTAGTCATATAGGTTCACACCCAATTTAGTCGCTATGCCGTCCATTTTTTTCCTTGTCAATCCCAAGAGGGTATGTTAATCTCTATTTAGATATTAATTTACGCTTGGAATATCTGGTATTCCCATTATGTTCTTTGTATAATAATTATGACTCTTTTCATTGAAATGGTAGATATAAAGTCATTGTGGATAGGGGAAAGGATAGTTGTTTTTTTTCACAGTTCAACATTTACATGATTTAAGAAAACATGCATATACATGTAAGTACAATAATGTATGTTTTATATTATTCGTCAATACTTACTCTCCGCCTGACATCTATTTTTATCAAATTATCTTTTATTACATCACGATAGTCTTCGATTGTAGGTCACAATTCCATTCCCTGGGGTACTTGAAAAGAAGCCCTGGCGTCCATCATGGTCATTGTGTACCCCAAGAGGGGGACTTGAAGTTTATGGTTCTTCAGTAATTTACACTTGAAAAGAAGTTATGACGTCCATTTTGGTCAATATAATATCACTTAAGTTTTTTCAATGGAGTTATTTACACTTGCCATAGTTTTTATTAGCTCCACGGTCATTGTTGTTTGATATATAACTTCTTTTATTAACATAAAGAGGGCATCTGAAGTAATGTCGATGCGAAAGTGACAGAGTTGTCTCTTTGGACAATATTCTCCTTCAAGATAATACCAATGTTAGGCGTATATAAGGAAGCTTTTCCACTCTTCATTTTTATTTTCCAATGTTCTCTTTGTTTCATTATTACTATTGATGACTTTTGAGAGTAGTCGTAAAGTACCTCGTTTGTACGTCCTTACCAATTCCAAGGTATTTGAAAAAAAAATGAATTTGGTCAATATACCATCGTGTAATCTCTGTTTGGTTCTTCAGTGGAGTTTTTAATCTTGGCATATCTGTTCTGTTATTAGTATCACAGTTCTCTTTGTTTGATATAACACTCTTTTAATGAAGGGGGAGATCTGGGTCCCTTCAAACAAATACTTTCGATTGATCCGATCAACCACAACTATGGAAAGCCAACAACGCCAACATCTAAAATGCATGTTTGCTCAAAATTTGGTGTGTTCTCTTTTGGTTATCAAAGACATTTTGCAAATTTCCTGTTTAAAAAAATTGACAGTGATGAATTTCCATATAGTTGAGATTGATCGGATCGATTGCAGCTCTTTGTAAGACGGTGTCCTGAAGTTAAACATGTTAAAGTGGATAAGGAAAATGACATATCGAGTTGTCTCTTTCGGCAATATACCCTTCAAGATGTTGTACCAAATTAATGAATGATAGGCCTCACGAAGCTTTTTTTAGAATTCCCACATTTACAGGTGTATGGTCCATAATCATGATAATGGTAGCTATTTTCTCCCTTCCTCTTTATTCCCCTCTTTATTTCGTTATTACTATCGATGACTTCAGATAGAATAGTCATAAAAGACCTCAATTGTAGACCCACGCCCAATTACCATTTGTACTTGAAAAGAAATTATGATGTCCATTTAGTTACGGTATTAAATGCCGTCAGCTAATCTCACTTTGGTTCTTCATTTGAGTTATTGACAGTTGCAAATTGTGTTCGTTATTAGCTCCACGTTTTTTTTTTCTTTTGATATATGATTCTTTTAAAGGATGTTTACGCTCTATATCTTTAGTTTTAAAAAAAGAAAGAAAGTAAAACAGCAGAAAAGCGGGAATACGTCAGAGAATACCAAAGTTGATTAATTTATTTTTAATTATGTGAAGTCAAATTTGGAAGAGAGAATGAGCATGCATGGGCGTACAAATGGTGGGCTTGGGGATCTCCCCCCCCCCCCCAAAAAAAAAAAAAAAAATCACGACCAAGAAAAATAAAAGAGAAAAGGAAAGAAAGGGGTAAGGGTGAAAAATGTTATTTTCCGACTATTATATCAAAATCTACCACAAACCTGGATTTTTGTAATAAAAATGTCGAAATTTTTCCTCTCTCGCTCGCAACTTGTTAATTTTAAGCAATGCGCTATATCAAGCCCTCTCTACCATTAAAATTTTTGGCTCATTACGCCATTGGGAATGAGGCAAAAGAGAGGTCAAATAAAAAGAAGAGGAGTATTTTCATGCATGTATTCGAGAAACCAGATGATGCCTCATCTTTCAATCTAAGTTCTACCCACCTTACCCCTCCCCAACACACACACACACCCACCGACAATCAATATACCACACAGCCGCCCCTCGGTCACCGACAGAATAATATAGACAAGGAACAAGAAGATCAAGGAAATTAGACATTACAAAGTAAAAGTTGATTTATTTTCAGTCGTAATCTTCTCATGAAAACTTATCCGGTGTGTACAGCAACTAAATTATTAAACTGCAATATCTAAAAGCCTTGACGCCCCTTAGGGTTTTATATATACATTTCAATTCGATTTTGAAACCAACGGCCTATACCGATTTCGACAGTTTAGGTGAATTTGAAAAAAAAAACATGGTGTTATATATAAGATATCCAATCAATCATCCAAATATTATTATCACTGCATGTCAACGGCCACAAAACACAAAACTGAAAGAACATGAATGACAGATAAGTATACCGTGTGTCTCAGAAAACACTTTTGAAATGGTTGCCAAATTGAGCATATGTAATTTTATGAAGAAATGTCGATATGTATAGAAAGCTGAAGTACCAACCTTTCATATGATATGAAAAATTGGAGAAAAAAAAACCGTGCTTCGATGAACAGTGCTCACTTAAGTTATAGGTATGAAAATGTGCCTGCGCAGGATTTTTCCTTCCAATTTTGGACAAGTAAGTTACTTGTAGCTTACAAAATAAGGTCGATATGAGATATTCATGATCAATGGATCAACAGGATATTTTGAATACCTTGAATACCATTCCTTTTTCTCTGTTATTTATCAATCCCGAAACACCACCGCCCACCCCCCCCCCACACACACACACACACACGCACACACACTTCCACTCCCATCTTATTGTATCATTGATCTGGTAGATGTGAACGGGATTAAGGATGAATGGGAATTGGCTAAATTGAAATATTCCAAATCATAATTAACATTACGCAACCCACTGTCCTCCCCCTCCCACACACACACACACACACATACAACCTTCTTCCTATCCTCTCACCTACTCCTTCCTTTTTTATCACTTTTCTTCTGAAAGTTTGGTGGATCATTTTTTTTCCATTAATAATCAAATTATTAACCAGTCACTCATTTTGATCAATGAAATCAATCGATAAATCACTGAAACATTAATTCCATCAAGCAGTTGCTCAAACCAATTATCACACGCACACAAACCACACACACACACGCAATTTACGGAAGAAAACAGATAAAGAAAAGGCAAGGGGCAGGTGATGGGATTGGAAAATGTTGTGGGGGAGGAGAGTGGGTTGCATGTCGATTATGAATATTTCAATTAAACATTTTCCAATTCTTCCTTCATCCTGTTCACATCTACCAGATCAATGATACATTAAGATGGGAGTGGAAGTTGGTGTGTGTGTGTGTGTGTGTGGCATGGGTGGTGTTTGGGGATTGATAAATGACAGAGAGAAAGGACTGGTTTTCAAAACATCCGTTTAACTCTTAATCCATCGATCATGAATATCTCATATCAAATTTATTTTGTATGCTATATACCTGTCCAAAATTGGAAGGAAAAATCCTGCGCAGGCCCATTTTCATACCTCTAACTTAAGTGAACCCTGTTCATCGAAGCATGATTTTTTTTTCTTTTTTTTCATTTCATATGAAAGGTTGGTCCTTTAGCTTTCCATACATATTGACATTTTTTCATGAAATAATATATGCTCAATTTGGCAACCATTTCAAAAGTGTTACGTTTTTTTGAGACACACGGTATATCCTGTGGTGCGCTGGCAGTGTTGGTGGCTATACACTTACCCCGAGGGCGTATTACATCAGATAGAATGACAGGACAGCGCAAAAAAATAATACGAAATGTAACCTTCACTTTGACACTAATGTAGACAAATCGGCGATATTGAAAAGCTTCTATTTCGTTTGAACTACGTTAAAGAGATAATGATAGTTCTTTCTGACGTCAGTTGGGATTTAAAAAAGCAGCAAACTAAGAGAAAGAATTACATAAGATCTGACCAAAATCCGTCAAAGAATTATGAATGTTTAAGTTTTGACTTAGTGACGTCACTTGTGAGATGCTCGCCCCTTATATCGCGATATGATTTCGAATTTATATTCACAACCAATGAAAAATGAAGTAGAATAAAATATTATGCAAATGCCTAAATTACTGGAAAAATACCACCGACTGAAGCGATAAGTATGTCTGACGGAGAGATATGAAGAGAGGAAAGATCCACGTTGAATATGCGTGCTAGCACTTATCTTAGAGCTGATGACATTGTGATATATTAGTTTGATAACTTATTATCGTGACTTTTAAAGCATAAGAAGTAAGGCTCCTTTAACAGGAAATTTCCGGGACTACTTGGCTATATGCGCCATTGGCATTTTAAGTCGTTCTCGCTCCTCTGCATTTGTGACAAAACTAATCCTAACCATCGATATACCAACACCTTGCATTGCCAATCTTTCTAAGAACTGTGCACTTTTCACCCTTTACAGGTGTAAATCCCAGATGCATATAAGCCTTCTTAAAGGCATGGTCACACCGCCCGAGCGTTGTTGGAGCGGTCGTGGAGCGGAGAGAAAAAAAATCATCACCGCTCGCTACCATTTACCATTTTCGATTTCGATTGTTGTTTTTTTGTTTTTTTCCCAATTTTGAGAGCGAAATTCGACCCTCTTTCCCTACCGCTCCACGACCGCTCCAACAACGCTCGGGCGGTGTGACCAGGCCTTTAACAGTTAATGCAATTTTATATACTTTTTTTCTGCCGCAAGAATTTTGCTTTGACTCTCATCGCTTCCTCGTGGCCATATTATAAGCACATGTTTCATGCGCAAATAAAGATGAGGTATAAAACAAGCGACAGTCACAATGTATAGAAACAATTAACAAGGGTCAGTTGTCCAAACGGTTGCAATTTCACCCGATCCCACGGGCATGACGGGGCGCCGTTTTCCATGCACTATTAAACTTCATATACAGAGCATATTGTCTAATTTTATATACCCGGCCGGCCAGCGCACCCCGGGCCGCCCTCCCACGTGCGTGATTTGTGATGTTTTCACCTCTTTCCATGGGGATATATAGAAAAGCTCTTGCCGTAAGGGTGTTGATTAGATTTAAATCCACTATTCTACTAGCTACTCACTTTCTTTGTTTCACTTTAATATCCAGAGGTCGTGCTCTTATAATGGACGTTGACTGTGACCTCAAATACCCATTTCTTTAATGAACATGGGAATTGACCTAATAAATGATATAATTATGCATTTGGATACAATTGATTTGTAAAGGAACTGCATGCAGTATTTATTCACTCTGCATTCCCCCAAGGGTCCATCCTTGGTCCACTTCTCTTTCTTTTTCTTTTCTTTTTTTGCATCTTGCGATCCGTTCTCAATAACTGCACAGTGCATAAAATATTGCTCTTGACACGATTGTATGTTATTGCTAGCAAAAACTATTCAAAAAAGAAATTGACAAAAAAACTTTTAAAATCTGTGGAAATTTGCCTGATCTCAGCATAGAGCTATCTCTGTAATAGCTCCATGATCTCAGTAAGTTAATTGTAGATAAAAACGGATACATTGTTCTAAGAATTGATATCAGACTTGGTGTAACCATAAATCCATGTTGAAAAAGATACAGTCATATGGTCAACAATAACCAGTGGCATAACTACGGGGGGGCATGGGGGGCACGTCCCCCCCCCCCATCGGCTGACAAAATACACGGGAAAAGGAAAAAAAAGAGGGAGAAAGGAAGAGAAACGTAGTTGGAAAGAAGAAAGTAATGTTCATTACAATGTTATATTACATAAGAAAAAATTATTCCAAAACTTAATTTGCCCAGGGCCTATGTTTTCATTGTTTCTGGTGCTCGCATTCTCTGTTTAACGAGATATATAATCCTGTTGTACTAAAACCTTCCGTTTTCAAGTCAACATACACCAAATATATTTCCTCGCACTTCAAGTTATTATTGTTTCATGTACAATAGTATGCTTCTTTTTAATGACTTCTTAAAGTGCTTGCCCCAATTTAAGGTCTTAATATAAAACATTTCCAGTCGTGCTTACGGTCGCATTAGTGGATTGGTGAGATATGTCTACTCTCCATAAATTCCTAAAATCCGTCCTTAAAGGACAAGTCCACCCCAACAGAAACTTGATTTGAATAAAAAGAGAAAAATTGAACAAGCATAACACTGAAAATTTCATCAAAATCGGATGTGAAATAAGAAAGTTATGACATTTCAATGTTTTGCTTCATTTCACATAACAGTTATATGCACATCTCGGTCGGTATGCAAATGAGGGAACTGATGACATATATCACTCACTCACTATTTCTTTTGTATTTTATTATATGAAATATTTTTATTTTCTCGTCATTGTTATGTAAAATGAAGTTCTATTCCACCCTGAACATGTGGAATTCCATTATTTTAACATTTTGTGGTTCAGGCAAGGAGGTCCTATTCGTCAAATTCGTAAAAATTGAAATATTAAATAATTCAAACAATAAAAAACAAAAGAAATAGTGAGTGAGTGACATCATCGACTCTCTCTTTTGGATAGAACTGGCTCGTTCATTTAACTATTTTGTTAAAAATAAGCGAAACTTTGAAATGTCATAACTTTCTTATTTTACATCCGATTTTTATGAAATTTTCAGCATTGTGCTTGTCTGATTTTTCTCTATTGATTCAAATCAACATTTTTCTGAGGTGGACTTGACCTTTAAAATGTCCCTTTTCTGATCTGAATATCAAAAATTTTCAGCTCGGCCCCTCTTCAGGTCTGAATTTCAAAAGAAAAATTCAGCTCGCGCTTCACGCTGGCAATATTTCATTACTGAGATACGTATGATAAACATGATTACTGTGACTACATAAAGTGCTTCATGTGTTCAGATGTTATTCTAACAAAATCAGCAAGTGATTGGCACTCGAATTAGATTACTATAGTGAGATATGTATACTCTTAATGGATTCCTAAAATATAGTCCTATAAAATCTCCATGTTTTAGGTCAATATATACTAAAAATTTCAGCTCGCGCTTCGCGCTCGCATTGTTAAGCAAGACAGGGACGTATCATGATTACAAAAAATTATTATATTTCCCCTCTTAGGTCTTAATATAAAAAATTTCAGCTCGTGCTTCGCGCTCTCATTATTTGATAAGTTAGATACATATCCGTTTAATGGCACAGTCCTTAAAATGTCTTTATTAGGTCAATATACCAGGCAACTAAACGCGCTTCGCGCGCTCACTATATTATTAAAGTGACTCAAATCTTTTGCTGGTGCTCCCCCATGCCGTGACCCACGGTAAGCCACTGACAATAACCTTATTTCATCTCATTTAGTCCGTAAAAACAGCGGGAAATGTTCAGAAAGTTATCTCCAAAAGATTCAAAATTGGGCAGTGCATGGTATTAAGAAAAGTATCCAATTAGATTTGTACGCTGTAATGGTGTTCACAAACAAATTAGTCCCTGGTAATAAAAGTATATATAGAGATCTGGGTGTAGTATATGGAATTGAAACCCAAACCCAAAACCAATTCTGCAAAACGTACGTTTGTGTACTGAGGAGCCACCTCCTAAAATTGCATGTGTATAATATTTACGCGGCACGAAATAAACACAGCTTCAAAGTATGTCTTTAGAGGGGAATGAAGCCTTTGGAACAAATAGGATTGTGTAGAAACAGAAAAATCAAAGAATAATGAGAAAAATCGGACAAATAATGAGAAAGTTATGAGCATTTGAATATTGCAATCACTAATGCTATGGAGATCCTCCCATTGGCAATGCGACAAGGATGTGTGATGTCACTGATGAACAACTTTCCCTTTGGTGGACTATAAAATACCCTCAAAATGTTTCTTTTTGCTTTTTCTAATGATGATGCAAACTCTTTATCCATGATGTATTCTTAAAAAATATGTATTACATGCCCTCATGTAGAAAGAACACATGATCTATGGATATATGTGATAAAAGAGGCAATTCAAGTGAAATATATACTAAAGTAATGGGGAGAGTTGTTCACAAATGACTTCACACATCTTTGTCGCATTGCCAATTTGCTATCTCCATAGCATTAGTGATCGCAATATTCAAATGCTCATAACTTTCTCATTATTTGTCCGATTTTTCTCAAACGTCTGTTGATCTGTTCCTTTGATTTTTCTGTTTTCACACAAGCTATCTTGTTCCAATGGTTTTATTCTCCTTTAAGATCTTTGTAATTTGGTATATGCATGTAATAAGACTCTCCCATTCTCTGTTTGTTTTCACTCTTCAAGTCTTTAATTGGATGATTCTTGAAGGTTTGCCCGGTGCATGGACAATCATGGAAGTGGTTTATAGTACACCATGTTTCGAATCCTATAGAAGAACTTAGAAAAGTGGATTGGAATGAATAAGGGAAGCGAGAAAGTATAAGGTTGGAAAGTAAGGGTTCTTTTTCTGGAAATCAGTCTAGTCGTTCAAATTACTATCAACCACAAAGGTCAAGAGTATGTGGAGAGAAGACACGACGTTTCGAGTAGGTTGTCTGTCCATATCTTCAGGAATGCGTTGTCTGTACTAATGGATTTTGAAATCCTCCTTTTTTCATGTGTTAAGTTTCTGTCATCGAAACCGTCATTATATTTTTTTACGTTTCAATGTTCAACTCTTAAAGTGAAAACTTTGAATGAAAATTTAAAAGTGAAATATAAGTTTAAATTGAAATCAAAATTATAATCTTAAAAAATCAAAATTAAGTATTTAACATGTTGAAATTGAAATTTAAAAAAAAAATTGAAATAAAGATCTAAACCAAAATCAAAGTTGAATTGGAATTAAAAACAAATATCTAGGCCCAGTGGCGTACCTGGGATTTTCCACAGGGGGGGGGGGCAAAACCGGTCGAAAAATTTGACAAGCAAGAAAAAAAGTCTTCAATAAAAAAAAGGTCTTCAAGCTCTTCAGGGGGGAGGGCAAAAAGGTATTCAAGCTAGTTAGGGGGACAGGGATATGTCTTTTGTATGGATTGTGACTCGTCAGGGGGGCAGACTGCCCCCTCTGCCCCCCCCCCGTAGGTACGCTAGTGTCTAGGCCTAATTAAGTTCAAATCCATACTAAAAATTAAAATAGAGAGAGAAAAAATGGAAATAAAAATTTAAATAAATTATCCTATACCCCCTTGCCTTTTCTATCCTCTCTCTCTCTCTAGACCATTGTTGCATTTAAAAAAATCCATATCGCAGCACATGCAGGAGTCACAGTATCCCTCCTCTTCACCACCCCAGCCCCCTCCTTTCCTTTCTGCCATCACCAGTCCTCAAAAAGAACATAAGAATGTAAGAAAATCTAGATAATTCATAGTAGAATCCCTCAGCTTATTGATTTGCCCTAGTTGCGTATGCCATAGAGGGAAATTCAATTTTGTATTTTCAGGTGTCTTGCAATGTCCGGATGCTTGCTTTGCCCTTGGCATTTGACCGTGGACCTCGATCTCCATGTCCATGTTCTGACATACACATTAGTTACTTGACTATACTGCTGGCACTGACTGTTGAATGCAAGGTTTTACATTGTTAACCCGTGATCTACGGACACTGGCGTACTGATGAGGCATTCCCAAAAAGGGAGAAAAAATAATAAAATGCCCATTTTGGGGGGGGCGGGTAAATAAATATTATTATGTATATCGATGCTTTGCAGCTTTTCACAAAAAAAGTCTGAATATGATTTCCTTGAATATTTACTGTTTCACATGTCAGACATAATTATTACAAGCAGGGACGTTAGTGGGGTGGGACGCATGGGATGACCACCTCAATAATGTTTACTTGAGTATACATACTGATAAAGAAAAGGAGGGGAAATATGAACAAAGCCAAAAGGAGAGAATATGTGGGATGGCTTGTGTGTAACCTTTAAAAAAATGTCAAAGTTATGTCAACCCCATCTAAATATCGGGATGCCACCCACTGAGAAACATAATACTTTACATCCAAATGCTATACAGGGGAGCTCATCCTTACAAAAAGTTTATTGTAAAACTAGCAGTAAAAAATAATGAAAATAGTGAAAATCAAGGTTGAGGAAAATCAATCAAAAAACGAAGGAAAAAAGAAATTATTAGAATTCTAATTATTTGATTTGTGTTGTCATATGCGAACACTTTTCCTACATATCGTGTGGAGTTTAAAACAAAACAAATGCATATCATTTTCTCAGTATACTGAGAATGTTTTTCTTTACCTTCAGTATACCAATACACAACCATTTCACACCCACTCCAAAAAAAGTTTTAAAAATAAGTCATCACGAACCATTAAACAATGAAATTCATGCATTTTATATTTGACCTTCGTACATTATGTGGCAGCTGCTCGTCAGTATGACGTCACAATAATAAAATTCTAATAACTTTCTTAATTTTAAACGGATTTTCTCAAACCTTCAGCAATCTATTTAAATTATGTTGTGCTATTTATACGATAGACTTTTCATCAGGATAACCTTCCCCTTTAAACATGTCTCGTGTATGTTGACACTCAGAAGTTTTCGCAACCACTACACTGTCCTGGTTCTGGAACGCTCAGAATCTATTGTCAAAGGTGAATCAAAACAGCAGTGTCATCTTGAACCTTGGAGAAACGACATATTTGGAATTTTTCTTCACCTCAGAATCTTATAAGACGATCTGCTGTCCTGGTTTACCAAATTTCGACAAAGACCTTCATGCAGGTCATTGTGATTTCACGGCATTTTCAAAAAATACGGCAGTCATGTTTGTACGATTATATTCGAATGAAATATAAAATAAAACTGAAACCAATACGGGATGAGGCGCGGTGATTATTTTGTCACAGCTGGTTGGGATGTGAAACGACTCTATTCCATTGGGTGCTATACACTACTTCAAAATATCCGGTGGCGGGTTCCTAGAGATGAATTAGGAAATCAAGAGAGTTTGTTTCAAACTCTGCTTGCTTCATTGTTATCGTTATATCAGTTGTTTCTGTTTAGGTTTTAGCTTTTTATTCGTTTTGCAATCAGATCATGTAGGTTCCAAGGGATGGCAAAACGTAGGATGTGGTGACTGGCACAATAAAGTGACGTATCGGTCTCGGAAGTGGGTCTGCCGCTGACGGTTTCTTTCGTCCCCCCTCCCCTTAACACCAGTCTTATTAAGAGAGACAGTCATAACATCTCCCGGTGTCATCTATAGCTGGCGCTGTGACAACTAAGGCCAACTTTCACGTTGAATCCTCGAATTATGAATCCATGTATGCAGAAGAGGGAGAAAATAGCAAGGGAACCCTGAGTGGTAAGAAATATTTGAATTATATTACAAAGTAAGCCATACATTTTAATGAAATTTAGCCTGTTATAGACCAAGGCATAATACGACATCGTTTCAATGTGTTGTGTGAGACGATGTTCAAATTCAGTGTTTGTTTTTTGTTCATTTATTTGGTTTTGGAATTATCCTATCAATTTCAATGGTGGAAAGGGGGTAGACCATGGACATCCAATCTTTAGAAGAAGAGCCCTTCCATGGAGGGAAGGTCTTATTCTATTTTTGGATAGGAATATGCCGATCCTGTTTTCATTGGTATTGGTATTTATTTTCCATATCACAATGTTGAAAGTATATAAGGCAAATGTATGTACATAATCAAATCAACAGTACATTGAAATTGCTGGATAAGCCCACTCAGCTTTGTTAATATAACAACGATGTTCTTCCCTGGGGTAAAGAACTGGTTTCTCATATAATATTCAGGTTTCTGCCCCCACCTACGCTTTCAAGGAGGGCATGACCAGTGATTCAACTTCTACACAAGGAATATGTGTAATAGCGCCATCTCAGCCCCTGTTATTAACGGTATGAGAACGACATTCAGTTAAGGGCACACATGAGTATTACAGACCCCCATTCACTCACGTGTTATATCATAGCTCATCAAAAAATCATTAAAAATCAATCCCTCGATAGATTTTGCTTTAATTCACTGACATTAGTCACAATTAACAGTACATTAAGACTTGATATGTTAATCAGGTACTTGACCAGCTCAATCAAAAATGGCCTGAAATAAGACTAACCATAATTTCGGCCAGTTCATCGCCAGAAAAACCAGAACTGCATTGTGGGTAATAATGATTAAAATGAAATACAAAAATGCAGTCTAGCCTTCCCAAACACCTTGATTATGAAAGAGTATGAACATAGCATTATGTCTATCGTTTTTCTTTTGATATAAAAACATTTGATCTATTTTTAATGAATTATTTTAATCAATAAAGTCATGTGATCTTTACTTACGCCTGTCCGGCATGCTTTGCGCGCGGATGAATTACTCTCATGTGCCCTTAAGACCGGAAAGGGGGTGCCAAGGTATTTTTATCCGGGGGGGCACTTCCATTGACGAGTGGATACCATACGCGACCATGGGGTCTCGAAAAGCACCCTAAACACGTATTTTCAATATTTTGAAAATGCACCTCTAACAAGTATAGGCGTGTGAAACCCTACCCTTAACAAGTATCGGAAACAAAACGATACTCTTTTCAAGTATTCCCTGAATGACCCCCTAAACAAGTACAGCGATATTTTTATTGTTATGTCACGGACGTCGGTACCTACATCATTGGGTTTAGTACCACCTCCCACATCTCACGCAAGTCGTACTCTAACACGTATAGTGTTGATTCTTGGGGCAAAAAGTACATCCTAATTAAAACATTTTAGTCTTAATTTTTTTACACCCTCGCAAATTTGACCCTAAACACGTAGCTATCCTAGCAATAATAGATACTGATACCCTTTTTCATTAGTTTAGTGTTTTGACACCCTTATTAAGTTACGTACGTAATGTGCCCTATCTTGAAAACGACCTCCTTTTTACGTGAATTGTTTTTTTTTTTGTCGCGCATGGTATCCACTCGCCAATGGAAGTGGCCCACCCCCCAGGATTTTTATATATTGATATAGTGGGCGAGAGCAAGACGACATTGAAGTGATATCAATTTAAAGGTCAAGATTAAGATATTTACAAATGTTGATAATTTTAAGAGAATTATATATTTGGCATGAAACATTGGCGTACAGATGAGGGGCTAAGGGGCCATGGACTCCAGAAATTTTCCACGACCAATAAAAAAAAGAAATAAACGGAAAGAAAATGAAAGGAAGAAGGGTGAAATACATATTTCTTGTTTGAATATTATGCGTCAAAAGATAATCCATCACAAAATCAGGTTTTTGTTACAAAAATGTCATAATGTCTGTTCGCTCGATTGCAATTTTTTGACTTTTCCCCGATAAATTGTGTCTGGCCCCCCTCAAAGTTATTACCTCACTACGCCACTGGCATAAATCATTAATTTGCAGAATGTCAATGAGGACTGTACATGAAATCCAACATGCTGTGAATAGATACCATGCGACAGTAATCCTGATTTACCTCAAGCCCAGCGCACACTATGCGATCCAATGCGACGCGATTTTTTTTTTATAAATCACATTTTGCATTAAATGTGAAGTTTAAAGAAGGAAATGATTTAGTTTGAAGTTCGGCAGAATGATAGGAATGAAACAAAAAATCATAATTTTGCTTTGCGGCAAGCCCTGTCGTCGGATTAAACTCCTAATCGGCTCCAAATCGCAGCCGATGATGACGTCATGATTTGGATTCGAATTTGCTTTTATTCCTACAGAGAGGCTCGAACTACACAGAATTTCCATTTCCTTAGTGCTACCACTATTCTGAAGTCTGATCGCCAATATTAATTCGTTGGAATGTTCATATCAAATGTTATTATAATTTCTTTCAAATTCGGATTGCAACAAACCGCCGAGTGAGCGCCGGGCTCCATTGTATGTCCCTCCGATATCATAGTCCCGTAGTCGTTTATTCTCTAGGTGATTATCAACTAACAAGCCTTCCCACCTTTACATACCTTCTTATCAAACGAATGAAATGACATCGTCTGGGGCGGCGTCATGTGAAGAGGCAGTGGGGTGACTGTCCACTATGATTTTTTTTTCAAAAGGTGAAATCAAGGAGAAGAAGGAAGGATTGGGGTCTGTTAGTGACAACCCTTTGTAATGACACCCCTCTTTTTAGAGAGAAAAACATTTTAATGCGAAGCCATTTTTGTGCAAGCCCCCCCCCCCCCTTTTTTTGGTGAGATCCCATTTTTTATGTTGTGATTTTCGTTAGTATGATCATTTTTCTGGCGAGGAGCCTGTTTATAAGAAAGAGAACAACTTCCTTTGTTTGTCAAAAATCTAAAGCCCATATTTTTATATTACATTGGATACGTCCATGGTTAACATTGGATTATATTGGATGACCAGACAAAAATATTTAAAAGAAGTTTTAAATTGAATTCATAATCTCATCTTAGAAGGGATTCAAGTTATTGTCTTGGGTATAAGATAAAAAGCCTGTTCGTAACTTAGTTCATGATTTCAATATTTAGAAGGAAAAAATCATAAACATAATAGCGCATCAAAAAGTGACACTGATAAAAATCAAATAGTTTGCAATACAAAGCCCCTCTTCAAAGTCAAGTATCCTAACAACTTAAAAGGACCTAGTCATGTGGTTTTCTCCATGTAAAGGTCGGTTTTGTTGGCAAGCTTTGTCGCCGACGCCCGTGGGCCCATAGACACAATCATGGTGTCGCCTCTTCGATATCCTTTAATCATCCCTTATGGATATTTATTCGATTAATGTTTTTTTTTCATTCATATCTTGTGAATTTTATCTTGAGAATTTCTCGGTATATGATAGAGTTCTTGTTGTCCACTCCATCTTCAAAAGGACTTCCGTTGGTTTGTTTCTTTGATATTTCTTTCATATCAATTCAGGTTGTGGTTGTGTGTTGAATGTGTTTCACTTACCTTTAATTCGTAATCATTTGAAATTTTCTAGTTATACATTGATTATTTCACTCACTTTTTATTCGTAATCCTTTGAAGGTTTCTATTCATACATTGATTATTGAATATGCTGGTGTTTCTTTTCATGACATGTTTTTTAGTGGAAACAGTAAAAAGATGTTTCTTATATTATATGCACCTTTTATGAGAGTAAAGACGAAATTGAATTAAATCAAATTGATTTTCACTGCAGTAGGCCTACTCTAACAGCATTACTCGATAGATACGATTCTTCTTCCTCCTTCTCCTCCTCTTCCTCTCCCTCTTCTCCCCCTCTTTATCTTCTTTTGATCCCTGTAATATTTTATTGATGTTTCTGTTCAATTTTATAAATTTGGATTTTATATTGTGCGTTAAACACTGGTTTTCAATGTTTATTATGTCAATTATATGTTATGTTCCACACGGCCCCAATGAAAATCAGTCTTTGAACAATTTGGGCTTTATAACCTAGTGTAATTAAAATCAATATTATCTCATCTCAGTAAGAGGGAACTCGAAATTCTTTTCTCCCCCTCCCCATTCAGAATGAATGAGCATTTATTTTCTATAAAAACTACATACAATTGAAAATGATGTTATTTTTTGTTTTCAATGTCCTTTTGCATAACACTGGAAGAGAGGTATCCCCTTTATTTTGTCAAATACTGCAGCAGAAACTCTGATGTCAGAAGGCATGTTCTATGTCATGACAACCAGGGACCTTGGGCGATAATAGGCGGTCATTACGATACTTTGATCCAGGAGTCATGTTATGAATGGCATTGGAGGAGGTGTTTTGACCGAATCCATTAGCAGAGCGGAGCGGCGGACTGAGGGGTACATCGGCGTCTGATGCTGGGAGGGACATTATCCCTGAGATGGGAGGCCTTCATCCTAATCATCACCCCCCCCCCGTTAAAAAAAAGAAATTCCATCAACAATTCTGTCTTTATTTCTTTTTTAACTTAACTGTCACTAAAAATATATAACCAAAAACATTTTTACCTCTCTTTGTTTATCTTGAAAGTCATTATCATTGGATTGGTCAGAGACAATATCGTGATGAAATGCGAGCAGGAAGGGGTGTTACTTTTGTTCGCTCGCTCCGTTCCCTCGTATTGAAAATGTTATGTTGGTATAAAGTGGATGCTAATTGATTTCGAAAACGAGTAAATTAAGCAACTTGGATTGCCAATGTTACCAGTAGTCATATCCATGACCAGGGCGGCACCAGTGTATTTTCGTTCGATAGGGGGAAGACGATCTAATGTACATAGGACGTCGTTATTTTTCTTAATTAGCAGAAGAATTGTACAGTTTAAGGAAAGCACAAAGGATTCTGTTTTATGTTATTTTTTATTACTTCTTGATTTCTTCCACTTTTATTTCTCTTCTTTTTTTTCACTCTTCTTTTTTACTTCTTGAAAAATCAATACCTGTGCCCCTAAAGGCCACACTCGACACTTTACTATTCAGAGAGTGAAAAAAAAACACCATCATGATCGTGCCATCACAGATAACCCTTGTTTGAATCTTGAGGCTGCAATTCTTTGACTTGTGTAAGTCTTGTCTCAATATTGACCCCCGCGAGTCAAAAATAGTAAATGAATATATATAAATAGATCAATAAATAAAAAATAAATGAATGAATTAGTTAATTAATGAATGAATGAATTAATGAATTAATTGATTAATGAATGAATGAATTAAAATGAATAAATAAATAAGCAACAAATCTCTACAAATGAACGAGCCCAGTCCTCCCCCACACCCAATATTCACACCCTTTATCTGTTCTCTTGTTTTCCTGATCAGATCTTCACTGTAAATCTCGGGTGTTAAAACTGACACCTATGACCACACCTTCTTATTACACCATAGAGATTGAACGTAACACCAGTGAGTGCAGAGAACATAACACCATGCAGAGTGCAAAATTAACAAACAAAGATGTTGTAATATCACCCAAGGGTGTCAAACTATATTACTTCGAATTGAACACCGGATTACAATGACTGGTGCGCTCCTCTATATACACCGGTTAACACCACAGTTTTTTGCTGTGTGTTGTTGCAGGGTCATCCCAGGACACCTGATACCCGGTGTCTTTGATGCTACAGTCAGACCAACGAACCCACCCCAAACCAACCGATGGTATGTCATTCGGTGATAATGTTATTGATTTGGTCTGCATGGAGATCATTTCGTTGGTCTGACTGCACCTTATGACAGAACTTGAAGGTTTCACTGGCCTTTATCCACGTCGTAATTTCAAGATAATGGGACCATGAACTTGAAACCATCCCCCACGGTATGCCCATGCCAGAGAAAGATTTATTGAACTCGGAGTTCCAGAGGCGCGGTGAGTCATCGTAACCTTTGACCCGGATTGATTCGAAGAGAGTGAGGGGGAAGTGGGGCGTGAAAGAGGATGAAGATATGGGCGCCAGGAAAGGGGGCGGATGTCCCCTCCCCAAATTATTATTCAGCATTCTTTTTTAATTATCATCGAATCCACGTATGTTGGTTCACCGGATCATTTTCAATTAAAAAAAGTTCAAAGAAAATACATAGTCTACCGCTTTCTCGCATTGCTTCCGGGTTATGTTTTTTTTTTAAACCTATCCCTCCCCTCCGGCTAGGAAAATAAACGCATACTGCCTTGGTCAAAATTCTTGGACGAGGGGTAGACACCCGAAAATCGAAGGAAGGTGATCGGCAATAGATCGTTTTATTGTTTTGGAATATAATAGTCCAGAAACTTTGAATCTGAAAAATCAAATCCGAATTTGAATCAAATAAGAAGGGTGCAGAAGTGGTGGATATGTCGAATTGAATAGAAGGAGGGGTTGCGAGACGGAGGATCGGAGGGGCGGATTTATTAAGGGGAAAGGGTGACGAGAATAAGGCTGTTTTTATAGAACGTTCATATCGACCCCCACAAAACGTCACCCTCATGGAATCTCGATGATAAACGCTCATGACCTGAAAAAGGGATTATATATAGAAACAAAAAGAAATAAAGAAAAAATGACGAATAAAACGTCACATTTGGTTAAATGATTCGTCTTTGTCTTAAATTTCAGAATAACGGCCGCTCTGGGAAGTCGCAAAATAGAAGACACCGACAATTTACCCCAGGCTATATTCGAAATGATCAATGAGAGTTAGATTGGCCTAGACTTTTATTAGTTTTCTTGTTTCCGTTTCTATATTCTCACGTTAGCAAATTGGGATTAGTCAGTTTGACAATGAAAAATGTCGTTCACCTACATTTTTCAAAGAATACGATCGTTGTTGAATGACATGGCATGACGTCATGGTTAATTAATATTTCAATTCATAATTCATTATTTGCATCATTTTCATGTTTACTGTAAAGAATAATGATGGCAATGATAATTTGTTCTTAGGAAGGGCTTTTACAGATAGAGCACTTCATGATCAGAGCGGAATTGTTTTGTTTCTTCTTCAATACATATATTTTGGATGGCAACGCCACTGTTTGAGCACACAAAAATATGTTTTTAATATTTTATGTTTCAAGATATTTCATGCATCAGCAACAAGAGCATGGATATTTAATCGATTTAATCGTAAAATATTATCTTCTTTTGAAAAAAAAAAAACTATTTTCACCATTACAGGAAGACAGAGCAGAGTAAAAACTAGTCATGGTAGACAAAAAGGGTTTTTCTCTAATGATATATCCGTCATTTCAATAATTGAATGTTTCCAATTTTTGTTGTAGCTGTATTCTTTTTCACCAGTTCCGTCTGAGGGTTGGCTCCAATGATCCGCCTAAAACTAGTTGATAACTTCCGAATACATGTCTTTGTTGAATACCGCCTCAAAATTTCACTACGACAGGTTGTTTTCAGTATTGTTTGTTTTGTTTCTATGTTTTTAATTGAAAAAATAACAATTCCGTATTTAAATAAAGTTGAAATTTTGAATTCAAGCACATTAGGGGGAAGCGTGGGGTGTGTAGTTTCATCATTGGAAATCCTTTGAGGGATAATTCATCAATCGAATTCAAGATGAAACCATGGATGATGATGTATTCAACGCCCTGAATCTGACATGAAATGGATTGGTGCGCGTTGCCTAGGTTACAAAAAGAAAAAAAATCAAGTATTGGCTCAGATTCTCGTCATTTAATTTTGTTTTATAACAAATATCACGGATATCTCTTGTCTTCCTCTCTATCATTACTCGTCAATATTCCAGTAATTCTCTTTTCTTCGTATTGTGTGTCTCAGTCGTATCCCACCACAAGCTATATCTTTTAAAGAATTATGCCTCCTTCTGATAAGAAATCTGTTATTTCATAACAGATTATTCAGCATATTTTAAATTGAAATATTATAGATTGTAAAAATGGAAGTTTTGTAGCCAGGGACGGATCTAGGAGTTTACCCCCCCCCCCCCCCCGACTCCTTGGGCTACATATTTTTTTTTCTTTTTTTTTTAGTATGAAAAAAATGAATGAAAGTATGAGAGGTGGGCGGATCAAACTAGCGCAACAGAACAGCATGGTGGATCTACAGGTGGGGGTGCAGCTCAGCGTCATTGAGTCTATAACCATCATGACCATGGACTTACTAGGTCCATGGTTGAACTCCCATCTCAGGCAAAAGCTGCATCCGCTACTGACGTATCGTACCATGACTTGTGTTAACAATGGAAATACTTGTTAATTCTGTCTGTATGCATGACGGAAAGAGAAAAAAACAGACACAGTCTTCTGAATGGCGACAGTGAGTGACGTAACAATTATAGATATCCTCACATTCTGACGGTTTCTTCTGATGTCGTTGTCTGCTTATTGTTTATTAAGGACGTCTGCTTGTGTTTGAATTGAATCTCTATATGAACAGAACATTCAAACCCTTTTCTAGCTTTTGCCTAAATCCTTTGTTCAGAAAGGAATATGTGAAGGATTAACACGTAAACGACGAGCGTGGTGAAAATGCAATTTTTTTCTGAAACTGAATTCATGAAATCATAATCTTTGCTTTATGGCTCTGGGGAGCCCTGTGTATGATGTACGATCAATAATTCGGAAAGGGGACATTATGTAACAATATTATTATCACGTTTTCTTTGTCCTGATCATGTAATTTCTAACTTAAAAATTGATTAAGATTTTTGCTCGCTCGCTTCGCTCCGTCGAAATTTCGAAAGACATTTTGGTTCGATCAAGACACTGAGCATCCATTAAACAAAAAATGCTACACATGATTGCAGAATGGGATGTAGTCATGATCGAAAAGGTCCGTTTTACTCTTAACGTGGTACGAAAACTTCTTTTAAAAAAATCTGGTACAATATTTCAACATTTTTAGCAAACTGAATTAAATCGCGACGTTACAGAAAAATTGCCCCGGACAGAGAATCATGGCTTACCCACTAACAATGTATGCACTTCTCCACCCCCTGGGGAGTAAAGGGGTTGTTCGCATTATGAAGGTGAATTGTGAAAGCGTAATTTAGACCGTTAAATTTATTGATAACACTGGTAAATTCAACCATCATAAGCGGGGAAGGAGCGGGGCGCTCGGCCGAGTCTTCAAGTATAAAATTATTTCCTCGATCGTCAAGGCTCTAATATTTCGTGTTCCAACGCTACACATTCAAATTGACATCTTGTAGGTTGCATCATTCCATGCACAGACACTGTTTTACGTAGCCGGGGATGGGCAGTTTCACCAACTTGAAAAAAATGGAATACTTATATTTGTTACTAGATATTTTCACAAAATTCACCAAATATGCGCAAGATATCCTTTTATTTCACTTTAGAAAATGAAAAATTCCACATGACAAGCTCGATCGCTTCACTCCCTCAACTTTGACCAACTTTGAAAATTTGTATGCATCTTGCCTCCCCCGACAAAAATTCTGTACAGAGATTGATCTCCTATAAAATAGACAAATAAAGGTCACACTTTTACCGAATAACACTATGTCTATCATTAAAGGGGATGTTCACACAGTCAAAAAGTTTATTGTAAAAATAGCAGAACAAAATACAAACAATTGCTGAAGGTTTGAAAAAAAAATCCATCAAAGAATAAAAAGTTAATAGAATTTTGATTATTTGATGTCGTATGCGAGCAGCTTTTCTACATTGTATGGTAAAAAATCAATGAAATATCATTTTCTCAGAAAATTGAAAATGGTTTCTATAGTACCTTCAGTATATCAATAGACAAATCATTTCACACCCATTTCTAATAAGAAAAGAAAAATAGTCATCACGAGCCATTAAAAAAATGAAATACACGCATTTTATATTACCGTTGGGCAGCTGCTCGTTTTTGACGTCACCAATCCAAAAGTTTAAATCATAATAATTTTCTCGTTCTTTAATGGATTTTCCTCAATCCTTCACCAGTATTTTTTGCTATTTCTACCACAAAATTTTCTTTAGGGTGAACTTGCCCTTTGAAGGAGAGTAAAACTTAGAAACAAGTTATCCAGTTTAAGCAGAAAAAATAGTAAAATTGGACTAGAAAGTTTTGAGAAATTTAATGTCAAGAACACTATGCTATATCATAGCTGTGGAAACCCACTCATTGACAATGTGAACTAGGCTTTGATGTCACACATTAACAACTATCTCAATTGGACACTAATATTGTATCTCATAAGATCATCTCCTTGTGCTCATTCTAATGAAAGGACAATGATAAAAACGTAATACGGTTGCGAAACCTCCCCTAAAGAATCCTAATCCTACAATATGCTATATTATAAGAGCGAAAATTGAAGTCAAATAAGTACAGACGTAATTGGGGAGTTGTAGCATCACAGATCTTGGTCATATTGCCAATGACAGGGCATAGCATTATAGTGATCTCAATATTCAATATGTTTCATTTAATTTTCTCAAACTTTCATTAATCTGTTTCTTTGTTATAATCATAATTATACTCATCTCGTTTTTCAAGGGTTTCATTCTATCTTAAATGATAACCTTGATATTCGCGTGATAAATAATTTGTTTTTTTTATATTGTTTTTGTTTTACAATAGTCATAATGCTAGTAGTCAGGATGCGATTTACATCTATTCAATGTCAAAGCCAAATTGACCGACACTTGTAATTCGATTTCTGAATACTCTGATCTTATTCAGTAGAAAGTCAATAAAGCTTCATTCGTATCTTTACAATTAAACTTTACAAAGACACAAGCGTTTAGTAATTTCGAATATCAAGAATATAGTTCACCATAAACTAATAAAATTAGACAATATGAAATCAGTGACATATTAAATCTCCTTGCAGCTTCCTTCGTTTATTTACACTATTTTCCACCAAATGATTTACGATGAGGAAAATATTACGAAATACACAAAAATCACTTCTTTTAACCGACTACATGCTTTAGCGCCTATTAATATGGCGGCTCAGCTACAGCCGGGGTAATAATATGATACCAATATCAAAGCGCAGTAGAGTATATGCACATAGTAGCTGCGCTATATAAATGGACCTATTATTATTATTATTGAAAGTTGTTTGAATAAAATCATCAAACCAAGGCAAAATGTTCCTTCACATCCCTAAAGACAAAATCTGCCCCACCAGCGAAAAGTTGATTTTAATAAGAGAAAAATCAAACAAGCACAGCACTGAGCATCCATCAAAAACGGATATAAGAAAAATTTTAAAATTTCGCTTGAGTTCACGAAAAGGTGTGCACACCCTTGTTGGTATGCGAATAAGGGGACCGATGACGTCGCCAATTCACTATTTTTTTTGTATATCACATATCTTAATTTTCCCTTCTTTATAATGTGAAACAAGGTTTACTTCCTCCTTGAAAATGTGCGACTGTCATTGTTGCAAGCTTGTGATTCATAAAGATTGTTCCTTTTTGTAAACTCTGCACATATTGCTTGTATTTCAGTTTTCATAAAAGAAAAAATAATGAGTGTACGACATGGGCTCTCTCATTTTGATATCATTATGTTATTAATATTAAATAATAAATTTCATTATACAATAAGAAAACTTTAAATAATTTAGGCCTATAAACCGGTGTGTTGGCTCAGTTGGTAGAGCGTCCGTCTCACAACCGGGAGGTCGGGGGTTCAAAACCCGGCCGCGTCAGACCAATAAACGTTAAAAAGTTGGGAGTTGCTGCTACCCTGTTTGGCGTTCAACGATTAAAGGGATAGAGCCTCATCGATCTGGCGCTGCACAGCGGCTGCCGGGCCCACGATCAATTGGGCAACGCAAATTTTCGGAGTATCTAATTTCATGTCGATTTCGAACAATAAATTATGGATTTTCATTTTTCGGATTTTTTTAAATGTCTTATTTTACATCCGAATTGAGCGAAATTTTCAGAATTATGCTTAGTTGATGTTTATCTTTTTATTCAAATCCACATTTCATTGGAGTGGGCTTGACCTTTAAGACATTTCATCTTTTTTTAATCAGCATTTTATTCAACATTACACTATTTCCCTTTTCTTCATTGGGAGCATTTTAATTTCAGAGCTACTTGGAGACGATTTAATATCCTCCATTTAAAATTGAATTGTCGAATACATTGTATGTTAACGTCTAAATTGATAATTATTTAATAGTTAAGATGAGAGTAAAAGTTAAAATTTTCTCAAAAATGATGGTATTTTTCTATAAATTTGCATTAAGTAAGCAAGCACTGATAATGGTGATTCATTTTTCCATTTTTAATGCGGTTTAATGCTGAAAGTAACACGCACGATATATCTTTCATAAATATTAAAATGATTTAAATTCCTTAAGATTACTTCTGATACAGCGGCTACATTGTTTTCTTATGTAAACATGGTAAAAAAAACACATAATATACCCATTTGAATTTTTCCACCACATCTTTATTTTGTTATCGTAAGGAAACATTTTGATATTTTTTTTGCCAGGAAAAGAATGAAATAGATTTGTTCGTAATGGCCCTATCAGCATCACTGGCGTATGAAAAAAGGCTCCACGGCCGATATTACGAATCACATGCATAGTTTTATATGCCTTTTGGGCAATTCCATAAAATAATCAACCTTTTTGTACGTCCGACCACCAATTTTCTCAAGTTTTACTTCACTTCATAAACTGACCATGTCATGGTCATTTGAGAGCATTGTAGAGGCTGTCAAAAGAACAAGAAATTCGAGACAGAAAATTTCATGAAGGTCCCACATAATGGGGGGTCGGACGTACATGATTATTTTATGGAATTGCCCCTTTGTCAATTAGCTATATATATCAAATAAAAAAAATCTTCGGATAAATGAATATTTTGGGGGCGGAATTTTTGTGGTAATTACACCTGGGACACCTTTAGGCCTAGCGACGTTACGTCAACATTACAAGCTTTTTTATCGTTTTGAAAAAATGTGATTCAAAAAGTTATTAGAAACTTCATTCTTGTTATCATGGAATCGAATTCTTGACATAAACAAATAAATTCTAGGTATCAGGAATAACAGAGTAATCACTGACATAAAATAAACTGGATTTAATGATAGAACTTCATAGAAGGGCTTGTCATATATATATCAGCAAACGCTGGCTATATGGCCGTTTCAGAAAGAGTTTCGATCAAACGATATCAAAAACATCGATCACAACTTGGTTTTCGACCAATCAAAAGTTTTGTTGAGTTTAAACAGGAGTCTTTTTAAAGCGGGCACATTATGTATCATCCCTTATTGCATGTTTAAGTAACATTTTGATTTCTTGACTATTGTCTGATTCTGAGACTTAAATTGCAAACAAAAAAATATGATTATGTTATACTATTATCGCAATCTGAATATTAGAATCATGATAATGATTGACTCTTTGTTTACAAAAATTTAAAAACAAACTTTAAAAATTAAAAATAACAAACAAAATTTATAATGTTCAGATAGATCCCTTGCCTATCTGTTACAAAGATGTGGCGGTAATAACGAGAAAATCATGATAAAAATAGAAAGTCAAGTGACCACACCCCTTTCGACTGAGGCTGGTAAATGGCGCGAGCAAAATACCACGAAAGGCTGTGATCATGGTCGAGATAGATGTCGAGAATAGATCCATGCGCCATCATCATGATCATTATTGTGGCAACCGCAAACAATTCGTTTATTTATTTTCGACTCTTCTTTGAGCCAATCTGCCAATGTTCCACTTTGCGATATCATAATTGTAAAGTGTAAACAATAAAAAGGAAGTGAACTATTTTTACAGATTTTTTTTAAGAAAGGAAACAAATCATGAGGATACCCGAACACTTCAACGTCAAAGCAAGGTAGTAGACTCAAAGCAATTCCTTGATCAAAGCGTCCGCGGCGAAAGTGGCGAGCCTCCGATCATGACGATGTCCGTGGTCCGCCGATTCTCTGGGGGCAAGCATTACTCGAAAGCATTTGATATCATGTCTTGTACTCCCGTTGTCCTTTTGTCTTCCCGTTGTCCTTATGTCTTCCCGTTGTCTTCCTGTGATCTTCCCACATACATGAGAGTTTATCATTATCTTTACATGAAAAGTTAGGGAAGGGCAATGAAGTCACAGCTGCCATGCCGTGTCTCATAACGTTTCAGGCCTGATCTCCAGCGTTATGCACATTCTCTCCCTTCTTTCTCCTTCTTTATTCATTTAAAATTCTATTTAGTTATAATGCGTGTAATCATGGTAATGATGAAGATATTGTCGCCCATGATGAAAGCCATTTAACACACAGGTAATCACAAATCATGGTGAAACCGTGTAGAATGTTATTATAATTATTATGTGGCCCTTGCAGGTTTGGTTTCGATCAATGTTGAAGTTCCAGAGCCCACACATGCTCGGGCCAGCCTGTTCGATTTCGCTTCCTTTTAGCCTCGCAGTCATTTCTCTGCAAAATATAATACATGAAAAAATACAATGCAAGGTATATGAAATCATCAATTTGTGGACATTCTTTATAAAAATACATTTGGAGGGCAATGGTGGGGACGACAGCAAAAGCACGCTGAAGTGGTGTGGGAAATAAGAAAAATGTAGAATTCACTTGTTATCTTCTTTGCCCTAATCATTATTTTTTCATATTCTTTTTTCATATTCTTTATTGCATCTTGGTTACCAACTAAAGTGCTGAAATTTTGCTACGGATACACGGATACAAACACACAAAAAAGGCGTTGAAAAGGGTGAATCACCCTTTATAGGAGCTGAGGAGCGACAGCGTTTTTAGTAAGAGAGGAAAGCGTTGTCATTCCTTAGCCTTTTTCAAACTTTTTCAATTTTTAAGAGTGTACAATTTTTTTTTCTACATATTGGTTAAAAGGTTACTTGACAGTCACTTACCACCATCACAACATTAACAGATTCATGACACAGTCTACCCTTGGTTACCACATCTCAGTGTCATTTCATTTAATCTGTTACGATCAATCTTGGACAAGTTGGATTCACCAGGGGAATTATTAACTGATGCCCTTTGTATATGCAGTGACCATGAATTCGATATGAATTCATTTTACTATCATTAGATACTATTTTGGTGGCCAGAGATGGTAGGATGCTTAAAAAAAACCGACCTTAAAGAAAAAATTGGTCGCGTAAACATGGTATGAAGATTGGGGTTATTTCAAAGCCCGGGGGGGGGGGGAATAATGATAATAATAAACACACATAAGAAATAAACGCTTGTTCAATAAGTTTTCGTTCTGGCCATACTGATAGACTTCGTGTTGCGTTTTGCAGGTTTTAATTTCAAGTCACTTTGATCATGTTGGTTTTCGAGATCGATTTTATCATAAAAAATACCCCAATTTGCCTTCATGATAATTTCCTTTTATCTGATGCTTACTTGTGACCTACTGTATTGATCGGTATATAATGCGGGGTATGCTTTTTATTGTTAAAGTAAGTGAACATTTTTATAGAAAATAAATTCAGATTTATTTCATCATAATAGGCCTAAGAGGCAAAATATAAACAACCGCTCAAACCACTTATATTTACAATCGTGTACATAAAATGAAGTCTCGCGAGGAAAGAAAAAGAAGGCGACCATCCTTGATTTACTATCGGGACAGGTGTGACTACAGATCGGCACCTATTATCGACCCCTAAAGGAAGGATTTTCGTCAATAATCCAAACAGTTTATGGTGGTTTATAGTCTAAAGGTGTCAAGATTGTTCTCCGGTTCAGTAAGTGTCAATCGTCTTCTACTGGGACATGGACCAGTTTCATAAAACTTTCCAAACGCAAACCTAAGTTGACTTGTTTTCATCAACCAATCAAATGTCACGCTTTTAGTAGCTTTTCACTAGATAAGAAAGTTGCATGAAACAGGGTCTATGTACAATGACATTCATGGTCAAACGCATTTTGTACCAATGAAAGTGGAGGAAGAAAAAAAGGCGATAAGAATCATCATAATTCACCAAGTTATACATGTACCACATTGAACGATATATTCGAATTTGTTTCTTAGTTTCTTACGTATACAATCTTATTTGTTCAAAGCATTTTAACCAGTTGACATGCAAATAATGATAAAAATAAGAAAATTATGATCAGAACAATAATTGCACTCGTATGAGGACGTTCAAAATTGTACTATAGAATATGAATTGGATTTGAATGAAAGGGGTTTGAAATATTTTGACGTCACATGAAATATAAGCAGTTAAAATATGTTTGTCTGTCTGTTATTACTTTCTGTTTTAAAGTTTTGATAGCAATATTATTTAATGACATAATGTAATGGGTTATTAAGGAACAAAATTTTTTGCTCGAAAAAAATAGGGTTTTCTAGTTCATCATGCACCCCCCCCCCCCCCCCGCCTTATCAGTGTATTTTCTATCTTCATTGATTTATTAATTTATTTTTGCAATTTACAGTAAACCAAATATAATATCATACAAAAAAATATCCTTTTACATGCATATAGTGTGACAAACATGGGGTTTGGGTCATGTAAACACTACAGTCGGCATGGTTTTTGCAGTGGATGTATAACTTCTAATCATTATCATGCATAATAACCCACGCCTTAAAAAGCTGTAAGTTTGAACAATTTGTACGCCCAGTCGACCCCTTAGCATATAGAACTAGATTTAAACTTCCGCTCAACGAATATGGCATGTTACATAACATCTTGGATATGAATTTCCTGCCCTTTCAATAACAATTATTTCACTTCATGGAATAAATTTGCTTATTAATATACTTATATCCTACTTGTTTATTCCACGGCCACGCCCTCCGTATGTAGCCTGAAGAGGCGCTTCTGAAAAATGTAACACATAATCATTCAGAGTACAGTGTAATGTGTACTGTAGACATTCCAGATTCGACTCTTGAATAGGTTTTTACAACTTTAACATGTTTAAATTTCCCCATCAGAAATATCAAGTATAAACATGATACAGGCATCCCGAATCACATTTACTAAACTGACTCGAACTTTGCTGTTGTTTAATTTTTAACGGCGCTCCCATTCAATAAAGAATTATTAATCATCTCACTTACGTGGTTTTATTTTGCTTTTGTGCTTGTGCTTTTATCTGTTTGTCTGCCTGTTATTGCTTTTTTATTCAAAGGTTTGATAGCTATAGACTTTATTCAATGATATCATATAATGGGTTATTGAGGAACAACTTTTTGCTCGAAAAAAAGGTTTTCTGGTTCATCATGCCCCCCCCCCCTCCCGCCGTATCAATGTATTTTCTATCTTCATTTATCATTTATTCATTAATTTATTTTTGCAATTTGCATTAGACTAAATATAATATCATTAAATGTATTGTAACATGAATATTGTGTTGCAGTCACAATTGTTTTCTTCTATCCTCAATAGTTTATATTTGAAAGAAAATTATCTGTGGTTACTTTGATTATTGCTTCTTATAGTAATTACATTATTTTTGGAATCATAAATCAGTCATCATTCATGCGCGATTGATATAGTGTAGGGCCTATAAATATATTAACGCGGCTAAGTCCCGAAGTACAATTTACTTTTGTAGTACCTTAAGCATATGGGCGGAGAAAACTCGCTTCTTTATAATTGACGGGTCATTAGTCATTTTATTTCCTCTTGTCTTATTGGCAATAATCATTAATCTGTATATTAATTTATACCAATTATCTTATATAGCCGGGAGCTTTGGGTGTCATGGATAATTACGTGCTGATATATCGTAGTGGTCATTAGCAGCTTTGTTACTGAACTACGGTAAAATCAGCCTTCTTCGATTGCCTATCTACGTGTGCATTCACAGGTAGGTTTAAACATGGACATGGCAAATTTGATTTACATATCATTGCCGTACCACCTTTCTTTTGTAGTAGGTCCATGGTTTAAAACAAACATTTATAACATACATTCCATTCATTGATCCAGGCATATTTCAATGAAGTTTGAACAAAGGAGGGGTACTGATGATACAACATGCACACATGGTACAGGGAATTCGGAACGGTTTTGAAAGTGGGGGCTGATCATGCAAAAAAAGAATCCCAATCAGATGGTAATATTTATCATGTTTATGTGTTTGTACACGGCTTTGTAAAAAAAAAAGTGGAGGCTGAAGACACCCGCCCCCACCCGGTTCCGCGACTCCTGTTACAGATTTTTAAGTAGGCCTACACTGTAAAAATATATTGGGTACATTTTTTTCCACCACGACGGTAATTATGTGTCCAACCATTTTGGGGCAGTATTTTACGGGCCCAATGCGGGAAGCATGTTGTCTAGTAAGGTTAAAAAATAAGCAGCAGTTACTTTAGAATGCGCAAATTTTTCATCACACTGGATAAATGAAAATTCCCAAAAGAAATGCCCAATGTTGGTTGGACACATAATTACCCTCATGGTGCTTTTTTTACTTTTACCCAATGTTTTTAGAGTGTATATTTTAAGGAGGCTATACGCATTTCATTTCATTATGTTGTATCATCAATCAAATAAGAGTAGTCTCTAAATGTATCCATGGCAACGAATGAATCAAAATAGAGGCTTCATGGTAGATCAAATAAAACTTTTGCCATAAAAAACTCTGGCAAACAAAATTATGCTATTGAAACTTACATTTTAAAAAAATATATTGCACCAAAAAAAAATGTTTTTATGCAACGAACAGGCCCCTGGCTTTCTTTTGTGGAACCGTATAGTCGACCAGGGTCCCCTTACACAAAACCAAGGCTAATAACAAATTTACATTAACGATAAAAATCTACTGAAATCCTTCAACCTGATTGGTTAATAGTATATTTGTTGTAGAACAAATTTTATTATAACAAATCTTTATGGAAATGGTACCCTGAATAATGTCACTAATCCAGACGGTTTCGGCAAGTATGTTCTTGTCGTCTTCATGAATAAAGTCATCTGATGCAATGAATAGTAGCCATCATAAGTCATTCTTTATATCTGTAATGCTTGACAGTGGTTGAAAGTTGGATTTTTGTAAACTTTTACTTAAAAATTATGTTTTTTTGTTGGATAAAGGGCTTTTTCTCATCATCTATTTATCTTATTCTTTATAGGAAATTTGTATCACTTTCATATTTTCACATTATTTTGGAGAAGGGAAACAAATCACTTTTAAATCAATCTGTTTACATCTAATAGCAATGTATTTTAGTTTCTTATCTCTTTCTGAGTAGCTGGTTGAAATGCCGAATAAATGTTATTCCAAAGAATTGAACTTACCTTACAGGTTTAGTTTATTATTATGAGAAAGATCACATCACATTGAGGATATTGATTTGAAAATAAGTTTAATTATGGGCTTAATCTTCCAAGGCCACAAGAACGAAATGACAACAAATCTAAACTAAGATGAACACATACAACAACAACAAGTTAATAGTGTTTAAATGTTATCCAGCTCAATAAAAAATAAGCTTAAAGGGCACAAATAAATGACAAATTTGTCTGGAAAAAATGTGCTTAAAGGGATGGTCCAGACTGGAGATATTTATATCTCAATAAGAAGAGTAAAATTCACAAAGCAAAATGCTGAAAATTCGATCAAAATTAGAAAACAAATAACGAAGTTATTGAATTTTAAAGATTTGCATTATTCCGGTGAAACAGTTCCAGGCATGTATTCATGATTATTCATTAGAAGGGCTGATGATGTCACATCCCCACTTGTTCTTTTGTATTTTATTATGAAATGACGTTTATTCATTTTTTTTCTTCCAAGTCAAGAACTAAAACAATTAGATTGACATGCCGCAACTTATTTCATCATAATGGAGACACATTATTTACACATGTATGAAAAAATGAAACAATTATGAATTATGATTTCATGTAATAACATAAGAAATGAGAAAGTGGGGATATAACATCATCAGCCCACCTAGTGAATATTCATGACGATGTGAATAACTTTTTTCACAAAATATTGATAAACCTTAAAATTCAATCACTTCGTTATTTGTTATTCGATTTGATGAAATTTTCAGCATTTTGCTTTTTGAATTTTACTCTATTTATAGATATAGATATTTTCAGCCCGGATCATCCCTTTATGTGATAATATTATGCTCAAAGAAACATGCCATTACTTGGAAAGGCAAGATTAAATCATAAAATGGACATAGTTCGGAACACACCTTATTCTGCCACTAATTCTTATCTGTTGATTTTATTTCAAATAGGATTTTTATTTCATTACATTCACTGTAAAAGGCATTTGTCCTTCATCGCCTAGCCATGATCAATGAGTTATAGTTTAGGCCTCGAACCAGGCAACCAGCCAGCCAGCAAGCCAGTCACCTCGTCAGTGAGACCTCGACCCATGTTTTACCCGCCACTTACGGCGCGACCACACAGCAGCAAATAGGCCACGCAGCCTGCGATGCAGCGTCATACGAATGCCGCTTACGGTTTCTGCGAAGGGTGACGAGAGGCGAGTGGTCAAAAGGGTTTAAGAAATTTGGAGGGCGATTGCAATAAATTATACAATAATCAGATACGGCTACCCTCTTTTCTATTGCCCCTCAGAAATTGTAAATCATTCGACTACCCGAACAACAAGTCTGTTTAACATGTTAAGTTAAAGCCCAACTTTGAGGATGATTACTCGATACAGGGTGACGAAACACTTATGTGATTAAATTTATCTGACCACCACCGAATGCTAGATGGTCAAATTTATTACTATGAAAATTCTCAAGATTTTTTTCTCTCATTTTGTCATTAATGTGTATACAATGTCACCGAATAAACATTATATATTATGCTCCCCAGGGAGGCTTGAGGGTCACATATATGTACTTGTACACCAATGCTATTCATGCTAATGTTGGTGATGGTTATCCTGCATCCTTTGGAGGAGTCCAGATTGTCACCACTTTCCCTTTTATTCGATCATGGACTTCTTCATTGTTAGTCCACGATTCAATTCAATTTACTCTAATTGGATATCTACTTCTCCACCAAAAAAAATAATGAAAGAGGATTTTTACGCGGCAATATTGAAATTTATGATGTCATTCAGACGTGGCTAGCATATAATTTTGAAACATTAGGTCATTAAGTAAAAACAAACACAAAAGAGGCAATGCGAGTACGTTAAGCAAACCAGTTATTTCTATTGTTTATATTATCATCATGATTAGGTCACTATACCATTCTTTTTATATTAGTCGTTCTTTGTTATAGAAGCAAATGACAGGCAATTGTTCCATATTCGTTTGTAATAAAAATGTAATACTGACTCTGTTGCAAATGTTATTTCTTCCAATTTCTTTTTTTTTACCAATCTGACTGAGAATAGTAAAAATACTTTATACACTATTCTATTCCCCTTGTTTTCTCACTTTTACTTATTTAATTTTACCTGTAAAAAGGTTGGTTAAATGAGGCAGTTTCTGTAAAAATCTTGAATAGAATGTTGTCTCTCAGACATTTCCATCAATATAGGCCAATTATAGGTCTACTTTGAAACAATGATTTATAAATATATGGGGCAAATATATATCAAAAAATCTTAAAGTTTTAGTTCATAAAGTTCTGTTGGATATGCATTGATCGATTAAATGTTATCTCGTTTTGCTATTTTATCAATATATTACAGTTGCGTAACTCTATAAGTGGTATCTTATTTTGCCTTTCTTTTTTTTAATCGAGAAGTAAGTAAGTTTATTTTCTGTTTGCAGAAATGAAAGTTTGGTGGTTTGAGTGTGTATCTTAATATCAGGTCAATGGCTCGAGACTCCGCGGAAGTCATAAGGAAACTTTAGATTGGGCTTTTATTAGTTCATTAGTTTTTTATTTTAATACTTCTAATGTTTGGATCCCTTGGACATCAGCTTTGGTAACGCAAAATACAACGTATTACTAAAAGAATTAACATTGTAAAAACTAAACGTCTCCAGAAAACTATTTACTGGTATATGTCAGGAGGGAAACTATTATATTAATCTGTTAAGATTATGGAGACTTTGCTTACCACAGCACTCTCATTTTTGATGGCATCCTTTATGATTGAGCGGCAGGTCAGTGAGAAGTCCTGCCGGATCATCGGCATAGCGGACCCCACGTCTCCGATATTGTCGAGCATCATTCCACTAATGGTAGTAGTAGACTCCATATCACCATTCATATTATCATCTTTAGAAACCATATCAGTCAGATAAGCGATGTAACTGGTCGCTAAACGGAGGGTTTTGATTTTAGAGAGTTTGGTGTCGGCGGGAACATTCGGGATGCAATCTCGAAGTTCGGCAAACGCAGTGTTGATGCTCTGCGTTCGTCGCCTTTCCTTACGGTTGCCAACGCCGGCGTCGTCCACCGGTTGGTTGTCGACGGCTCGGCGCTTCGGGCCCCGTTGAAAATGAGGTTGATGTTGATGGTGATTGTTATTATGGTGATGGTGGTGGTTGGCGGCTTGTTGGGTATTCATGACACAGATTTGTTGTTGCTGCTGTTGTTTCTGTTGTGGTTGTTGCCGAGGGTGGTGGTGGCTTGATAGGACTTCGAGATGGGAAATGGTGTGCGCACCAAGAGGACTGTTCCGATGCGGCGCGAGGGACCCTGGACTGGTTGACGATGCCGGGCTGCTGGACGACTCGCTATCCATCATCGCACTGCATTCGAACACGTCATTCGGGCATTCTTGACTAGCCCCAGTCGATCTCGACTCGTTGTTAAACTTCCAGTCAGAATAAACTTGACGAGGAAGACGATGGTGAGGGCGATCACCTTGATGATGTGGCATTGATGTTAACGAAACGCTGCCGAAATGTTCAGCAAAAGTTCCACTCTCGAATTTACTGACGATTCCTTGGTCATTATTCACACTTGACCTTGATGCAAGCGAGAGATATTCAAAAGGATGGTCAGATGAGATAACTGTAGTGTTTACATCACACCTGCAGCTACCATAATATCCTCTATGATCCCCACATGTATGTAACTCAGCCGGCAAAACTACAGACTCGCTCTGAATACTCATCGTATTCAATTCCCCAAGTTTTCGTTTACAAAAATAACCTTGTTCTGATTTTATAGGACAAGAGCGAAATAGAACTCTGACAAATGACAGCTTTCAGTCAATGTTCCAGTGTCATCTGAAATATCTCGTTCTAAGTTTCAAGATCTAAGAGAAGACAGGGAATAGCTCTTCATTCTTGAAGAAAGTCAGAAGTTCACAAACTCCATGAACATGGTGAAGACAAACAGAGTATGTTCTACCTGCTAGCTAGATAGTTGTCCAGAAATGAACACAACACATCGGTACCATTCCTCGCGGGGAGTCCAAGTAAACAAAAATTACAAAACTATGAAAAAAGGTTCTGTTTTATTTCGTCACAGCCATGACATCGAATGAATGCACGAATGACCCTCTCTCGTAATCATGAATGTAGCCTACTCTAAGAAAGTGACATGAGTACGGCAAGAGATAATTATCTTAAGCCACCTCCTCTGTTGTCCCTTTCCGGTGAATAAGGCTATGTTCTGGTTCTCTTCAGAGCTGATCTGGCGCAGCGTCCTGGGAGCTAGCTCGATACCGACCCGACCCCTGTCCGTCCCAAGCGTGATGCATTGCGATTGGGACAGATCAGGAAGATGGCGTCGATGACGTCATCATCTCCGTCTTCCGTTCATTATGATGATGAAGTTAAAAGGAAGTGATGCTATGATAGGCAACCATTTATTATTCCAATTAAACGGCTGTTGTCGTTCGTTTAATTATCGCCCCCATCAGCATATCATCTTCCCCAGATTATCCCCTCCCATATACCCTCCCCCTCCTCTCCCCTTATCACTCTCTTTCTTTCCCTCTCTCTCTCTCATTGGATCTCCACGCTAAAACTATTTTCATGTTATTATTCTGTACTGTTTTTTGAGGGGAGGGGTGCCTTTCTCATGAATGTTTTTTTTTCTGATCTTTTTAGCGTTCTTCTACCACAATTAGACCTAAATCCCTTTCTATCTAATTTTGGGTCGACCGCCCAGACTCCATCCCCTACCCCTCCCCCATAAAGTAAAGAGTTTCAATATCCAGAAAATACATAAGAGGTAGAAAACGGAACCTTATCTACTTTACATGGAAAGATTTGTTAATAACTTCTTTTATGTCTTTGTTAAAGGAGGCACGCGAACGCGAACGCCCCCAATTTTGAGATAATCTTCGCATCTATAGTTAAACCAGAATTATGTTCATTCATTTGTTGTCCTTACAATATCAAGGGATTCATTCATATAAAAAGACTTCCGTTACTCATATACCTTGAGCTATCCTGGTGGCCACTTTGAGACATTCTCTTTCAATAGGCACACTGACAATTCAGTCTTCGGCAATCATTGTGTAAAAAGTGAAATGATCTATAATCGAGCCAAATTAGCAAGCAAGGGCGGGAATATGTGTCTGCACGGTATTGTGGAGTAAATTACTCGAGATACACTTTTTATTCCTGTCTTCCAGTGGGGTTTGTAGTTTTATTCGTTTTTCTGTTTGCGGCTCTTTCTTTCTATTTCAGAATAACAATTACTTTGTTGTAGAATTTGCTGTTATTTTTTTCAGGAAGTTGGAGCATCGTCCTGCCAACTAAATGACAATAAGATTGATTTGAAGAGCGCAGCCAGGCACTATGAATACATTCTAATGCGCTTCGATATATTCGTGTTGTTTATACTACAAAAATAGAGTGATCTTCCCTACTCAGATGTGTCTTCAATAATGATTTTTAAAACGGGGACATGCTAGGCTATTACAGGCAGTATGATGAAGTTTGCCCCTCCCCCGTTAAGGTTAAGCGACGTGTGAGACTCTGTCCCCTTGATATTTTACATTATCTTCCAAACTTCCTGATGCTTTCTTCATTGATATCTATAGGAATCTAAAAAAAAAAACAATAAGAATGCCATCCGAATATAAACCCCTCAAAAAAGTTTAGAAATCTGACTTTGATCGATAATCCCTCATCAGTTTTAGTAAATATTAATGTTTCTTTGATACCAATGAAAAGATCGTTTAATTATCTATAAAATGATACCCTACATGATATGGTTCACATGAAGGTGCAGTGCCTTGAAATATGGGGAAATGTCAAAATTCAAGTTGCAAAATGACATAATATCATGAATATTGAAAGTCACTGTTCTTTTTTCCGTGGTGATGAGTGAGGTTTTTTTTCATGCACCTTTACATCAACATTAACATTGAGATCTGTAATATAACATGGTTTGAGTCGTGGTTTGAAATATACATGCATGTCTGCATGTTATGTGTTTGCTTGTGCAGAGGTGTGTTTGATTCCATGTTAATATTGATGTTAAGGTGCATGAAAACAAAAGAAACTGCTGAGAAGTTCACTCATTTGAAGAAGCATTTAGCATTAGCTAGTCATGACCCTTAAGCATTCTTCTTTTCAAGCTGTACCTCAATCACTTACATAATTAACATTCGGCCCTCTATTTTGATATTTTTTGTTCGACTCACAACTTCAGCTTACTTCCTTAATTTTACAGATTTTGGGTAATTTTAATTGTAACGATACACGTCTTATTACTTTCACGTCATGTGCTTTTTAAATCATTGTACTTTTATTGTTAATTTATGTTTCCTTATTTCCTTCACATGTATTAACTAATTTATTTATGCCTCTCTTATGATGTTGCCGTGTAAATAAATTGTTATAATTGTTATGTTATGCCATGTACATTGTCACAGGGCCCCATGTGAGACCAACACATTGTTGAATGGGCTTCCCTGTTTTTAAACAAATAAAAAAAAACAGTGACATTCAATGTTGTGTCCGGCATTTTGCAACTTTTGAATTTTGACCTTGCCCCACATTTCAAGGCACTCTACCTCCATGTGAACCATAATCATTTCATGTAGGGTATCATTTTAAAGAAAATTAAATGATCCTTTGAATTATATCAAAGATGCATTGTGTAAAGTTGGGAGTTTGGAGAAATTATGGCCAAACTCAGATTTCTAAACTTTTTTAAGGAGTTTATATATGTAAAATAAATAAATAATTAAATGAATGAATATATAAATATATAAAATCAAATAAATATATAGATAAATAAATCCATTAATACTTAATATTTCAAAATTTCTAACGACGAATTTTAATAAAACAGTTATGGATACGACCATGAGTAATAGTATAACCGGGGGCCGTTTCATAAAGCTGTTCGTAAGTTAAGAGCGACTTTAAGAACGACTGGTGATCCTTTCTTACGGACTTAACCATCGCCAACAACGAATATACCATTTTCCACAAGAAAGGATCACCAGTCGTTCTTGAAGTCGCTCTTAACTTACGAACAACTTTATGAAACACCCACCTGGTGTGTTGACACAGTTGGTAGAGCGTCCGTCGTCTAACAACCGGGAGGTCGGGGTTCAAACCCCGGCCGCGTCAGACCAAAAGACATTAAGATGGAAGTTGCTGCTACCCTGTTTTGCGTTCAACGTTTAAAGGGATAGAGCCTCGTCGATCTGGCGCTGCACAGCGGCTGCCGGGCCCACGATTAATTGGGTTAAGCAAATTTCATGTCTATTTCGAACAATAAAATATTGATTTTCATCATTTTCATTTTTTTCATCAGTTTTAGTGGTGTATGAGAGATATATACTTACACCAATAAAAAAAATCCAGGCCAGCATAGCCAGGAATTTTCAACCAAGAGAGCGAAGCAACAGATGATCAGTGGTGGATATAGACTATTCCATGGTAGTGACAAATTTTACCCAGTTGTTTTCGACATTTTTTTTTTGCACAAAATTGGACTTGTGGAAATTTGCAGTGAATGAATGAATGCATACGTGTGCGAGAAAATGTGATGGCCGAACCAAAAAAAAAGTTTATGACAGTAAAATAGGACACCGAAGTGCACGGCCGTTTGTCATGTTTGTATGTATGTTCTCAATAGTAAAAATGAGTCTTTGTGAACAACAAAAAAACATTGTATATATAGGCCTACAATAAAGTATGACTCAGTGAATTTGGTGTTTTTATGCGAGGGGGCATAGCTAGGGAGCAAGAAAATTTGATATTTTCACCAAGGAAAAATAATATCCTGAATTTAAAGCATGATGTACAATAAGACACATGTAGTGTACTTAGGGAAGATTGTGTGCGAGGGGGCGTAGTGACCCAAAAAGGAAAAAAATGTTTTCCCTCAGTAAAAACAAAACAAAACAAAAACAAAGAAACAAAACATTTTTTAACACATATTCATGACTGACATTTTTGGCTCATAGTCTTATATCTAAAGACCGTTGGTATATTTTCACCCTTGAAACTTAATTTTCAACCCACATTAAGCATATTTATTTCATCGTTCATTTTTTTCTCATCGCCGATAAAACAGGGAGGGAGAATGACCCTTGTAGCCCTTAGCTATGGAATTGTCCATAAACACACCTTTTATTTATCATTTCCATTTTCTATTCATTCATTCATTCATTCGTTTATTTCCATTTTCAACAATTACAGTTTCTTCTGTACATGTTGACATATATAAATAACAAAACATATTTCAATTATTCCTGTACAGAAAATTATATTCAAGATTATTACAAATCAGGTTGAGAATGGAGGAGGCTGCTAAAAAGCGGAGCTTGTAGAGTGCAGCCTCCTAATAAATATTCTTGCAGTTGTTTAGCATATAAAAAAATAAGGTACCAACTTGAGCATGACCAGTTGAATTAAAAAGAAAAATTGGAAATAAAAATAGAAAAGGAAATAAGAAAAAGAGAGATTAAAGGTCTCCAGAATCCAGCCCCAGCACTCACAGACGGACCTCGCCGATCAACAGGAAAACGAAAGAGATATATAAGTGTACGTGACATGATAAACATGTTTGATTAAAAAAATACAAGAGCTTGAGTGATGAAGAGTTAAATTCAATGGTTCTCTTGAAGAAATTTTTAAAACTTATATTTGAAAGAATTAAGGCTTGGAGATTCTTTGATGTTACTATTGATAGTTCCCCAGAGTCTAGGGCCTTCAAAAGTAAAAATTGATTTTGCAAGGATGGTCCGGGGTAGTGGTAAATGAAATTCATCGGATTGACGTGTGGGATATTTGTGAAGGGTTTTGTTTTTTTGTTAAATGAAAAATTAAATATGGGTGGTAACATATTATTGTTTAACTGATACATGAATTGACCTAAATTATATTGGTACTGTGTTTTTATTTTTAGAATGTTATTGTTTAAAAACAACTCATTTTCTATTCTGTCAACGCATCATTAGTATAGTTTCAAACTTCTGGTGGAGGAGCGGCGCACTTTTCAGAAAAACCGCTGCTATCTGAAAATCCAATATCGGTGACATATCGAATTCACACAACATTCATCAAATGTTGGTATCACGTGGTAAGTGTCATGTGATACGTTTGGATGCAGCATGTTACCCGAGATGATAAGAAACTATTCAGGGCCCTTTGACACAAAAGATTGCGACGCGTAGAAAATAATGAAAGGACACTTTTGATTGGTTCCTAGTTACTGTTTTGGACAGTTTGAGCATGTAACATCGATGTTGATTGGCAATCGTCATTCAGCTTTCGATCTCTATATCTTATTTCGATTCAGTTATCATCGAGAAGTATCTTGAAAAGTTGCGTGCTTAAAAAAACTATGCCCAAACACTGTCATTTAAAACGTTGAAAAATATGCAAATTTTGAGTGGCGCCATTTTAAGAATACATTATAGATTATGACAACTATATTGAGAGGCACGTCCTTTCCATTTTATGTTGGTTAGGACGCCGTTACGAAGAGCGTGTGTGACGTGCGAGAATCGATTTTCAATTATGATAAATGGTACTTGGGGCAAGTCAAGGAGAACACAAACTGAAACAAGAAGATGCTTGTCGAAATGCATGATCACCACCCTGTTAAAATGTTTACAGTATCTTCTGGATGCCAAGTTTTGCGGGAAGAGCTGCTAAGTAATTCATTGACGATTGCGTGTCGTAGGGGGTTGGGAGATTTACGGCGGTCCCGTCGAGTCCCGACGGGCTAGACGTTTCGGCACCGCCATTCTCGCTCTCATCGGCAAAACTAGAAAGTAGGGAGTCTGTGGGTGGGTAGAAAGTATCCTCCGATCGACTTTTCCTTCAAAAGCTTCAATTGCCGCCCCTCCTTTTCATAACACTGATCATGATGTTGCTTCTTTTCCTTGCTTTCTCCCCTTCCTTCGCCTACACTGTTAGAAAATTTATCCTTAAACTAAAAGAAGTTCCTGCAGCAGAGTCTCGAGAACACCTGTAATCTTACCAGATTGCGTAATCTTACAGAAAATTGGTATTTGGTGTGTGTAATCTTACAAATTTCCTTAAATAAAACACTCTTTTCCCCTTTTTCTAACAGACCTGTTCTGTTAAATTGCAGAAAAATTCCTGTTTCATGAACTTAAAGAATGATTCTGGTATTGCTTTCTGCAAAATCTTCTTTTATTTTTCTGTAAAATCAGTTTTTTTTTAACAGTGTATCCTATACAGCTCCTACTCATCTACCATCTCATCATCTCCTTTTCTTCCTCGTACTCCTCCCCCTCCTCTTCCGCCCTCCTTTTTCTACTCCTCCTCCTCCTATCTCCCTCCTTCTCCTCCTCTCCCCCGCCTCCTCCACCTTGATTCCCTCGTCGTCGTCCTTCTATGCCCCCTCTATATTCCTTCTTTTTCGATTCATCCCGTCCCATCACTCCGATTTATGTTCTCGATATGGTTTCCGCCCCTGCATGCTTTCTCGTCGGCTTTCCTTCACTCCATCTTCACATTCATTTTGTCACCCCTACCCCATACAGAACTCAATTCCCACTCTTGATATGTGACAATCGGTAACCTCAATCCGTAAAGAGATTCATCTGTTTGGTAGAGCACAAAATAACAAATTTTCATCTTTCCACAATAAATTTTGTTTTTAACTGACTCGCCGTAGATGGGATAACCTCAATATTCGTCACCTTTCCCCGTTCGTCATCATCTAGAGTAAACTAAACTAAACTGATCCCTTTTCCACTCTTCCCTTCAATGCCCTTCTCTGTCTGATTGTTATTTTTGCTCTTCCTAATTTCTTTGTATTTTAGTTGTGTTTTTTTTAATTTATTTACTACCACCATGACCATACCTGTTTGCCTCTCTACGTCAGCCCATCTGAATTCAAAGCCAGGGCCCTAAGAACGATTTTTTTACTGGGGTTTCACTACAAAATGAATGTTATTTTAAACACATTTACCATAATACCTGGGGGTGCTGCCTATGGGGTTACCTAGCTAGAATGATACACGCAACACCCCCCAAGGATTTTTTTGGGGTGCTGAAGCGCCCCCAGCACCCCTAATTCCCAGGGCCATGTTCAAAGCCTGTTTATTCGCAGTCTCAGTTACCAATATCTTCACCCTTTCTAGTACTTAAATCACATTATTATTATTTTTAAATACTTTTACTTACTTTAATTGGCAGTCCCCTATCACTTTGGGGTCGCCTTTCTCACAATTACTTAGGGTTATATTTATCTCGTTTTCTTCTTATTGGATGAATCCATGTGTGGATCAAGGGCATAGACTGGTTTGAGCATGGGGAGGTGGAACTAAAGTGGTATGGGGGCGCACATCTTGGGAAGGTGGAACTGAAATTTGGAAAAATCAGCTGTTGAAACCAGAAGAAGGGGCACGAATTTCGTTTTGCTTGCCAGTGTCGGAACTCCTCTGCCTCAGTGGGAGGATCGATGCACGTTCACCCAGAGCACCCCCGCCTTCGCCAATCTGGATTTCTCTGATCATCATACGAGCTGGCCCAGTTTGTCACTCCTTAGCTCATTTTCGTTATTTCGTGTTTTTGTATTTTAAGTGCCCACCCTTCTCTTTGCCTGTTCTCGTCACTTCAAAACAACAATGTTCTTCTTATCACCATCATTCGGAGTTGTTTTATTCCTCCCATCCTATACCCCCTCCCCCTATCACACCACCACCACCAATCTACTTTCCGAAGATTTATGTTTTTTAAGTGCTCGGTTTACCGTAAGATGTGCAATTAAGGGGATCGTTTTGACTCAATGTTATTGTTTTGCGGCCAAGGTTATGTGCGAGAGGAGGGTCGCGCTGCTTGGCAGACGCAAGGGTCAGAGTGGGTCGGGCAGGTGTGGCTATATATGAGGCAGTTTCGGTAGCAATTATACCCAGTTTATGCATCCAAATTCATTATTTATGCACACTTTATACGATTGTAATAAACCATTTCATTTGTTCATCAGTAAATCTAGCCTTCACTCCTCATTGAATTTTTGATGCATGATTCACCGAAAGAATTTTACTCCTTTTCCCTAGCTCTCTTTGCCCAGTTTTATTTCGGTATATATATATTTTACTGCTTTGATTATTTACGATTGTGCACATGTATTTTGATTTTGATAATCCTCTGTCTTAGTTCTTGTTTGTCGAACATTATGATCTCCTGTAGGTCGAGAATGCGACGTTTCACAAGTCGAAAAACGAAAAATAAATATGTCTCGGAAAAGTTGGAGCAGCACAAATTTGCCCAACAGTCCCTTTCTGCTCCCAAATCTTTATCGACTGGAAAGGGGGGGGGGGTGCTTTTTTCACCCTCATACAGCGGCTTTCTCCTTGCTACAGTACATTTCTTTAAATGTTGTGTAAAGAGATCAGTTTGACACTAAACTTTGTATTCTGTATAATTATCATTCATGGAGTCGATGCTGGTTATTTTTCATTACAAATTTATATCATAAACAGTGAAACGCTTTTTCAAATTTTATACAACGCTGCTTACTATAATGAACCTACAGTTTAAACAACCATGCTTAATTTATTGAAAATTGAATATAGAAAATAAAATTCGTTGTTTAGGATTTCAAACTTTAACTGTTTAAACAACTATAGTTAACAGCGTTGTATAAATAAAATAATAAACAGCCTTTTTACAGTGTATAGCTTTACTAAAATCAGTAATGGTTCACTCATGCCGTGCCACATACATTATGCGTATCACATGACCATTGGATTATCATGTTTGCGCTCTCACCCCCCCCCCCACCTATATACATTTCAATAATTACGTCTAAATATAAGCTGCAAGAAATGCTTAATCCAGTTATAAAGACACTATAGCAACGTTTGAAATTTGAACAGAGAGGAAAAAACGGTCGCCATCAGCTAGAGGACCACCAAGTTAGCCCCTTCTAACATTGACCGTGAGCCGAAGGAAAAGATGAACGTCCTTGAGTTTACGAGGCTGAAGATTCCAGTATTTTTTGTTATGATAGGGTTAGTTTCGATCCATTCACCTGTCATATTTAGATACATCACTGGAGGGGCTGAGACGGGAGAGACTGTCAGCAAACAGCGGTAATGAAGGAGAAATACATAGCAATTTAGCGCAAGAGGCTGGGACTTGATACAGTTACACTCAAGGGCGGCGGTTGCCATCTGGGGGCAGCTAGGGGCGGATGCTACTCTTGATTTGAAGTGACAAACAAATAAAAAAAAGAGGAAAGTTAAAGAAAGTGGATTTTGTCGTGAATCTTAACAATGCCCAATTATTTTGTTGATAACAGAAAAACAAGTCACCATTTGGTCATCTTACCCCCCCCCAAAAAAAAAAAAATAGGGCCACTTGAAGTGCTTTGAAGACAGGAAGCAAAGGAGAGAAATGAGACTTTAACAGAGAGGGAGGATGAGGGACTCGTTCCCACTTGTCATGCTTGTTGTTCGATCCGTTACGAATTTGCCTTTCGTAACTTATCGTGAGAAATTCTGAACTATTCACTTTTTTCTGCGATCAGTACGATTGATAACGACTGATCTGATATGATCACTACGATTATTGTACAGTCGTGATGAAGATCACCGTTTCAGTAGTGAAAGTGGGTACTATGTGTAACCAGAGGTGGCTGGATGAGTGGAGCGGGGCAAGAAGGGTCTCTAAAAGGGGTGCGAATAAGGGAGGAGGGGGAAGGAAAGGGCAGAAGGAGATGGAAATTTTAGTATATTTAGATTGCAAGGGGGTGATTTAAGGATGGGCTTAATTTGGCCTGGGGAATGGCTGATAGGGGGAGGCGGCAGGCATTATCACAGTTCCACAGTTTCAGAATGAAAAACGAAGAGGACTAAAACTTCAGTTATTAAGGCAAGTGTTTCAGTTTCGAGTGTGTGTGTGTGTGTGTGTGGAGGTGCCGTGGCCAAGTGGTCTAAGGCGCCTGGCTATAATACATTGAGAGTCCGGGGTTCGATCCCCGGCCGCGGCACCTAAGCCCGTAAGCAAGTCATTTAATCTACATTGCTCTTTTACCCTGCTTTCAAATAAATGGAAATGCTATGTGCATTATTGATAACTAGGTGTGCACTTGCTTTTTGGAGGGGGCGGGGCTACGTACGAAGTTTTAAAAATAAACAAAATATACCTCTGTAAGGGTAAATACCCATGTTTTTGCATAGAAACGGATATTTTTAATTGCAGATACAACATACCAATCTATTCCCGGATTACTACATTCAGTGAGATAATTTTCATTATTATTCTCATTATTATCATTATCATGACCAGATCTTTCTACTAAAAAAGATCTTTGCCATGTTTTGAACGTAATTAATGATGTCTTGGATTTCAAAGCCCCGTCGAGAAAAACCAGAAATGATTCAAAATGTCCCCGGGAGGCTGGGAAGTAGAAGGGTGAAAGTCGCGGAAACCATATTTCCATCACCATGACAATTAGAAACATTTTTACACCAACCATGACCCCTTAAAAATATTTAGGAAGCGAGTGAGGAGGGTCAGGAGAGTGGGAGAAAAGGAGCTCGTTTTAAATCTTTGTCATGCGGAGGAATTTCTTGAAGGTTCAGAAAATGTCAGATGTTCAGCGAGAGAGCAAAGAAACCGAGTTGATCACTAAGATGGTTTTACAATGTTTGTGAATGTTTGGGTTAAAATATGAGGATCTGTCGCATTTTTCGGACGATATTCTGTGAGAATATCCACCCAATAGGATATTTTGATAAACAAATTTGGGGGCAACGTTCCTTGTTGTCCCCTCTTCGTACGACCGTATAGGCCCCTATCTTTTGAGCTGGATGCTTTTCGAGCATTTTGTCATTTTTTATAATCTTTACGGGCAGAATTAAGTAGCAAAGTACAAGCGAGAATCTTAACGTGCTTATAAGAAAAATCTAAGTTAAAATTGAAAAATAATAGTAACTTTAAAATCAATATTTTTTGAACTACCGAATCGTATTGAATCGCATTTCTCATTTAACATGTTTAACATATAATTGTTTGTTTGTTTGCTTGAAATTTATTTCTGCGTTCAACATGTTCAACATAATACAACATAATCAATTATTACATAGATTTTACATATATATACATTTTAGACACACGTATCATTTACAATCTCTTTCTGAATATAAAAAAAATCATATGAAAAATATTATTTAACTCAATTTCAGAACGCAGGAGACCGTCGTCATGAGCGACCTGCGATGCTAGCTACATAAAAATGTTCTGTTATCCGATTATTGCTCTTCAGAGTGTTTCCTCAACATTTGTGATCTGACTACTTTACTATTTCTATTGGCTAATAGAGAAACACAGGTGTCTGATTGTTACTATGGTAACCGTCAGATAAAATATACTTTGACCGATAAATCATCCCGCAATTCCTTTCACGAAGCACTCTCCAGTCCTTCTTGAGCATTTCTTATTTCAATCGTGCAGTCTTAACATATTTTGATTTCAAGCACATAAAATCACTTTTCTCTGCACAAATACGGAAATTTGTTTGTTTTCTTAAGATAATTTACCTCTCGAAAAAGTTAGAGTATTTTCGATTTTTTTTTATAAATGATGTAGGTTTTCAGGTTTTCAAAACTTTCTCATAGCTGCTTTTCTTTGTCCGTTTTTACGCCAACATTTTGCAAGATGGTTCTATAATTCTAATCAAAATATTGATTTTCATTTTTAAATCTTTGTTTAGTGGATCTTTTACGAAAGTGAATAGTTTAAATGCCAGAGTATTTCCATGATGATTTGGTTGTCATTTTTTAGAATAACGATGTTAGGTTTTTTTTGTCTTGACAGTAAATCTATTCTTTGCCCGTTTCTTTACCGTTTATATACCAACCATGAGTTTATTCCTGATATTTTTTTCATGGGAATTAATGGTCAATTTTTCTAAACGGATTTTCAATTTTTGGATCATGTTGAAACTAATGTTTCTTTATTCTTCAAAATTCTGTCTCATTGAGCTAGGAATACATACGGTTTTCATTAGAAGTGATTCACTGAGCATATCTGAATGAATTGTTTCATTATCTTCGACATAATCCAGATACAAGAATCGGTAACAGATATTGATGACTTTTTTCCTGTCCGATAATTATTTGCAATCCCACTATTTTTGTAGACCTTGTACACTTCTGAGGAGACAATGACATAATTATACATACATATATCGTTTTGAAGTTGTTTCAGAACGAATACACCATTTTCATATTGCCTCCAGATATACCTTGGACAATCATTGCGGATAATAACCCCTGTTATAAAACGGTGATATGAATCCCGACCGAATGATTGGCTGAAATCTATCACGTGACCGCCCATTTATTTCAGCTATAAAACGGGAGAAATGAGGGAATAACTGGTACTAATCAATAAGTCAATAGTTCTATTGTCCGGTTATGATGAGAATAATCATTAAAAAAAAAGAATATAAGACGCGTCATTTTACCCAGGCATTATCACATACATTTTGATTCGTCTGAAACAGTTTAAACGTCCTTGTCGAACCCTCAGGCGTGTCAGAACTGTTATAGATGGTTTGTATTTGAAACATGCAGATCTATTTTTTGTGGGGAGTTTTCCTAAAACCGTGTATCCAAAATTCTGGCTCGCTAATACCATGGTCACATTTGATCTACGGCGGCCGTACGGCGAGTCGACAACAGCCGTTTTATTAATTTCAATTCATTTATTTTTTCATTTATTTTATTTCCATTTCTGGTAAAAAAAACATTCAAATACAATCAAATATTTACAAAAAGAAAACATATGAATATCAATACCAAGAATATGGGGGAGCCAGCAGAGGCCATTGGCCTTTCAAAGGCTGGGCTCCAAAGCCATATTGAAATATACACAATATAGAGAGAGAAAGGGGGGTACATTTATTCAAACCACCTATATGCAGTTGGTACAAAAAATGTTGAAACGGCTGTTTTCGACTCGCCGTACGGCCGCCGTAGAGCAAATGTGACCATGGTATAAGCACGCGAAATTAAGTGTGGAGAATTTTGGCTCGCGAACTGCGCCGATTTTGAGTGTGTGTGTGTGGGTTTGCGTGTGTGTATGTGTGAGAGACGCCGTGGCCGAGTGGTCTAAGGCGCCTGGCTATACATGGAAAGTCCGGGGTTCGATCCCCGGCTGCGGCTCCTATGCCCGTGAGCAAGGTATTTAATTTACAATGCTCTTTTATCCTGCTTTCAAATAAATGGAAATGCTATATGCATTATTGGTAACTAGGTGTGCACTTGTTTAAAAAAAAAATTAAAAAAAATCTTTACAATGCTTTTCAAAACATATCATCGCATTGCATATTTTATCTAGTTGTCTAAAATTGCCCCTACAACCCCGTACACTCATTGGGGGCAATCACCCCCCCCCCCCCCCGTTCCAAGGCATAGCACTTTTGTCTTATTGAGAAAAAAAACAAAGAAAGCTGCTCCAAAGCATGGCATTTTCTTCTTATCGAGAAAAAAAAGAAAGAAATCCGCTCCGAAGCTTCACATATTTTTTGTTACGACTCTCCAGTCACATTAATCTGCTACAATGAGCTGCTATTAATCTATTCTTGGGGTCGGAGGATAATGTACATAAAAAGAAAAAAATGAAGGAAACATTTAAGTTTGATAAAACGTTAAACGATTCAAAGTGGGCTAACCATATCTACAGCGAAAATGATCAGAGCCTATCATGTTTACTGTGTAATGAGCAGAGCATAAGAATACTTGCTATCAAAGTCGTGTAAAATATCACGTCTGTGTCATTGCATAAAATTTCCCGCTTTTTTATTATTATCTATACATATATGTTTTGTTTTGTTTTAATGATGTTGTGATTACTTGTAAATAGTTTAATTCTATTTGATTTGCTATTTTTGTTTATACTTGGTCTGTGTTGACCTAATAAAACATCTAAATACCCCCCAAAAATAGTATGCGGAGAGTCATTGAAAGTTTTCAGACTAAAAACGAGCTGTGTTTATTTTTTTTCATTGGTGGTGTGTTTATTTTTTTTCATTGGTGGTGTGTTTCTTTCGTAATTTTATCGTCAAGTTTATCGTTCTTTTTAGGAATTAATAATAATGATAAAAATGTTATAATGATAAGGAGAATATGTAGAATAATAATATTGGCTACTTTTATATGGCGCACAGGTCCACATCGGTGCTTCATACAAAAAAAGCAAAAGAAATAGAATATAAAGTTGCATTCTCCTAAATACAATAAGATATTGTATTGTATTACCAAAAATAAAATAAAAAGGCGGAATACGCCAAAAATGAATTCCAGAAAGAAGAAAAGTATGATGAATAAAAAATGACTCATACATCTAGGTCAGATAGACTATAAAGTACAGGAATTGACAGGCATTTCCTTGTCAGTGGTTTTTGTCTTGGCTTTTAAGGTCTGTTTCTTACAATCCAACAGTGAAATCATACATGAAGGACATTAATTAGCGGGTCATTGTACTCTATTATTGAGCAACATTTCTATTTACATTTCTTTTTTCAAGAATCAATAATGGAGAAGAGGAGTTTATCATTCCTGGCCTTTCAATCCGACCGTCCGAGCGATATTATTTTTCCATTCAAGGACAAGTCCACCCCAACAAAAAGTTGATTTAAATAAAAAGAGGAAAATCCAATAAGCAAAACACTGAAAATTTTATCAAATCGGATGTGAAATAAGAAAGTTATGACATTTTAAAGTTACGCTTAATTTCACAAAAAAGTTATATGCACATCCTGGCTGGTATGCAAATGAGGAGACTATTTTGTCATCCACTCAATATTTTTTTGTATTTTATTATATGAACTATTATAATTTTCTCCCCATTGTCAAGTGATATAACGATTAATTACTCCCTGAACATGTGGAATTAGCATTGTTTAATACTGTATGGTTCAGTCAAGTTGGTCCTTATAGTCAAATCTATAAAAAAATGAAATATTGTATAATTCAAACAATAAAAAACAAAAGAAATAGTGAGTGATTGACATCATCGAGTGACTCACCTATATTTGTGCATATCACTGTTTTGTGAAAAATAAGCGAAACTTTAAAATGTCATAACTTTTTCACTATGCAGGGGCCGCGGGGGGCTGTGGGGTTTCAGCACCCCCCACTTTTTTCAAAAACCGTGTACAAAAACGTAAAAATGACCATGGTCAGCCCCCCCCCCCCTTAAAAAACCGTTCCGTGGCCCCTGCTATGCTAGTTTGATATTTCTCTATTTATTCACGTCAGCATTATCTTGGGGAGGACTTGACCTTTAATTCTGATATTCAAAGAAGTTGTATTCTTAACCATGCTAATGACGTGAAATATAATCACCACGCATCTCTCTTTATTATCATTATGCCTGTCGTTGTGTAGGTTAAAATGCCAATATCATATTCATTATAATAGTAAATTGGAAAAAAAAATATTACTCGGTCGGTAAATGGTCAAAATGGCCGACTGTCTTCATGGTCTTAGAGGGTTCAAAATACTGTACGATACATTTTGGCAAAAAAATCTCATTCAGTCGCTACTCATATCATACTGCAAAAAAGTATAATGCCTATTAGTGAGGTTTTCGTTTTGATACTGTAAATAGGTATGGAATGGTAGATATCGTTGGGTTAAATTTTTACCACCGCTAGGGTAATTATGTGTCCAGCTAATTTGGGGCAGTATTTTACCCAAAAATTGTCTAGTAAGGTTAAACAATAAGCAGCAGTTACTTTAGAATGGGCAAAATTTTCATCACACATAAAAATGCCCAAAAGAAATGCACAATGTTGGTTGGACACACAATTACCCTCATCTGCTCATGGAGCAATTTTACCCATTATTTTTTAGAGTGTATAATGAATATCTGACTTTATAGTGATAAACAAAATAACAAGAGTACATGACTGACGAGAAGGTGTATACTATTTTAGGCCTGTATCATTTGTTTTTTTAATCAGTGCAGACTAATTATGTTACGAATAACTTTTCATGTACATTGTCTGACGATAATGAATTCTGCCATGTTGGTAATAAATATAACAAGTCATCTTTCAAAGCTCATTCTCGTAGGAGAAACGACAGACGACTAATTCAAGCACCTTTGTCGGTGTCGAATGGCGGATATTGTCCATGTAAACCGGATTCCGGATACATCAATGGGCTAGGCTTGGGCACGCCTCTGTGATAACAGACGTTTTCCATTCATAAATGTAATACGAGTACACTGCAGGACAATTATGTAATCACTATTTATTTTTTGTTTAATTGATTATAATAACCACTCTTTTTTATGCAACGGTTGCTATTTTTATCACTGTAAAAGGTAGTTAGTCACTTGGTATTTTTTCCTCGATTTTTAAGTGCAATTTCCTAAAAACACAAGTCTTTCCCCTAACCATTTCGATTTAAAACTAATTACTAACTGAAAAATGCAATGCATTGAAATATATACATCAAATTTATTTTTTTAAGATGCTTGAAGCAAGAACATCGATCTCGTTTTGCACGTCTTGAACCACTGATCTGATAACTTCACTCAAACTGGAAATGGTACATGTAAGCAGAGTACTGTGGAACCAGGGTCTGGGGCATCCCTCGATCATCCTACAGATCACATGATGATGATGATGCTGCTAGCTGCTACTGATGATGGTGATTACGATGATGATGACGATGATGATGTTGGTGTAGGTGATGATGATGACGATGATGATGATGACGACGACGATGATGATGATGATAAGGATGATGGTGGTGGTGGTGGTGGTGGTGGTGGGGTGGTGGTGGTGGTGGTGATGATGATGATGATGATGATGATGATGATGATGATGATGATGATGATGATGATGGTGATGATGATGATCAGCTCACCTACCCCCTCCCCTCCCACAAAATCGATCCGTGATCATGCCATTGTGGGTAGATCTTTTCTGGATAATTGTGGATAAAAAGACAATAATCATGATGACATGAATGATGGATTTAAAAAGCACTAAATTTTGATCTGGCTGCACTCTATCGTGTTAAACTTGCCTCCATGCAGCTTTGATAAGTTTGAATGATATCATCTCACGTTTAAAAGACTGGTAAATTTATTTTTTTTAGTTTAGTTTAGTTGATTTTTTGTGAAATTTAAATTTGACATATTCAACGAGGTGTCCATAAAGAAATCCTATCAAAATATAATAAAAGCTTCTTTAAAGGACAAGTCCACCCCAACAAAAACTTGATTTGAATAAAAAGAGAAAAATTCAACAAGCATAACAATGAAAATTTATCAAAATCGGATGTAAAATAAGAAAGTTATGGCATTTTAAAGTTTCGCTTATTTTAAACAAAATAGTTATATGAACGAGCCAGTACATCCAAATGAGAGAGTTGATGACATCACTCACTCACTATTTCTTTTGTATTTTATTATGAAATATGAAATATTCTTATTTTCTCGTCATTGTCATGTGAAATGAAGTTTCATTCCTCCCTGAACACGTGGAATTCCATTATTTTAACATTTTGTGCTTCAGGCAATGAGGTCCTAATCATCAAATTCGTAAAAATTGAAATATTGTATAATTCGAACAATAAAAAAAACAAAAGAAATAGTGAGTGAGTGACATCATCGACTCTCTCATTTGGATGTAACTGGCTCGTTCATAGAACTATTTTGTTGAAAATAAGCGAAACTTTGAAATGTCATAACTTTCTTATTTAACATCCGATTTTGGTAAAATTTTCATCATTGTGCTTGTCTGATTTTTCTCTATTGATTTAAATCAATTTTTCTGAGGTGGACTTGACCTTTAAAATAGAAAAATACATGTAATAGAAATTATATCAAGTACCCGTTTTATAAAGGAGTCACTTTCATTGTTTTAGATTGTACTATGATACTAAACTCTGCAGCTTTCAGCTGAGATTATTAAAAAAATCATCCTCCCCTGCTTCAAGTAAATGCTTCAAAACATAATCAAAATCAGTTAATTCGATAATATTTTACACACAAACTTGTTTTGTTTGTGTTCTGTATCTCTTTACTGAAATTCATCAGAGATCTGTTTACTGTTACATATAGATATATGCCATCTTGCAATCATTCCATATTGGAACCCGCAATCCAAGTGGCATTGCTAAAAAAAATGCCTCTTTGGGAGAGTGTGATGGGTTCTTGTCAAAGTGGCGTCACACCTGTTCAGTCTGCCACTCGTCGGAGATGTTGCAGGCGTTGGCGGCGGAAGCAAAAAAAAATTAGGGGGGTCCACCTGAAATTTTTGGATGGACACAGGTAAAAAAATTGACAAGCAAAAAAAAAAGTTATCAACCAAAATTTTAGGGGGCCACAATTTTTTTTTGGGGGGGTCTAACCTGAATTTAGAGGGGGCGTAGGAAACAAAAATAATTTTTGACAAGCAAAACAAAAAAGTTATCAACCAAAAAATTTAGGGGCCCACCCCCGCTCCCACTGCCTATATGGTTGCAGGTACCTTAATCGTGTGACATCGTGTCTGGTACTCAGGGACTCTGTGCAAAGAGACTTTCGAAAAAAAAAAACGGTTTCATTCAACCCATTAATTAATTCTCTTCTTTTCTTCCCTAGTCCCTCTCTCGTTCTCCCCTTCTTTCGCTCTTTGGTCTTCTTCTCCTTGATCCTCTTCTTTCTTATCCTTCTTCTTCTGGCCTCCTCGATCTTCCTCCTATATTTACGGCACACGTTAGGTTACTATTTTCCCGCTCCTGGATCGAGTGCAGACAAATATGTTAATAAATTTTTTGCTGAAGGAATTACGCCATTATGGCTGGGATTGTAGTTTCATGATGTATGCTACAATCGTCCTATCTACTCTCGATAAGTTTACAAAGACTTGATGAAATGTCTCTCATCTTAAATTGCTAAATAAAAACGATCTGCCATCGACGTTCCTAGTGAAAAAAAAATCTTGCTTGAAATTAACTATTACTAGGCTAAAGATTAACGATTATATTTTATTTCGTTTCGCCTTTACTTGCTTTCTTTTTTTTGGAGTGATCGATGGCAAATAAGCTGGAAATAAGCTTTCAAGATTATCCTGCTTGTTCAAGCCTGCTGATCGAATTGTTTGATGTTTTAAATTCATTGCTGTATTTCGGTGATCAAACAATCATTAATAAACAAGGAGATGAGACTAAAAAGGGAGAAAATATACATTCTTTAAGTAGATTGTCCAAAATAATCGGGCATACGTTTTGGCAGTGTTAAAGTTAGTGATTCGATCGACATCTTCAAGACACGAGTCAGAGATGTCGTCTTAAACTAACTCAAAATATGAGAACAATTTGTATATAGTGTATATGCGTTCGTTTTTGGACTTATTTTTCATCGAGCTTTGCTACGAGCAACACGTTTAATTAGCCGATAAACAACCAACTGTTGTGCGACGATACTCCGTGGAGGTTTATGCACACTACTGGAAGAAGAAGAAGAAGAAGAAGATTCCTACATGGTCATTGATAATTATAGTAGCAGACAAAATTGTTTTTCTTGATCAAAAACAGCTAGAATTCAATACAAGAGCGAAATGAGAGACGTCGTGCAATTGGTCAGGACACGCCGAAGGCCAGAAAATAAGCCAATGAAAACAGTTTTGACTCATTATGCAAGTGGTAACTAGACTACCGTATCAACAGTCAGTGGCACGAGAGAGCTAAGAAAATGAATCAAGTTTAAATGACTTCAATAGTCTTCTAAACCACGGATACTTAGAGAAGTAAGTTGCGAAACAACAGCATAATATATAGATCTTAATGTGGTATTTGATACAATGTATAGATCTATATGTTTCTTTCTCGCAGCGAATTTTCTTCTGCACCTCGCGCGGCGGTCACTTCTCAATTTGTCGGCGGTGCACAGCTTGCGTTTCCAGCCGGAGCTCTGGCTGCGTAAATGAAGCTTTCGGCAGTCTACGCTTTAGTATGGCTGAGCTGAGCTCAGCTCTGTCATCAGTCTGTGTGTGTGCGAGCGCGGCCGGCTGAGGCCTGAGCTCATGATTGACATTGTTCGGCCGTGACTGAATGATAGGCAGGCCAATTTTTTCAGTATTAGATTGTTTTATTCTAGATCTTATTCCTCTACTTGAAATGGGATGCAATCCCACTGATTTCGTTGTAGCCAGGTCTCACTAAGCAATTAATGATCCACCGATGGGTTCATTTTATCTCACTTGCGATCAAGGAATATCAGACATTACCTCGTCCTCTGGCGAAGTTCGTGCAGGCTCCACTCCACTTCACTACCGTTACACTACTCTCCACCTACCCGAACTTCGGGATGATGAACTCGATCGGATATTCCGAGTGACAAAGGTGGGATAAAAAGTGGTTTATGATAAAAATTAAAGAAAAAAAATATAACGAGAAAAAAAATAGCTTAATTTCTTACTCTACACCCTTATTTCACTCCGTGTCCATCCTCCGGTTATCCTCAAAATTGGTGATTTTGGGCCAGTATCTAATTCCTCACACATGTTATTCACGGCCGATTTCAAAACATTGCATGCGATCGGTCGCAGGCCAAACAGCTTAATGTTATATTGGATGGCTCAGAAAATACCAGAAATATTCTAAGAATTTGGGAAAATATTCCACTGATTCTTGGAATATTTTTTGTACAAAGTCTAAAAGGGAGTGGAAGGATGTCATCATCAGCACTTGCGAAATAAGCGGCAATGAATTGACAAGTGACAAATTTCACAATAATGCCATAAAGTTATGTTTATTCTGTTGGAGGTCTTAATTTATTCATATATCAAGGGTCTTTTGTTTAAGTGATCCCATTATTTGTAAACATGTTTGCTTTCATATCATTCAGGTCTGTGTAGTAGGTCACCATGGAGGATAGGGGCACTTTCCGGAGTGGCCCCACCCGGGCAGAAATGCTGCGGATTAAACGACAGATTGAAGACATCAAGAAAAAGTCTCAGCTTGGTGCACAGGATCTACGCAATGATCTACAGACCAGCGAAAGGAAGAGAAACGATAAGGAACTATTTATCGGGTAGGATAATTTTCTTCATTTAATAGTGCTATTAGTATTTGTTTTGATTTTTTCTAAGCATCCCTTCCACAGTTAAAAAGTTTTCACCACTTATCCTTGCCAATTTCATTTATTACCCAAATCGTACCCATCTGCTTTTGTTGCTGCTAACGATCCACTACAACATTCATCCTGTGCATAACTGCTGATCCTAAAATGCATGGGGAAGAACAGCACAGAAGAATGCAATTATGACACAACTCTAGTAATACAGTGAATCAGTGATCTGAAAAAAATGATTAAATGGGAAAGACCCATTATTTATTATCAGATTTTTTCATTACATGAAACAGAACGATACTGTAGTGTATGTACCATTATGTAATGCAAATAAAGTCCAAATGAATCTTCTTCATTCAGAACTTAATTCTTAAACTAGATTATTGTGCATGGATACTGAATAGTGATACAGAGGAATTAGGAAATATATCTCTGCCCTTTCATTTACCAATGTCTATGAATTGCAAGCTAGTCAGCGAGCCTTATGTAGTCTCCAGTTTAAAGTTGAAGGTCATGTACAGGTGTACAGTGATTGCTTTGGCATTCATCGATCAGTTATTGAATCTGAACTCGGGCAATACCATACGTCTCAGACTCTGACACCTCATATGTGGACCTTGCTGAAGTTATTCTCTTTTTTCTAATTTGTATTTGAAATTTCTGTAAATCTATGGAATTATCATGACCTTAGCAGTTAGAAAATTGTAGGTGAATAGGGAAAAATGGGGGTCAGGCATGTATGCAAAACTTGATGGAAATGCCCCCTACTATACAAATATACCAAGCTGTGAGAAAGTATAGCGGAAATTAATTATCTGAGGAGGGACTGGCATAGCACTATTTTTTTTCTGAGGGGTGAAGCCCCAAGGAAAAAAAGTAACTATTGCCAGTCCCTCCGAAGATAAATAATTTCCACTATACTTTCAAACTTAAGGCTTGGTATATTTGTTTTATATCCCATTTTACAGCAAATATTCGGTCAATTAAAAAAAAGCGAAACAATATTTTAACTGAGCTGATGCTTCACATAGTAACTTGTAAGTTGTAGAATATACACTTGTCTCTAGTTATTTTATTTAAGATGGTTCATCAATGAAAAAATGGATGGTGAGGAATGAAAGTTGTGGGTTCCATTGAAGTTTAATAATGTGGATCATGCTCAAACACTTTCAATGAAATCCTCGATGTTCAAACACTTTAAAATAGTTTCAATGAAATCTTCGAAGAAAAGTTACCAAACTGTGCAAAAATATCTCACATGTCCAATGAATTCAATAAATAATGCTTGAACAGTAAAACCACAACTCTGAACATATTCCCTGGTCAGTTAGGTCTTAATTGTTATAAATATTGACCACACATCCATAATAGAAGTGGAATTGTGGTTATTTGCTGCTCTGGACAAAGGTTAGGTTCTGGTTTCTTATGTTCTCTAGAGGCACTGAACTCAAAATGAAGGACATCACTTTCTGTAGGTGGCTATCTGAGAGGCCTTCATCGACAACATCATCAATAGACTGGACAACCATTTCTCCAGACATGCCACTAACACTGTCAGTTGTGGATCGCTCAGCTGGAACTTCAGATCCACGCGAAATTGATGGGATATCTCTGGCATCGACTTCTTTAGATGATGGTGTGGTGTTGGTCCTCTTGCTGAAATCACCTTTGACATGGCGATCTTGTTCTCGTCACTGGTTAGCGAGTAGTGCTTGGTTGAGTTTTCTGACTTGTGGTTGGAAGACAGTCATAATGTCTCTGGAAGCGAACCAAACACGATCGAGAGGAGTAACACTCATGGCACGTAGGGAGTGGTTGGTGCAGATCTGACTAAGTTTTGCTTCTTTGCTGATTGTTTTCATCATAACCTCTAACTTGTGTGTAGCGATTGGTGGATTGTCATACCACTTCCTAGGCTTGGGTTTCTGCTTCGGACGTTGCCACAGGAACAGGCCATCAGGATGGAGTTTAGCCATGTATTCTTTCAAGATTTCGACTGGACATAAGCCATCACCATGTCCTCAGGCATGCATTTCTCCATCCTGGCTCTTACGGGAATCTGAAGTATGTTTCTTGGTGACTTTGTCAAGAAGTATGAAATATTTAGAATCAGAGTTTTCATTATGAAGTATGGGGTCAGTTTTTCTCATGTTCTGCAAATTCTCCATACCACGATTTGCGAACTGCAACATGCAGGAGACAAAAGCTCTGCACTGAAGACCTCTGGGCTCTGATAAGTCAGAATTTGCATTGTTTCTATTCAAATCATCATTAATTGGTGGATGATGTTTCACCTCCGCTTTGCTAACTGATTTGAGCTTTTCAATTTTCACTTTAAAAGCAGGATTGCCACAACTGAACTCGCCACTTTTGATGATATCCACGTTCCTTGTTGATCTGATCGATGTCATACATTTCCCAGAGTAATCATCGCCTCATTTGTTTTTGGCAGCAATGTATTAATCTTGCCAAAACACCTAACTCTTCATTCGAACGTTTATGGCACGCATATAGGGAATCAATTAAATATATATTTCACTTTAAAAATATATCTTTCTCTTCCACTAAACCATTTCACTTAAGGAAATTTATATTTCACTTTCAAAAATATATTCCACTTTATAAAAAAAATATATTTCACTTTAAAAAATATGTTTCACTTAAAAAAAAAAGAGTATTTCACTTTTCCCCAAAAAATATGTTTCACTTTTCAAAAAAATATATTTCACTTTTCAAAAAAAAGATATTTCACTTTTCAAAGAAATATATTTCACTCTTCTAAAAGATATATTTCACTTTTCAAAAAGAAAATATTTCACTTTTCTAAAAAAATATATTTCACTTTTCCCAAAAAATATATTTCACTTTCCAAAAAAAAATCATTTCACTTGATACATTTTAATTTTGAGAGAAAACAAATCCTTTCACTTTTGTTGGATAACACATGCGGCTGCCGTATTAGACCGTAACTATCCTCACGGAAATATCCATTCCTCTCGCTACGAAAAACATTTCACTCGTGTTGCAAATTCATTTCACTCAATTGCAAAAAAATACGTTCCTCTTTTTTCTCGGCCTGTAGGCGGCGCGCACCATTGTTGGCGGGACGAGGAGAAGGTACATGATATATCTATCTTTCTATCTATCTATCTCTCTCTCTCTGCCTAATATATATCTATCTGTTTAAATATGTCTATCCTTCTATCTATCTATCTAATATCTATTTATTTCGTTTAATATGTCTGTATATCTGTGTATTTATCATTCAATCTTTATATCTATCTATTTACCTACCTATCTATCTTATGTCTATCTGTTCAGAATACATATGTCTATCCGTATGTCTACTTTTTATCTTTCAATCTAATAACTATTGATCTGTCTAAATAGTTATGTCTGTTTATTTGTTTGTTTAACTATTTAATATCTATCTATCAAATTTGTTCAATATGTTATTCTATCTATCTACCTATCAATAAATATATCGATCTATTTTCTCTCTCTCTCTCTCTATCTATCTATCTTTCTATCTATCTATTTATCTATCTGTCTGTCTATCTGTGTATGTACCTATGTATCTACCTGTCTCTGAATCTATGTGTATATCAAATATGATATCATCACCGCTGGGAATCATCGTATTTTTTTCATCAATCATTATCAGTATCAGCCTCCTCATCGTATTTTTTTATCGTCAATGTCTATCTGTCCGAAACCTATCTATCTGTTTATATCTATCTACCTATCCATCTGTCTATCTATCTATCTATTAATCAGGGGCCGCGGAATACGGTTTTCAAAGCGGGGGGGGGGGCTGACCATGCAAAAAATCACAATCATACGGTCATTTTTACGGTTTTGGAAAAAAGTAAAGGGGGCTGCCCCCCCCAGCTTCCGCGGCCCCTGTTAATATATATCTATCTATCTTCTATTATCTATCCACCTATCATTTATCTCTCCATCAATCTATCTATTTATCTATCTTTCTTATATGTATCTGTTTGAATATGTATATGTCTGTTTGTCTATTTATCTTTCATACTTATATCCACTCATTTGTTTAAATAATTATGTTTGTTTATCTCTGCATCTACGACAGACCACCTAATTCGTCCGTACGACGAATTAAAATCTAATTTCACTTGTTACATTTTAAATCTGAGATAAAACAAATCCTTTCACTTTTGTTGGATAACACATACGGCTGCCGTATAGACCGTGAGTAAATTTCGTTCTTCACGTAAATATCCATTCCTCTCGCTACGAAAAACATTTCACTCATGTTGCAAATTCATTTCACTCAATTGCAAAAAATACGTTCCTCTTTTTTCTCGGCCTGTAGGCGGCGCACACCATTGTTTGTGGGACGAGGACAATGCACCACGAGGTGGGCCCATAAACACAAATTGTAAAGTTTGAATTTATCGCTGATTATGCACAATAGCCAGGGCAATCAGCTGTTGCATTCGGCCCTACGATCAATCACTAACCTTAGCACGGTCTGGCTATACGTTTTGTAGGCATGAGGCATGAATACTTCATACCTACGGAGCTGAATGGTCAAGGTATAAGTGTTGAAATTTCCCTTTTCTCCCTTCCGTCTGTCTTTTACTTCATTGACATACGATGGTCATAATGATTGATGAAATGAAGCTTACAAAAAGCTACATTTCACCGGTCAACTCGCTTGTACCTGCACTGCAAAACCAAATTCTCTCCATTTTGTATGAGACATGAATGGGGGGTCACCATCCTTAGAACAGACATAAAAAGTGAGTATACGGGACTGAAGTTGGGTAATGACATCATGGACATTCTCGGCTAACACCACAGAGATGTATACTAATTGCGCGTTATATAAGTATCTCTATGGCTAACACCAACCTTTTCGGGCTGAGCGATGACGTCATCATCCATCTTCAGTCCCGAATACTCACTTTTTATGTCTGTTCTAAAGATGGTGACCCCCCCCCCTCATCACGTCTCGGACAAAATGGAATTTGGTTTTGCAGTGCAGGTACAAGTGAGTTGACCAGTGAAATGTAGCTTTTTGTAAGCTTCATTTCATCAATCATTATGACCATCGTATGTCAATGAAGTAAAAGACAGACAGAATGGAGAAAAGGGAAATTTCAACACTTATACCTTGACCATTCAGCTCCGTAGATAGTGTATGTAAAAAGCATTCATGCCTCATGCCTACAAAACGTTATAGCCAGACCGGCCGTGCTAAGGTTAGCGATTGATCGTAGGGCCGAATGCAACAGCTGATTGCCCTGGCAGCTGTGTATAATCAGCGATAAATTCAAACTTTACAATTTGTGTTTATGGGCCCACCTCGTGGTGCATTGTCCTCGTCCCACCAACAATGGTGTGCGCCGCCTACAGGCCGAGAAAAAAGAGGAACGTATTTTTTGCAATTGAGTGAAATGAATTTGCAACATGAGTGAAATGTTTTTCGTAGCGAGAGGAATGGATATTTACGTGAAGAACGAAATTTACTCACGGTCTATACGGCAGCCGTATGTGTTATCCAACAAAAGTGAAAGGATTCTTTTTATCTCAGATTTAAAATGTAACAAGTGAAATTAGATTTTAATTCGTCGTACGGACGAATTAGGTGGTCTGTCGTAGATGCAGAGATAAACAAACATGAATTATTTAAACAAATGAGTGGATATAAGTATGAAAGATAAATAGACAAACAGACATACATATTCAAACAGATACATATAACAAAGATAGATAAATAGATAGATGGCTGGAGAGATAAATGATAGGTGGATAGATTAATAGAAGATAGATATATTAACAGGGGGCGCGAAAACTGAGGGAGGGGGGCTTCAGCCCTCCCCCCCCCGGCCCCCCCACTTTTTTCCGAAACCGTGTACAAAAACGTAAAAATGACCATATGATTGTGATTTTTTGCATGGTCCCCCCACTCTGAAAACCGTTCCGCGGCCCCTGAATAATAGATAGTTAGATGTAGATAGATATAGATAGATAGATAGATAGAGATAGATAGATAAAGAGACAGATATATAGATTTGTATATAAAAAGTGAAAGGATTTGTTTTCTCTCAAAATTAAAATGTAACAATTGGAATGATTCTTCGTCGGAAAAAATATTTTTTTTTTGAAAAGTGAAATGAATTTTTTTGAAAAGTGAAACATTTTTTTGGAAAAGTGAAATATATTTTTTTGAAAAGTGAAATATATTTTTTTGGAAAAGTGAAATATATTTTTTGGAAAAGTGAAATATATTTTTTTGAAAAGTGAAATATATTTTTTGGAAAAGTGAAATATATTTTTTTGAAAAGTGACATATATTTTTTGAAAAGTGAAATATATTTTTTGAAAAGTGAAATACATTTTATTTTGAAAAGTGAAATATATTTTTTTTGAAAAGTGAAATATATTTTTTGAAAAGTGAAATATATTTTTTTGAAAAGTGAAATATACTTTTTTTGAAAAGTGAAATATATATTTTTTTAATATCAAAAGTGGAATACAATTTTTAAAAGTGAAATGGTTTAGTGGAAGAGAAACATATTTTTTTCAAGTGAAATATATATTTAATTGTTTCCCTATGAGCGTGCCATAAACGTTTATCAACAGAAACATACATCACTCTGGAGAATTCATGAAAAACATCCAAACCAAACTTGATCTCTTTCCTGGTATTTGCACTGTCAGTTGAAGCAATGAAATTGTCAATATCTGCCCCTTGTAAGAGGTCAAAGCAAATGCTTTGGAGGCTGCCATGTTTGTTTTCGTATCTGGCACAATATCCGAACTGATACCTTGCCTGGGTTGTACATGTATGTGCTACAGCGCAGCGCGAACAACAGGTTGATTGCGCCTATACTGCAGGTGGCAAGTATAAAGGATAGGTCTCGCGCTTGTTGTCTGCGGGATCAAATTTTACACAAGTTCACGGACACGGAGCATGCACAGTTTAACGTTGAGAGGAAATATTGAGCATGAGCATGCGCAGTTCCGCCCTTGAAAGTATATTGAAAAATATACAGAGCTAGAAGAAAATGGAGCTATTTGCAGCGATGTTCTTTCCTATTGAAATTATACTTTGTCACATGATCATGAATTGACCAATCGTTTATCTAGAATACTCATGAATAGTCATATGACGTATATAATAATATAATACAAATGGTGCATCATTAGCTACTAATGTCTTTTTTATTTGTTTTTTTGTTTTGTTTATGTATTTGCAACTAATGATTGATGTTTGCTTTGTTTCATTCCCTGCTTTGCCATGGTGCTCCTGTGCTTGATATGGACTGCTGCAGAACAAAGGTTCAAAATGTGTATGTATCTTATCAATCCAATTCAAAATCATATTATAGGAGTAATCACCCAGAGAGACTATGTTATGAATAATAGGAAGTTAAATTGGGCAAGAAAATTGTAAAAATTCTCTGAAATTTAATGCAAAATGAAGTTATAGAAGTCTTGAGTTCTGCATAATTTTGTGATGTTTTTTTTTAATGTAAATGGTGAGTTGATGTCTTAAGCCCCATTTCGATTAAGTACCTGAAAATCTTAAACATTTTTTGTTCCTGAATTTAGATATGAAGAACTTCTTGTCATGTAGGCCTATCAATATAAGTATTTATTTCTTCAAGAGAAATGTTTAATTTTAGATTTATTGGGGAGAATAATTGGGTTGAAATTTTGTGTAATGAAATGAGATGTTACATCATTCTTCAATTCATTTGAAAATATATCACCCTTTTCCACAGTTATTTTTACTCTCATATCAAATCAGAATCTATGTTTCCTAATTTATACTAGTTATACAATTTTTAATATTTGTTTTTTTAAACAAACTGGCTGTTTGCACTAATTTGAATTATTACCATTTATAAAATCTTATGACTTGCAAATGCATTGTTTTGAAGCTGAATGATACACTCAAGGATGAATATAAAGTTATGTAAAATAGAATTAAACTTTTTATCCAAAATTGACTACTTTGTTCATCTCGAGAGATTTAAATTTTAGGTGTATTGAGTAATAGTTGGGTTTTTCATGAATATTATATTATTATGTAAGGTCAGCAATCAGCTTTTAGAATTTCCCCTTTATTCTTCTTGGTAGTGAGCTTGGAGATGACTTTGGAAAGAAAGGAATGCCTTACAACAGAAAATCTGAACCTCATTTTGATGAAGAATTCTTATCTAAGCCTGTTCAACCTCTAAAACAAGTGAGTATAAAGACCATATTGATAATTGGCATTTACATGTATATAGCGCCATGTACCTAGAACTAATCATTTCCGAGGGGGGCTATTGTTGCTACTTCGGCTTTAAATTGAGCTGCTGTTTCCAGCACTTGGCATTCAAGGAGTTAATCCTGCTGAGTATGATTATGAAATATTCAGCATATTGCTTGTTGAAGTTATTATATTTATCTGGAATACCCCTTTAAGGACATTCCATAGTTAAGGTAAAATCCATGTAATTTTCACCAAATTTTGCACAGAGTTACTTTAGCACCTAAATATTCCAAATATGCAAAAATTAACATGGGTTCATTGTGCCTGATTTTTTGCTGTTGAGATTTGAAGTTTACCCATTTGATAGGTCTCAAGAACTAAAAAGAATTTAGCATTTTTAGACCCCACAAGATCAGAAAGTTGAGATTATACCTATATCACTCAGTCAAAATCCATCAAAAATTTCATCAGATGTTGCTTTATAGTTTAGAACTATATACTGAAGACAAAGAATCCACTCATATTGCTATTCTTTTGCCCCTTAAAGAGAAGCAGCACCTATCAATTTTGAAAATAAGGTGTGAAAGACAACAAAAACATATATTTATACTTTTCATAATTTATATGACAAATTTATTAAAGGGGAATGAAACCTTTGGAACAAATAGGCTTGTGTAGAAACAGAAAAATCAAAGAATAAGAATAAAGAAAGTTTGAGAAAAATCGGACAAATAATGAGAAAGTTATGAGCATTTAAATATTGCAATCACTAATGCTATGGAGATCCTCCCATTGGCAATGCGACAAGGATGTGTGATGTCACTGATGAACAACTTTCCCTTTGGTGGACTATAAAATACCCTCAAAATGTCTCTTTTTGCTTTTTCCTATGATGATACAAACTCTTTATCCATGATGTATTCTTAAAAAATATGTATTACATGCCCTCATGTAGAAAGAACACATGATCTATGGATAGATGTGATAAAAGAGGCAATTCAAGTGAAATATATACTAAAGTAATGGGGAGAGTTGTTCACAAGTGACATCACACATCATTGTCGCATTGCCAATTTGCTATCTCTATAGCATTAGTGATCGCGATATTCAAATGCTCCTAACTGTCTCATTATTTGTCCGATTTTTCTCAAACTTTTGTTGATCTGTTTTTCTGTTTTCACACAAGCTATCTTGTTCCAATGGTTTCATTCTCCTTTAAGTACAAGAAATGCTGCACTTTATTCAAAACCCCTGTCATTCTCAACAAATTTTGCATTGTTGTTGAGAAAGGTATACTGAAGAGGTTTGAACATTAAAAATTGGTGATTCATTTGCTTGTTTTCAAACTATCAGTACTTTTGTTGGAGCAAATATGCTTTTAAAAAGCACAAAAAATGTGTCAAAATGCTTGTATCTACACAAAGGAAAGTTCTATACCATTATCCCATTTAATCAATCTCGAGGTCATATTCGTCATACTTTGCAGCACTACAGAGTAAAGTATTTTTAAGAGGTAGAGGGTTAAAAAAAATTGGTTCATAGATTATTTTCAGCAAAAAACTTTGTTAAATATTACATCAAGATTTGCTGATAGAGTGGCGATGACTGAAAAAAAATCAGCCGATACCTACAGGTGTATAGCTGATTACTCATCTGTTCACTTAATGTGACATCAACACGCATGGCATAAAGTATACATAGATAGGTATGCACACAAACATAACTGGGGAACGTCCTTAAGCCAACAGTATCATATGAAAACAGCAGCATAAAACTAGTCCATTTGCAATATCAGTGTTGTCGAGAATTTTTTATTATTGAACAATATGTGTTTAATTTTTTTGTCTCGCCTGCATAGCAGAGCAAGACTATATATAGGCGCCGCTTTTCGGACGGTGGCATCGTCAACATTGAAATCTTAACCAAGTTTAATTTTTGAAATTTCATCATAACTCAGAAAGTATAAGGACCTAGTTCATGAAACTTGGACGTAAAAGTTATCAAGTAGTACTGAACATGTCTTAGGTCACATGATCATGGTCAAAGTTCGTGTTGGGACAATGGATCATATGTACATGTAGTGTTTTCTTTTGTGAATAATTATTCAGTAGCTGTTTCCAAAGACGGCACTGCTGCTATATCTAATTGCGTAATGCAGGTGAGACTGCCAGAGGCGTTCCACTTGTTATTCATTACCTTTCTTTCAAACTTTCGTGTTCCATCAGGATCCAGGCACTGTACCAAATTACAACCCGCTGAACAAGAGCACCGTTCCACCAACAAAGAGTCAGACTAAACGATACCCATACAGCAAAGAAGAGACGATTACGGTAGAAGGTGAGTTTTCAACTCTGTATTGTCTTTGTACTAGAAGGGAGATCTACACAGATAATGCAACAATATCCTTATCAAAATGTTATGGTCAATTTTTATCAAAACAGGGGAGTGTTCATTGGCATTCATAAGATGCTCCCCAGGAGTATATCAAATATTTGTAGTTAAGGCAAGTGTAGATCTAGCTGGATTACATGTAAATATAATTATTTTGAGAGGCCGACTGTTGTGCAAAAAATATTTTGCTCCTAAAATGGTATTGTGTTGTGGCTACATGTATATCCACCACTGTTTTAAGGAGTAGAAAGTGAAGCCAGAAGTAATTTTACCAATGAGATGAATTAAAGGTGAATATTCAAGTTGGCAGCTCTCACTCCCACCAGTAATAATCCCAGTAATCCCAGCCATGGCGTAATTTCCTTCAGCAAGACACTGATCCACAATGTGCTGCACTCAACCCAGGTGAAGTAAATGGGTACCGGTAGGAAGTAATTCCTCAAGAAGCTGTGTGCGCTGTGAACGCCTGGCTTAGCCGGGTAAAATAGGAGCTCCTTAAGCACCCAACAAGGTGGATATGTGCAATATAAATAACCTGTATTATAAGTAAGCTGATCCACAGCCATAGTCACAGATTCAATGAATAATTTCTGTTCTAAAATTCTAACATGGTTGAAAATGATCAATCACTGTAATAGCAGTAGCCTTTCTGCATTTTATTTTCCTTGTATCTTCCTTTCCTACTTGCAGAGATGAGGAAGCCTCACATTCAGACCGTAGGTGTGTTACCTGTAAGGAGTACAGGAGATGTGGCCACCTTGAATGTCATGATGCAGGGCAAACCAGTACTGTCTATTCAAGATACAGAAATTGCAGCTATACAGGAGGTATTGTATTCTGTTTCTTTTTCTATTTCTATGAAAGTAATTCTCGTAGGAACTCGGCAAAGCTCCAAGCTGGTTAACCAATGATAATGGAAGCGTTTTACATCTAAGTTATTCAGTCATAGTGGCTGACCTTATAGACAACAAACTATATTCCTGGCTTTTTTGGTGAAAGTGGAGATAATGAATGGTCGATCTGGGATTTGAACTCCCAACCTCACAATTTTGAGTCAAATGCTCTAACCACTAAACCATACAGCCAGTGGGCAGCCAATGGTATGTCCAAGGACTCCACTGCTACTATGGACAGGGAAGCCAAACTAAAAAAGTCCAATCTCATACCTTTATCCTAATTCTTAGATAATTCTTTAATCAGAACACTTACCATCAGAACCCTAAGGTACTTTGCAAAAAAAGTTTTAGTTGGAAGGAAGGGGAATGGGGTGTTAGAATATTTCTTGCTGAGAAATGCTTTACAGCAAGCTTTATATGTTTTGGGTGATTCGTGAAATGGAATTGAACTTCAAATATTATTTTTGTATGCACACATTCAATCAAAATGCTGACCAGAACATATCATTAGGCTATTAACCCTATCTAGGCTGGGGTATTTTGGGAGTTCATATGCGCAAGACTTGAAAGTAAAAAGTCAGCGTGCAGCGCGGTCAAAAAATTTTGCACCACAAAAATATTGCTTGACTTGTGGGGGGGCCTCCGAGCCCCCCCCCCCCCCCCCCCCCCGCCTAGATAGGGTTAAGCCATATTATTACAGAAGAGCTGCTAAATCGTACTGATTTTCAGTAGTCAGTAATGAAAAATGAGAAGAATACTGATTACTTAATAGTTTGGTGCTAAATACTGATTTCTTAACCCTAAATCTCCCAGGTGTCTTGTTTCTGGTCATTCCTGGGGGGGGGCATTATGGCCCCCCCCCCCTTAAGATCTCAGCTGCGGATTGTGTGATCACAACGAAAATTTGCATGATGGTAGAGAATGATGTAATCTATGTAGTTGCATTGGTAAATTTCACTGAATTCATATATTTTTATTTTATATGAATTAATTATGCTAATTTATTCATGAAATCATACTTTTTGCTCTGATTCACTAAATAAAGCTCCTAGAATGCTATTTTTGGTGAAAATATTCTTTATAGCATTCCTAACATTTATGAATGAAAAAAATTCTGGTACCAAGACCGATTTCGTATGTATTTTATTGTTTTTTTTATTTATTATGTATTTCTTTGTTTTTTTTTATTGTTTTATCTATGGAAATCGTTCCAGACTTAATTCTGATCATAAACAAGGCAAAATTAATTAAGTTTAATCAGTAAAAGTAGAAATAATGATACATTTATGAATTTTGGCTAAATACAGAATTTGCATTGGATTTGTACATGAAATCACGTTTATGAGCAAGTTTGGCATGCACTTACATGATGTTGCATAATGTCGTAACCCGTACCTGGGCGTCACAAATTTGGTCTCAAAATTTGCGCGAGACTTGAAATTATATCAAGTTCTACTATTCCATGAACAAGTTAAGTTTAAAGCTTGAAATACATTTGACACATCTTTTCTTTACCCAGGAAAATGCAGTTTTAACTACCACGCCGGTCGCATCCCGAGCTCAGTCCCGAGCAAGTCCTCACAGAAAGACACCCGACGGTGACTCCCAGTTTGTGGCCGGTGACTTACCCCTCAAACCGAAGACCCCTCCCAAGAAACCAGCAATCCTGAGCTCTACGGGGGCCATTGCTCGGGTACCGTACAAGGAGAGAGCCAAACCTACCCCAAAACCGAGGGTTGAAAACCCACCAAGCCCTGTTCCGCTGAAGAAACGCAGGGCTAAAAAACAGGGTGAGTTATGTTCATGTAGTTGTACTTGTCATGTGGTAACTAGTCTTGAGAATCTAGTGTTCTCTTTTGGGCATTGAGACGTTATTCATAATGTGGTATGCGCTATACAAGAACTGACTATTATTATTATAAACTTTTTTACTTTTGAAAGGGTTTATGATAGAAGATAAAGTTTTGCACCTGTAACTATAATAGAGGTATTTTAACTGACAGATAACTTATCTTCTCCCACTTTTCCATTTAGGAAAGATGTACATGTAGGATGTACTCATATTCTTGTTTGACAACTGTATTGTAAAATAATGGGTGATTGTTCTACATGTTTCTGAGTCTTTTTATCATTCTTTTCCTTCCAGACAAAGATTCCTTATCAATCCCCAAATCTGCCAAGTCCAGCAGATCCTTCAAGAGCGAGAAGAGCAGTCACGCACCTTACCAAGCCAGCGGCAAGGCTAGCATGGTGTCCTATCATTCCGTGCGGTCCTCCCGACAGCGGGACTCGGACGATGAGAGCCAGTGCAGCAGTGACGACAGCTCCGTGGACGGTCCCTCGCGACACACCGGACTTTCCCGTCAGACCGGGACATCCCGCCAGACGGGTACCACTTACACCAGTGGGAAGTCCAGAACAACCTCCGCAGCCTCGACAGGCTCGCAGAAGTCATCCAGTGAGCTCCTGCAGGAAGCCCAAGAGATCGCCAGTATGGACAATCTCTTGGGACAAAAGTAAGAATGGTACTCAGTTTAGTGCGGCATAATTGGGTTTTATCAGAAAGATGGGATTGTTTCATGAAGTTTGTCACCGTCAGATGTTTACAAGCTACTGTAAATCCTTGCAGCCAATTCCCTGATAGCAAATTAGTCGGTGACAATCATTTACAAATTGATTGTGAAACGCCCCACCCCCTTTCTGTTCAGGGACTGATTTTGACCTGTGGCGGAATATTTAATCAGTTCATACCTAGTTCATTTCGTAAATCTTGCTCTCTGTAAAATTAGGAATTTCTCACAATGATATCACAGATGAATATCACTTTGCTTTGTCTTTCGAATAGACTTGAACCGGAAAGCTGAATTGAATCATCTAGGATAGATATCTCTATGGACTGTTAAAAGTTTAGTAAGGCCCTTATAACAGATGGATAAAAAATTGGTCTCTCAGCTTTAAAAAAATGTTAATATTTTGGGGTATTCTATGAAAGGTCTTGAATCTATTCTTGTCCATGAGGCAGATACCTCTTGTGTATCATATAGACACGCATGAGAATGAGACTCATAAATGGAGATTTATCAATGGTCAGACACAAGCATACCCTGTTCAGGATATGGATAATGCTCTCCTGTACCATTCACCAGTTTTTATCAACCTTTCTTGTAGGTAGAAACAATTCTTGAAAATTAGAGTCAGTCTGTAATTTTTGTTATTTTGGAGGGAGAGGATAACATTTGAATTAAAGAATATTAGTAGGGGCATTTTACTTAAGAGTTGGTGGGGCTTTGGTAAACAATTTAGGGTCTGTCCATAAATTTCTCTTTGGGGAGATTAAATTTGAATGAAAGAAAAAAAGTAGGCACATTTCATAGCTTTGATTGGGATTGGGTAAATAATGTTTCCCCCTTGTTTATGATCTGGCATAGGCGGAGGCGGCAGAGTAAATCGACCCGAAGCCAAGGTAGTGTTGCTACCTCGATACATGTCGAGAAGGCAGAGGACGAACCTCCAAAAGAGAGATCTGTTGATGACATCATAGCTTCACTCAAGGCCCAGCGGGAACAAGGGTAGGTTATCATAGACAGGGATGTAGTCTGCAAGTGCAAACTCATATTTGACACTTTACACATGTCTAGATTGAAGACTAGATTCCAAACTCTCTGTGTCAAACAGCCACCGTACATAGTGAATCTAGTCTCACTACTTCAGACTCTGCATTGTATACTTTGTGAATTGCGAAAACCAAAGGTCTGTGCATGCAGACTATCAGGGTGTGAGAGTTCAACCTCTTTGCTGATTTCAGCTTTTTATTATAATATAATTTTCAGCCTATATTCATTTTTTGTGTATTTTGTACAAAAATATAGGAGCTTTTGCGATATCAGCTATTTTCATTTGGGGTCACTCTCACCTCTGCATAGAAGAGGTTTATGGTTGAACAACGGCAAGCAGCTTACACAGAACAACGGAGCGTTACTGCTCACTTTACTTCGACCTATCTTGCTTTAGCTTGCATCACCTTGTTCCACAGCTTGCTCGCAGCACGATGCAGCTAAATATGCAAAGCTGTGGCTTTCGAGGTGTAATTCCAATAAAGCTTTATATAAAAGCTGAATATTATTACTCATCCTTCCTTTTTACCTGTTCCACAGATCAGTCAAGTCCGAAGCAGACATAAAGATCCAGGAGATCATGAACAGGGTGATGTCCAGGACGGCGGAGGTCCTGGGGTCAAAGAACGATGGAGTGACAGAAGATCGGAAACCGGACTTGGAAGAGGAGGAAGAAGAAGAGGAGATTGCAGGCCAAGATCAAGGTAAGGGCTAGATAAACAGTGTATGTTCTCTGGATCTGCTAGTTTTCATTTTAGATAGCCTTACACCACAGGATAAACCTGCTTGCCTTGGTCTCCTGTCCATTTGGTCTAACATACCAGTCAGGTTTAACTTAGACCATGGTCTAACTCTGTGCTTAAATTATGGGAAGCCAAAAGTGTCAAAATTCTTGTTAAGTTGTATGTTTCTTATATTTACTGTGCTCTTTCTTGATTCTTTAATGGTGAAGACAATCATCTATTTATGCTTCCTAAACAATTATGAATGATTTAAGAACCAAATGAGCTGAAATATGATATCTTTACTGTTAGTGATTATGTAACAATTGGCTATCCATACTTAAACCACGACTTTAAACCTGAGTTTAAGTTAAACCTGGCTTCAGAATACGGGCCTTAGTCTAATATTCACTTACTCTAGTTCTCTTTTAGTCTATAGCCAGTTCTAATTTCCACTTTATTTGCATATCATTTTTTACAGTTTTGTTTGTTAAATAATTGGTTCATAAAGAGTTTATCTAACCATATAGACAAAGTAGCTTTAGACCAAGTGGGTATTATAGAAAATGGGTGTTGCCTTACTAGAATTTAGACAAGATGGTAACTGTGCTAAATGTCAGTTAGGCAAAATGGTTAGAAGATGAACTAGCTGTAGACCATGTAGGTATAGACCATGTGGTATGGAAGTAGACAAAGGTGATTTAATGATTTCAAAATTGTGCCAATACTTGGTATCACATGAGACAGCAAGTAAAGAAATATATTTGGCCCTTCATTTGACTATACACAACTCCCTGCTTTGATTTTTCTCTCTCTATTCTTGATATCTTTACACAAGATGTGCCAGAACTGAACATAGAAGAATCAAGTGAGGTAGCCCAGGATTCCGTGGATACAGATAGAACCCAGGACACGGACATGCTACAGGTAAGGTGATAGATGCAGAGCAGTGAAGGATTTTAGAACAGCTGCCATCAGACCAGGGGCCTATATCTTAGTGACTGATGGGGATGGAGTCGGGTTCGGGAGTTCTGAGTCACAAGGCCACTGGATAAACCTTTCTCCTATAGACTTTGTACACATGACTCGGCTCTGATGTCAAGGCCGGTATATTTGGCCTCCAGGCCAGCCTTGACAACATCTCTGATGACTGACTATAAAGTTGATTTATAAACTAGGTAATGAGTAGTGTAATCAGTCGTAAAAATGAGCCCTATGATCAAATGCTAAGCTCTGTGTTAGGTGGCCCAGTTCTGTGTCATTAGCCCTTGGCTCCATTTCATTGACCTGTAATCAACAACAGGTCATTAGGTACTGGCATCATGCATTTTGATTGGCTGAGGTCAAACTTCCTTGTTTCATCAATCTTGTAATCGACCACATAAGCTACTGATATACATTACTGAAATGTTGTGGTATGAACATTGTAATTAGTGGCAGAAAATTGATTTGTTTTTTTCATATTCCTGGGGAGCATATGTTTTCATATTTATAGTTAAACCAACTTAGATGGAATTTGGTTTCATATTTGGTAATCTAGAAACAAGCATCAGTGGAGATTGTGTCTTATTTTCGAACATAACCTGATAACATCTGTTGACACCAGCGTTCTCGCCAGAAAAAAAATCACGCATGTCGGGGACTTGTGCTTCCACTCCTGGGGGGTGGGTGCGGGAGGGGGGTTCACCCCTCCCTTGCGGAGCGCGGAAGCGACGGCTTTTTCATCAAATAGAGACGCTAAGGAAGCCCCATTGTGGCGTATTTTTAAGCCCACACAAATGCACAGATACTTGCCGTTCAGTAGGCTTGGGAGCCAGCGCCGAATCCAAGCACTGAGATAGAAAAAACATGGAATTTGGAGCTGACAGAATGATTTACTTCGAGCAGAGGACAAACTTTCTCTGCTTGGAGCCTGCAGTGTATGCCGTGTGCATGCATGGTATGCATCGTGTGTGTTGTGTGTATTTCTGTGACCGTACAAAGCCAGTAGAGAGCACGTGCGTTGCGTTAAGCAACACTCCTGATTGTATCATCAAAGCATAGAGCTATTAACAGCTCCATGATCAAAGTTAGTGTATTGGGATTTGTGTGTGACTTGTGTGAGAAGTTTTTTTTTTGGTTTTCATTCCAGAACCCCCCCACCATCATTTGCTGGCTAGTCTTAAATGGGAGTCTTGTCATATTGGAATATTGACCAGAAGTTAATAAAACACATTATTGTTCTGTCAGTAATGAAATTAGCGATTGAACTATGGATATTTTTCAGTCATATTTCCTTTAATCATAGTCTTTTCATTCCAAACAATCATTTTTTTTAATGATGTATTTCACCTTTATCCAGTTTGCCATTTTCTTAAGTGACTGAAAACAAAGACTAGTCCCAACCCTCCGCGAGTTGTTTACATAACTTTCTTCGTCTCCGCTAGTATTGCACAATCTTGAGAAGCACATGTTTGGAAATCTGATATTCTTGCGGTGGGGGGGGGGGGTTACAAGATTGCCGCCCTTTTCATTCTGTGTTGGGTTTGGCTGCTACACGGCCTGTGTTGAGAAATTAGGTCAGGGTAAATTTAATTGCAAAGAGAGGCTTTGGACGGCATTCATGATGGATAGTCTTTTTTTTTTAATGCATCATTCAAATAATTTCAACTTCACATTTGCAGGCTTGCAGGTATATTGTATGATAAAATTATTTTTCTCAGAATTGTACGAAAGTTCTACAAAAACTTCATCTTTTTACATTGTATTTGGACACGAATGCAGATGTTTCTTGACAAATAATGGGCTAAAAATACTAAACAGTAAACATACAGACCTCAAGTAAACCAAGTACCACACATTCAAACTTGGATTAAATCAAATCAGATATCAGTCAAGCACGGAAATCACTCTATCATCACAGCACTAAAAATTATAAACAATCACTTTGAAGAAACAATTGCCCCGGCAATTGCCAGGGTCAAACCACGGTCAAACATGTGCTTGCGTTGTGTCCTGTGTGTATAATGTTTGCAGTGAGTTGATCTTGTGATGATGGGGAGAGAATTTGTGTGTGTTGTTGTGATATGTCCAAGATCTATTTATTGTTACTACGCGCAAGATGTGATGCGGCGCGAACGAATATCAGAAGAGCAATAAACATCATGGCTACGAGTTGCTAAGACTGATTGTACTCTCGACTATTTATTATGTCTTCGAGCTCTTAACGAGTCTGAATCATCCCTATATAATGAGGACATAATACTTCATGGTGGCAGCGGTCATGCTGTCGATGTTTTGATCAACCCTTGGAACGGGAAAGTGAGCAATGTTTAAGTTTTATGGACGCTAAGGAGCATACATTGCTACGGTCGTTTGCTCTCGACGTTAATTTTGGTTGAACGATCAACATTCGGAACCTGCGATGCAGCGCAGACGATAGGAGCACCGGTACGGCAATATGTGTGAGTTACATGAACGCTCGAGCGGCACACATTAATTGCTTGGTCGTTTTGTTTTGCTACTGAATGGGTGAATATGTGTGAGTTTTATGAACGCTTAGGGGTACACATTAGATCACCACTGTCATTGATAATGTTGTCGAGTGTCGACTGGACCAGGACCGGGATCAGGAGTTCAGAACTGTTACTTTGCTGGGACAAATCAGAACTGTTGCTGGTGCGTTGCTGACGTGACCGGAAGGATCAGAACGGGTGACAGCGCCGATCAACGATCGATCATCGTCATCGCGATAGTGCAAGGTTGTCAACGTGATCGTGATGAAGTTTTTATACACTGAACTCGAACTTGATGTTGAAATGAATGCAGAACGTATTGTCAGAGAGAAAAAGAGATGAGGACTTAGATCAATCAAATGACATTGATGAACAGATCAGATGGAAAATCATTTGAATTTTAAATCCTGAACTCAGTTCTACATTGGACTCAATCACAAATCACATTTTATTGTCATTTTTATGTCTCAATATCGTTGACTTTGCATTGTTCTATCAATACCAATTCTTGATACTGATACTTCTATATCACTTGGTTGATAGTTGGTTGTTGACATTGTTGTGATGATTGTGTGTTATGATCCAATTGTGCTATGTTTACTGTCAATCAGTCTGATCTAGATTTCTAGAGATCTAAATGACATAGCTTAGAAACGTTAAATCTTAAATAACGTTAGTCTGATTAGAGTTTAGATAGACCTAGTTCTCGGTCTAAAACATGACCAGAATCAGCAGATTATAGAATCTAGTCTAACGTTACCAGATAAGGTCCAAAATTGAACAGGACCAGTTCTACTTCTAGACTAGAACGTTAGGTATGTTATAGCTGTTCAACGCTTTATCTAAGCGTGACCACTAGGTTAGGATGTAAATGTGAGACTGCAGAACCAGTCAAGGTTTATTCTAAGCCTAGATCTAAATATGTAGACTAATGGGTCTATAAATCAGGACCAGGACCGATTTAAATGTCTCAATGTTTTCAAGCATGTTTTTTTGGCAAGAACTAGGCCAAGTGTTGTCGGCTAGGAAGAAACTAGACCTAGCCTAGATTAGATCTAGACTAGTCCAAGCCAGAATAGGGCTAAGTTATAGGACCAAGTGCAGGTCCAAGAGGCATTTAGTCTAGATCTAGAGTAGTCTTTATAGGTTTCCAGGACCAAATGGGCCAAAGCAAGGTAAAGCTACTGATCAAGGACCAAGTCTAAATAGGTCCAAAGAGTAATTCAGATTTTATTAGGTCTAAATAGTTTAGACCAGTCCAGGACCAAGTGTAAACAGGTCCAGATAGTGATTCAGTTTAGTGTGATACTGAATCTACTTGATAGTCAAAGACCATTGGTAAAATAGGTCTAAGATATGTGTCGATAAGACCAGGTCCAAGCAAGGCTAAAGCCAAATTCTAGTCGATGTGTAGTCCAGGACCACAGTTCTAAAGTGTGAATCCAAATCCAGGTTAATATTCATGCAAACTAGTTGATGATTATGATTCATCTTACAAGTATGTGTTGTCTAAAAGCAAATTTTGTATAAATTTGTTCTCTGAGTATATTTCGGTTCCAGGACCAGAGAGTTGGGTCCAAGTCAATACATTTTGTATATGAATATGCGATATTCTAACTACATGATTGTTTTAAATTCTATATTCAATTGATGTATGTTATATGTGCAAATGTGAATTTCGCATGAATTTATATTGATGTAAAACATTCATGGTTACAGATCACATTACATTGCATTTTGCTAGTGTTAACAATCAAACTACATCATACATCTTCAGAATATTTTGTTGGCTTAATACAAAGCAATCATGGCCAGATTTCCAGAAATGAACTGGAGTGTCAGCAATGTAGCTGAAGAATTTAAACTGTTCAAACAGAGAACAGAGCTATGTTTGTTAGATAATAACATAGAAGATCCTAGGAAACAAGCAACTAAAATTAAGATAGCTCTAGGTAACGAAGGCCTCAGAAAGATAAATGCCTCAGGTCTATCTCCAGCGGAGCAAGATGAACCTGACAAGTTATGGAGCTTATTTGAGGATCAGCTGAAGGTCAAGGTGAACTTCAGAATACATCGCTTAGAACTTATGAGATACAAGCAAAGGTCAGATGAAACCATAGATGATTTCGTAAACAGGTGTCGCACCAAGGCCAGGGAATGTGAATTCAGCCCGGAAGAGTTATGCGAACGCCTAGTAGAGCTTGTCATAGCCTCCACACCTATTGAAGCATTTCAGAAGGACTTGTTAGACAGACCAAAAGGCTTCAAGGTCGAGGATCTAGTTGATACAGGACGCAAGTACGAAGCGATCTTGGCAGGCAAGCAGTGCTTACAGACATTACAGAGCACCCATGTTGATGCCATCCGGAAGGATTATGGGCAATGCAGAAATTGTGGACTTAGCCACCCCCCAAGACAATGTCCAGCCTACAGAGATACATGTCATGCTTGTGGGAAACTAGGACACTGGTCAAAGATGTGTTCAAAGAAAAAGGCGAGGAGTACAAAGCCTCAACAGAGGAAGCCTGAACAGGGACGACCACCGCCAGACAGACAGGATAATTCCCGGGGTCGTCAAGGAAGGCAGTCCAGATATCCAGAGTCAAAGCCAAAGGGTCATTTTCAAGACCGGCAAGGAAACCCCAAGTTTCAGCACTCAAGGCACACTCCGCCGAACAAGACAAGCAGACAGCGAGTTGATGAACTGGACTTAGAGATTGCACAAGAAAAAACTGAGGAAAAAGAGTTGCACACGATAGAGATTCTGATCAACTCGATAGACTCCAAGCAGACAGAAGCATTTGCTAGCCTAAAGGTTGAATGTCCACGTCGCAGAGGACAAGCACGTCTTCGAGCAAAGATTGACACAGGATCTGGCGGGAACGTACTCCCACTGAGGACATTGAAGGAGCTTTATGGAAGCCGATGGAAAGAAATGCTCTCTCCCACTGATGCGCAATTGACAGCGTACGGCGAAGCTCAACTACCTTGTCTGGGTACCATAGTCATCTCAAGTCAATTCAAAGACTCACGTTGGGAAAAACAGACTTGGTATGTCGTGGACGCGAATGGACCAATCATTGTTGGACTCCCAACATGTACAAAGCTTGGTATTGTCACCATCAATGAGATACGAGAATCTGTGAGGGAGAAGACTGAGCAACCCCGTATACAGTCAGTGCGGGACTTACAGGAAGCGTTCCCTGAGCAGTTTGACAAGATTGGAAATTTCAAGGGGACAGCAACGCTTCACCTTAAGGATGATGCTACTCCATCAATCGACCCACCTAGAAAGTGCAGTGTGCACATGCGAGAGAAACTCAAACAGGAGTTGGATCAGATGGAAAGCAACGGCATCATCAGAAGAGTGGATCACCACACAGATTGGTGTAGCTCACTCACCACCGCCTTAAAGAAAGATGGTTCACTTAGAGTTTGCCTGGATCCCCGAAAGCTGAACCAGAGTCTGAAGCGGTGCCCTCACAAAGTGCCAACACTTGAGGAACTCAATCCTGCGTTTTCGGAAGCTAAGTACTTCTCAAAGCTCGACGCCAAGGCAGGATATTGGTCTGTGCATCTGGATGAAGCATCTCAAGAGCTTACAACATTCAGATCACCTTTCGGGAGACACTGTTTTCGCAGACTGCCATTCGGACTTTCAGTGAGTCAGGACATCTTTCAGCAGAGGATGGACTCAATCATCGCACAGGTGCCAGGCTGTGTTGGAATTGCAGACGATGTTGCAGTCTTTGGAAAAACAGAACAAGAGCACGATGATAATCTATGGAAACTACTAGAAGTCGCACAGAAAGAAGGGCTTGTGTTCAACAGTGCAAAGTGCGTAATAAAGGCACAGAGCATCAACTTCTTCGGATCACTGTACACAAACCAAGGTATTCTACCTGATCCGAGTAAGCTGGAAGACGTCAAGGACATGCCTTCTCCACGAAGCAAGGATGAGCTGCAGAGGGTCCTTGGCATGATGACATATCTGTCACCATACATACCCAGCTACTCAGAGAAAGCAGCAATCCTCCGAGAACTTCTCAAGAAGGATGTGCCATTCTTGTGGCAAGATGACCACGAAGAGGTGTTTCAGTCTCTCAAGGCTGAGGTATCAAAGGGAGCTTGTCTTCAGTACTACAAACCTAATGCCCCGACAGTATTGGAGGTGGATGCATCAGGCAAGGGACTTGGAGCATGCCTACTTCAAGATGGGAAGCCTGTAGCTTTTGCATCAAAGAGCCTCTCAGAGGCACAATCAAACTACTCAAACATTGAACGGGAGACACTCGCTCTGGTATTTGGCATCACACGTTTCCACACGTACTTGTTTGGCAGCAGTTTCACTGTCCACACAGATCATAAACCGTTGGAAATTATTTGCCGCAAGCCCCTGAGGAGTGCCCCACCGAGGCTCCAGAGACTATTAGTCAAGATCCAAGGATATGACTGTAACGTGGTGTATCGTCCAGGTAGTCAGTTAGTCCTCCCAGATACGCTTAGCAGACTTCCCAACCCAAAGAAGACAGAAGACGTACAAATCAATCTACATGTTGATGAAATGCTAACAATCCCTGATAGCGAAGATGATTTGTCTGTGTTCTCAGAGGATAAACGAACACAATTACTACAAGAGACAACAATTGATCCGGTCATGGTCATGTTGGCCAAGATCATTAAAGACGGATGGCCGGACGAGTTCAGGCAGGTACCAAACTGCCTGAGAACATTTTGGTCATACAGAGACGAACTTGGTACTGTCAACGGTATCGTCTTCAAGGGACGACAAGTAGTCGTACCCAAGGCACTCCAAGAAGACATCCTGAGACAACTGCATACCAGTCACATGGGTATTGAGAAGACCAGGCGGCTCGCCAGAGATTGTGTGTATTGGCCAGGAATCAACAAGGACATAGAAAATATCGTCAAAACCTGCCAAGCATGCCAAGAGAATCAAGATCAACAGCAGAAAGAGCCACTCGAACCACATGAGGTTCCTCCAACTCCATGGACAAAGCTTGCTACAGATCTGTTCCACCTAGATGGTACAGACTTTCTCCTCATCACTGACTACCACTCCAAATTCCCAGTAATCAGGAGGATGCACAGTACGACTAGCACTGCAGTCACTACAGTGATGAAAGAAGCGTTCAGCATGTTTGGAGTACCTGCAGAGGTTGTCTCAGACAACGGCCCTCAGTTCAGTGGTAAACCATTCCAAGAGATGTGTGCAAAATGGAACATTAAGCATACAACTTCATCGCCACGATATCCTCGTTCGAATGGTCTTGCGGAGAGAATGGTACGCACGGTGAAATCAATGATCAAGAAATGCAGACAAACAGGACAGGATCTCCTGGAAGCACTCTTGCATCTTCGTGCAACGCCACAAGCAGACTTACCATCTCCTGCTGAACTGATGTTTGGACGAAAAGTAAAAACAACACTCCCAGGTCGCAGCTATGGATATCCCCACAACGATATGCACGACCAAATCCAACAAAGAAGGGAGAAAATGAAGCATGACCACGACAAACATGCTGGGAAAGAACTACCCAAGTTAACCGTTGGTCAGAGAGTAAGGATGCTGGATACAGATGATAACACATGGATTCCAGCCAGAGTGTCTCGAGTGTGTGAAGCACCAAGATCATACGAAGTAACCACTCCCAATGGAAGGACACTAAGACGAAACCGGTCACACCTCAGAGAGATGTTCACAAGCCAGCCAATAAGTGACACCTCGTCAGCTAGTCTTGATCCACGGAGACTAGACCTTGAGGATGAAGAGGCAAAAGAAACCGGTAACCAAACACCACACACATACACTTCAGACAAAACTCCAAACTCTCAGTCTGATAGACATACATACACCACACGGTATGGTCGCCAAATCCATCGACCAATTCGCTACAGAAATCACACACATTAAAAAATAAATAATAATAAAAAAAAAAGTCAAAATCAAATAAAACAAAACACACATATGCACAGTTAATAAATAATCAGATATAGAGTAGAATCTCATTTTGATATGTATATATGTTGAATTCCACCTTTTAAAGAAACATATTCTTATTGGTTTGAGAAAAATGTTTAACTTCTAATAAGGAGAAATGTATAAGATTTGCTAAGTATGTGTTTAAACCCACCTTATTCCAAAACAAAGGAAGTTTACCTAGAAAAGTCAGTAAATTTTACTAAAGCCTTTGATGGAAGTTAATTGAGATCGAATAATTTCTCTAAGAATTTATAAAGTTTGTGATGAGAAAGCTGAATGTTGAAATGATTAATGCTTAGTTTTAATGTTTTGGTTTTGTTTTTAAATACATGCAGTTGAAGTTAATATTCAACACTTGAGTAGCATTTGAGAGAAATTGACAAATGTACAAGGAAAACAAAGGTCATATTTTGATAATTTATTTTAATTTCAACATAGCAAAGGCATTGTATTAGCATGGAACTCAAAATGATTATTGCATATTACATTCATCATCTTATGTTTATATATAGATGCATTTTTAATAATGTGCAAAGTGTTAATTTGTTACTCAAAGCTTTCAATTTTAAATTGGATAATACATGTAAGTTCAATCTTAGAAATTGATATATGATATATAGATGCTACTACATGTTCAAACTTGTTAAACCAACAGCAAAAGTTGTTTGGAAATACTTCGCATTGTTAATGTTTATCAAAACTGTTCAATGGTTTTAGGCATCATTGTTAATACAGGAGTTTAATTTTGAGGATGTACATTGTTAGTGTTATAGAAAAATTCTGATCATACCTTTGTTAAAAGGAGGGGGATGTTGTGATATGTCCAAGATCTATTTATTGTTACTACGCGCAAGATGTGATGCGGCGCGAACGAATATCAGAAGAGCAATAAACATCATGGCTACGAGTTGCTAAGACTGATTGTACTCTCGACTATTTATTATGTCTTCGAGCTCTTAACGAGTCTGAATCATCCCTATATAATGAGGACATAATACTTCATGTGTGGTTTTTATGTCTGCAGTGAGTTGGGTCATGGATGACTGGGAGAGAATGAAAGGACCAGGGAGTCGGGAGGAGAACCGTAGCGAGCAGCCGCGAGCTAGCTGGGCGCCTTGCCACTTTCCTAGCCGTAGTAGGCCTGTAAGTGGTCTTAAGTTGGTGGGATTTCGGCGCAACCCGATAAATTAAGTTGATATCACTAAGATGAGTTCATGGAGTGTATTATTTTTTAATGAATATTTCCATTTAATTTTTCCACGCATGTCGCTGAAATTTTACGCATGGTTCCACTTGGTCTCCATTTCCGCACGCATGGTGTTTGAACCATGCGTATTATACACTGGCGAGAACGCTGGTTGACACTATACTTGATGACCTTTGGTTCCACACAGGGTAACGCAAAAACCAGCAGAAGACCAAGCTTTGACAACAGCGACGGAAGGAAGGGGCGCAGACTGTCAGCGAAGGGTGCTGGGAGCCGACGCCCAAGTAAGGTCGAGGTCACGAATGGAGTGTCAGACGAGGGCATGGATGTAGAAGAGAAACCGTCGGTACGGTTCCAGGAGGTGATCCTAAAAGATTATCAGGAGCAGGAAGAGATTGACTTGGAGAAGGCTTGGCAGGTTGGTGATCATTCACTTATTCCTTTGATATCCAGTGTAATCCCTACATTCAAAGCCATAAATTGATAGCCTGATTTCTCAGATGTGATCTGCCTTTGAAATATTTTTTTTTGTATACAGGCTTAATTTTTTCCAATTGCGAGTACTTAGATTGAGGTAGAATTGTAGATGAGAATAAGGGCAATGTTGCTGCTGCTCCTTTTTAAATCTACATCAGCTTTGGATCTGGTCTTTTGTTGAATTTCTTTTGTATTTCAATGTATAAGCTATTCCACTGAAAAAGATTTTTTTTTTAATTGGGGTCAATATTTCATGTCGACATGGTTCATAAGGGTTGGGGAAGATGGAAATTATAATTTTCTATTGAAAAGTATGAGAAATCATTTATTTAAGGTGTGTTTTTGAAATGATTTTAAATTTATTTGAGTAATCAACTGATTTATCAAATTTGTCCATGAACCACTTGAATTGATGAGTTATAACAAAAAATGCTCTGCAATTCCATTAAATAATAAAGCATTTGCCCATCCAGCCCCCATTTTCAACCTTTCCTACTACATTTCATGAGCTTCTCAAGCTATAATAGTTTGAGAACATTACAGTCTTTCACATGAACCAGAATACAGGGTAATTTTTCATAAAGATTTGTTATAGTAACAAATGCACAATTTCTGTGAAAAAAAATCACCATCAGATATAAGAATTTCAGTAGCTTTTAACTATTATTGCATATTTGTTATTATACATGTAACAGATTTAATGAAACAGGGTCCAGATCTAGACCAGTCAATTCTATCTTTACCCCCTGTCTCTTCTGTAGGAGCTGATTGCACCGTTAGACATCACCCATGCTGATGTTGTCAACATAGAGGGAGAGAAGATTGACATCCAGGAGAGAGGAGTCTTTGACGTCTCCAACAGGGGTGGTTCTCCAACAAAGCCTGTTGTCGGATCATCAGTGTCCTTCTTGTCTATGTGGGCTCCTCAAGAAGAGAGGCAAAAGGACGTAAGTGATCTCTTTGTGCCAATGTTGAGAGGCAGAGAGTTGTAAGTCAGAGGTGGGAAGATGTTTTAGCGATTGTGTTAAAGCTATATTAACAGAAGTCTGAGACACTTCTCTGTAGCTTTGTGTGGGATCCCTCTCATGAAAAGAAAAATGCAACCATGCAACAATTCGGTTGCCAATTTAGAAAAGGAAATATCAAAAAAACTTTCGATTAAATCATTGTTGTATTGTATTGATACAGGAAAGATCATTGCCTACAGATAGCTAGCTCCAATAGAGCATCCTGTATTTCTGTAATGTTCTCTCAGACATGGCCTTGACATGTTACCAATTTTAAGAACAAAAAAATGATCAAATAATTTGTCCTCCACTCCTGCAACTTACCATTAGACACGACACTGATACATTTGATTCCTAATTTGAAGACTAGAAGATCATCAATAAAGCCTTGAAATATTTCAGTATCCAAAAGTTGCTCAACAAATCCTGTGTTGCATTACAGGAAAGATCAGAGCCTACTGATGGCAAGCTACGAGAGAGCATCCATCATTTCTGCAACATTCCTTCAGACATGACCTTGACGCGTAACCTTCAGCTGCTCAGTCGCTCCCACCATGCACCCAGCAAGTACAAAGCCACCCAGCCATTGGTTGTAAGTTATCACCTCTTGTTCTCTCATTAAAAAAGCATTATGTTTTCATGTGGAATTCGACACCATCTAGATGTAAATCCCACCCAGTCGAACTGTACTAGAATGAGATTTATAACTAGTAAACTTTTTTTTTGGTAAAAATTTTTTTTGGCATTACTCCTATGTGTTTAGGATCGTTTGCTCGATCTGTAATAAAAATCATTAGTCAGAAAAAATTGGAACCAGTGATATTCGAACCTTCCATCTACTGCTTGCCAAGCAGCGACAACCACCAGGCTATTCTGGTTCATGGCCAAGTCACAATGAACTGGAATTCAAATACCCTTGATCCTCTTCTTTCTGACTCATTGATATGCAAATGCAGTCCGCCATGGACAATAGTTAGGAAATAAAGGGGCTTTAATAGGAGAAATTATGATTTGTAAACAAATTTTCGGCATTACTCCTATGTGTTAAAGATCACATGCTTGATCTGAAAAAATTGGAACCAGTGGGATTCAAACCTGCCATTACATGATCACGTAAGGCCTCTAGAAAAGGCCTTATGGTAATGTCATTATCTCACTTTCCTTTGCCTCGCAGTTGCCCCAGGCTCAAGAATTTCTCTCTAGTACATGAGTTTGCTTAATCCCCTAAGATATCTGTGATGTAGGTATTTTCTATGCTTTTCACAAATATTTGGGGTCAGCAAATAATAATCTACCCCCCATGAAAGCTAGTTATCTGTAGAGAGGGTGGATGTTCATAAAGATACAATCGGTGCATTTCATAATACATCCATGCAAGTTGTGCTCTAATTGTGACATCACCCCTTCTTGTTAATCCTGAGAGATTGGTCAACTATGAAGTATTCATCACCATAATAGTAATCACAGTTTTGCTTTTTTCAGAGTGATGAAAAAATTCCATTTAAACCCTTCACTTTTCCCTGGATCCCACTGGCACCTTTACTGATATAATCCTTATTCTTCCCTGTCCTTGGAATTCATCATTCAGATAAATTTCTTTAATTTTTCAATTCGCAATCATGGCCCCTGCTAACTTGTATGTCTTTAGAGAGCAATTGGTCAATCCATAAGCCTCTCAGGATGATTAACGTTGGAGGCACATTATATTATAAAATACATAAGTTGTGATCTTAATTCTGAGTTGTAGGTGTCATTTGGGGTTGCCTTTTGCACAATTTTATGCAACACACTTTGGACCATAGAAAATACTTCTGCTTTTTGATAGAAGTGCCAATTGTAAATGATTTAAACACTTTTCTATTACTTTAAAGCCATCTGAATATAAAGGTCATCACACACCTTAATAGTGAACTGTGACCAGATTTTGTTATAAAACTTAATAAAATGGAATGCGAATATTGAGACAAGCAACATCTTACTGAGAAAAGTTCTAAATCATCATACAAATACTTATGTTCAAATCTGTTACTTTTCTAGCATCCTAGCATCCAAAAGCAAATTGAATATCTAGATGAGATGCAATCGTACGATTGACTGTGATTTGAGACCGATTTGGCATTTACTAAAAAATAAAGTATTGCTTTATCTAAAACTGTAAAATTAGTTTTCTTGCAGTTAATTTCGAGCCTCGTATAAAAAGATACTTTTTATTCACATTATCAGAAAATAAGCAAAACGTGATTTGTTTCAAAATGAGATTGTGGAGCGGTGTTCGGAAGCCCTTCGACTAAATGACAGACCAAGTGATGTTTTGATAAGTATGTTAATTAGACCAAATTGATAGTTGACCGGGTGGGTTTAGTCATGGTGGTGTGAGGAGATCTGAGAATTAGGTCATCTGCTAGTAGACCCATTAGCAGGTACTCTGAAATCTTGTTTAATTTAGGTCGTGGTCTAACTCTGTGCTAAAATTATAGGAAGCAAAAAAATGTCAAAAAATGTTGTCAACATTTAATGTTATGTACATGTACAATGTGCTCTATCATCATGCTTTAATGTATGAATGATATGAGTGATGGTTCAGCTGATAAATCGAACCCACATGTATACTGTTAGGGATTTTTGTCACAATTGGCTATCCATAGTTAAACCACAACATTAGACCAGTTTGAATTAAACTTGAGTTCAGAAGACAGTCTGGTAAGTATTAGACCAAGTGGCCTGTATTTTGAAGTCAGGTTTAACTTGACCATGATCTAAGTCTGTGCTAAGATTATGGAAAGACAAAACTTCTAACATTCTGTTTATATTGTATATTTATTATCTTTACTATTTTGTTTCCTTTTGTTTTCATAATGAAGAAAAATACACCAATATACTTCAGTTATCATTCCCAGACAATTTGAGTGTCATATGAGTTAATAAATTGGATGTGTACTGTTAGGGATTTGTGCCACAATTGGCTTTCCATAGTTAAACCACAACTTTAAACCAGGGTTTAATTTAAACCCAAGTTCAGAATATGGGCCAGTAAGTTTAGCCATTGTGTTTGCAGGCCACCGACCTAGCCAGTCATCCCAACACCCCCACCCTAGAGGAGAGGCAGAAGTTGATGTCGGCTGCAGCAAGACGTATCCTTCGAGAGGCTGAAACCGTTGTAACGGCAGAGACTGGCGGGTCGCAGACGACAGGAAGCGACAAAGGTGGAGAAAAGAATGACGACGTGAAAAGCTTGGAGACTTGGGAGAAGAGAGCCATGCAACTAGTAAGATTGTATACTCCTGTTTCTTTTTATTCATATTAGTAGGCTCATATTTGCTATGAAGCTGGTCAATGCTGAGGCAGGTCAAATCCTGATTCAAATTCTGGTTCACTTAATGTTAAAGTGATACATTGAAGGGTTAGCAGTGGCTTTAATGTATTTTATGATGGTAATGATGATGATGATAATGATGATAATAAAAAAGAATATTAGGATGAAGACAACGATGATGATGATGATAATAAAAAAAGAATATTAGGATGATGACGATGATGATGATGATGATGATGATGATGACAGGGATAGTGGTGACAATTAGGATGATTTAATTCAGTATAATAACAAGGACAGTGATAATTATGATTAAGCTGATGACAGTAATAACGACAATGATGATGACAATAATACTACATTGACACCTATTTTAATGACCAGAATGTCGTTTTCTCTCTATCTAGTTTGATGAAGAAGCCCTGACCATCGTCGGCCAGCCAGCTCCCATCCAGCAGGACATCTCCCGCCTCTACTGGACGCCGGCCCCGCCCAAGATGAACTTTGAACCCACTCAGATCAAGGACGTCCTCTACCCTCAGTTTGAAGGTATGGGAATAAGCCAGGACATCGAAAGACTGACCTCGATACCCGACACGGAAGGTGATGACGGTGACCTCGAGGCCATGTCTGCCTGGGATGAGGCAGATTATGAAGAGAGACTCTTGCAAGAAAGGTAAACTGAGCAGTAGCCTTATAACAATAGAACTTATGCATATGATGTCACGATCTCATAGCACTCTCCCTCAGAGGATATAGGAATACGCATAAATGGTGTTGTCAGAGGTGTGCCAGCTGCAGATAAACTTCATGTAGGCATGCAAAGCAGTTCCTTCAGCGTATTCAGATGGCGGTACAAAAGCGTCATTGCATAAGGTCTATAAAGGCTGCTACACATTCGCAAGTTGTCCGGTGAGCCTCATCAGCTGGATATGTATTTACTGGGGCATGAAATTACAATAATTGGCCAATCACAACGATGGACTCTGCTTGAATCTCTGCATTGTCTAATGTTATGAGTTGAGCTCCTCTTTGGTTCCTACCATTTTGGGAAATGTTAAGGGGATGTTAAAGGCCCCTCTGTAATTGGACTCGGTCTAACGGCTCCATACAGTACACTGAAGTTTGAACAGCATCTCATCTTGAGATTGGATAGAACGTATAATGAACTCATGCTCATGCATCAGATGTATACATGTATTTGTATTGCCTGCCTAATTTACGGGTTTGGTGATTTCTTAAAATTTCTAGGATTCTGGGACGCAACTTCAAATCTAGTGAAGACCTGACAGAGCTCGGCAGGGCCAAGTACACCAGGAAACTGAATGGGAAGCCACCGCACTTCCTGCGCCCTTCCTCAGCAGGTGGGATACCGCTGCCCGCTGAAGGTCTACCAGGCATGGCCACCCCAGACAGTGATGGGTTACCCCGTGCAGTGAGGCAGGAAATCTTGGTCAGTGTTCGGGTACCCTCGGCTGCCAGTGAAGCCAAGTTTTCGGTCCAGAGCAGCAGAGCAGGTTCTAAGCTCTCAGACATCCTCCCGCCACCTCAGCATAAACTCAGGTACTTGAATGATAGACCAGAAAGTAACAGGGCATTCTTACACAAAGATTTGTGAATACTTGCAAATTTGATACAATAATTCTAATTGGTCACTGGCCAGACAAATGTACTTGCAACAGTGCTTGAATGGTATTTTAGATGATGAATGAATTTAACTATGAAAATAAAATATAATTGTTTTTGTGGAAATTATTTCTCGTACATGAGTACCAATTCTACCCCAGACCTTAAGGGCAATGACTTTCCATTCTTGTTAACAACTGACTTTCTTGCACCAGGAACTGTGTTTCACTTCGGGTACAATTACACTGCCAATTTTAAGAGCGTCATGTGATTGAATTAGCCCTAAAATTAAATCTTCCACCTCTTTCAGGAGGACCAACTCTGCTCCTGATCTTGAGGGTGATGACTTCCCATTCTTGGTACCATCTGACTTCCATTCCGTGATGGAGGATGTGAAGAAACAGAAGCAGTATCTGGCTGACCTGAGAGATGCCAAGGAGTTCGACGAAGAGAATGAGATCATGGAGGAGGAAGTGACCAAAGAAGAGGTAAAGAATTTGGTCAACTCTTTGCCCGCTCTTTTAATTCTGGGCCCCGTCTTATAAAGAGTTGCTTTGGATCCAATCAACCACAACTCTGGAAAGCCAGCAATGTCAGCATCACAAATGCATGTGTGTTCAAAATATTTTCCAAATATGCTGTATATTCATACGTTCAATGCTTTCTCACCAAATCAGTGTGCTTCTTTTTATTTACAATGTAGGTTGTGCAAATTTCAGTTAGGAAAAATTATGACAATGATGGATTTCCATAGAGTTGAGGTTGATTCGATCAATCATATTTCTTTGTAAGACAGAGCCCTGGGGGAATAATTTTGACAGTGTCTTTATATTTTCTTTGAAGTAAGTTTTCCATATTGCACTGTTAATGCAGGTTATCACTGCATAGTGTCACTGAAGAACTGTAGGCATTTATTAGCTTCTCTAGTATGAAATTAAAGTTTTTCCAGTATGAAATTAAAGGATGAAATATAATTTTTATGCTTGTTGATTTAATTGTACAAATGTGCAAAATTGCAACATTTAGCGAGGTTACCACTTGGTACAGAGGTTTTATGGCTCAGTGGATAAGTCTTCGGACTTTGAACCAAAAGGTCCCGGGTTCAAAGTATAAATAGCCTCTGAAAAAAAAAAATTGTCCCTGGGCCTGTTGGTCATACTCTCCACCCAGGAGTGGTAAATGGATACCAGGAAGAGAGGAATTCCTTGAATGCTAGATGGCCTGTCAGGGGAGCTGGATGGTATTCTGGAACACTGTCGTAACTTTTGTCATAAATTTTGTAATTTCTCTCCGAGATGTGACACCGCTATGATTGTCACAAATCGGTATTCTGAACATTGTCTTTTCCCTGTCATTACTCTTAAAGTTCCTGCCCATCTTTTCAGAAGCAAACCAATCAAAATAATCGTTATTTCCCAGTGGGAGCCCTTTTAGCCAATAGGAAGGCCCCGTGGCAGGTAGGGCGTATCCCCAATACAGTTGCTGGCATCGCACAACTACTGTGACTAAGCGTATATTGATGCGCTTAATCACAAAGAGAGACGGAGCTTTGAAGGATTTTTGAGAAGTAGAAAAAGAAGGAAAACAGAGAAAAAGAGGAATTAATATGTAGGGCCTAACTAATTGTAGTATTAAAAAATAATTTTGAACATTGTCATGGATGATGAGTGAAACTAATAACACAATCTAATATAAATAATATCATTATTTGCTTGACATTTAGTCGGCAAGGTGTCGGGATATTTGGTACTAAAAGATATGACAAAATTTGTGACTGCTACCCCCCTGTCATAACTTTTGTCATATCTTTTGTTCGTATAAAAGGATTACGCGCATTTAAAGCCGCATATTTTTGGTGCACGCTAAAGAGAAGAGACAAAATTTATGACATTTTTGTGACAAATGTAATGACATCCACCAGAATACCGATTTTGTCATATCTCTGAGAAAAGATAAAATATGGAGAAAAGACAATGTTCAGAATACCAACCCAGGGTTTTTAAATACTTCTCTTGGAATTATTGTATCAAATGTTCCCTTATTTGAACCATGCTTGTGTGTCTTTTTTTATGTCGTCAATTCCATTCAGCTACCAGAAGTTTGCGGTAGAACCATTTGGTCTTATTAGCCTGCCATCTTTTTTTATCATTTGTATGGCCTGTTCAGAGAAATAATTACACAGGGGCTCTGGCAATTTCGCCCCCAAAGTGCTCAAAAGAGCCCTGGAGAATACCCATTTCACTGTAATTTATCCAATGTTGCAGATTGACTTATTACACATATGTTATGAAAATTAGCCTCTGAAAAAAATAGATAATAATTTTGTCCCTGTGTTGCCTGTTGGTCATACATGATACATAAGTAAGTTAAAGTGTAACTTTTAATGTAATTCAAGGTCACTGAAGTGAAAGCATTGATCTTCTTGAATGTGTTTATGCAAGTTGACTGGTGTTGAAACCATTTCAAAAGTAAAATGTCATTGTGCTTTTGAATCTGTATACAACATTAAAACTAAACCTACCATTGTTTCAATCAGCAATATTGAATAACATTAGGCAACACTGGAGTCATGCGTGTGTTTATTTGTTATTTATGGAGTGAATGATACATTTAGGTCATGAAGTATTGTTTTATTTCTAATCTTACAGCTTGAGATGTTTACTGGACCTGATCTAACATCAACACAGCCGAAGGAAGAAGAAAAGAAACTCAGTAAGTCTCTTGATAATGATTAATTCAGTGTTAAACAGTTGAAAGAACTCTCAATATTCAGTATTCATCAAGACTCGCTCTTTCTCTCTCTTTCTCTTATTACTCCTTCCTCTTTATTTTCTCTTTTTCTGTCTGTCATTCTCTTCCTCCACTCATCCTCTCTTTATCTTTCTTCCTTTGTTGCTTCTCCCCTCCCCATTCTCTCTATATCTCTCGCTTACTCCTCTAGTCTTGTTTTACAAACTTTTATATTATTGCTAATTTTATTTGGGGACACTCTGTCTTAAATTTCTGTTCATACCTTTTTTTATATCTCTTTGAATGCTGAAAAAAAAATTATGGGTGATGATAAAGACATTTTATTTGAATCCAGATTTCCATATTTTACCATATTGCACAGATATTACCCAAAAACTTTAGCCATTTACTAGATTCTCCAGGATAAAGGTAAAGGACAAAACTAATTGTTTTGATTGTTGTTTAATGGTTGATTGTGTAAAATGCAACATTAGTGTGCCAAGGATTAGTTCAGATAAATTGTATCTTCTCAGACATGTAATGATCATATGCCTTTAATAAACTCTCTCCCCTTTAACTTTCACAGTAACTCTGTAATTATTTCTGTGTTTTTTTCTTTTGTCTATTATCTCCATCAGGTGAGGGACCGTCTCTTGCACAGTTAGCTAGAGATGCCGGCATGAAATATGTCATCTACCCCACTCGCAAGGGGTGAGTGACGTTCACATTCTATTTAATATTTATTGAATGGTTTATTTATAAATGTTGGAAATATCTGCTGAATCACAATCACTTTGCAATGGTGACACGACATTTGCTCCTTTGACAATAGACCAGTTCAGCATACCTCATGGGCAATTTTGGTCAATGACCTTTCATTTCTTTCATTATGATAGGCAGATTTCAAAGCAAGATATTAATTATGTGAGCATGCCTTACATAGAGAAATTGCATAGACCAGTTGACTAAAATAGCCCCCAATGAACACTAAGAAGGTATTTGTTGCATTTCTGCTATGAATGCATTAGCATGTTGTTATATCAATGTACTTAGCCAACTGTGAAATACCAGTCGCTAACGGACGCATGGTTGTTTTTTGTGGATCTAATGAAAAACCCAATTCAAAAGAATATATGAATAATCAAGACATCAAAGTTGGTGGTCATCTCATTGAATATTAAACTGCCATGTCACTTTAGGACAAATGGCCTTCTTCTGATCGAGTGCAGAATGGAACTCCGAACTGACTTGTTGTTCCAGGCTTAATTTCATCTAAGATGTAGAGTTAGGGATGCAATAGGGTTTTATTTTAGGTTTAGGGTAATTTAAAGCGGAGCAATTGCCGCCGGAGCAAGTGTAACAGAACCTATTGCAATATTCAGGATATGTATATACATTATATACAAGCATGCATCATACAAATACATAGGCAATTATTACCCAAAAAAGTGGTATAAATTATTGAAAGATAATATGGATGTATACACCAATCAGCACATTTCATATTTTTCTACAAAACACCAAGTTGTGTTTTTAGGCTTTTTACTTCAGTTTAATCACATCAATTGTTTAGAAATATATTTGCACAACTGGTATGCAATACGATTCTAATGTGTTAGTAAGCTTTTAGTATCGGGTATGATTTCTGTAGATGCGTTCTGTCATGTACTATGATCTTTATGGACATGTTACCTTTGATACTTAATGACTTCTATTTTTCTTCTGTACAGGAAAAAGAAGAAAAAGCATTGGGACCCTGTAAGTATTTCACTCTTCTAAAGTTCAAGATATATACTGTGAAATTCTTTCAATATCAAATGAGAAACAGATGAGAGGAGAAAGTGCTTTTGAACTTTCATAGTTAACTTTCTTTTCTCTCCTAAATGATCCTTAAAAAAAATACAGGTTTCTTTCTGTTCTTAATCTATGTTTACGTTATATTCATTTAACACTTACTTTCAATTAACTATTTAATGTTTGAATGAAAATCTGGTGTTTAAAGATGGGTATGAGTATTTTCAATTCTTGTGCACTTCCATCCCAAATATTCATCACATTGAAGACATGTATTGAAATATATATTTTGTTGGAACATGTGATATCTTTGTCCCTTTTATGATTATTTGTCCTTCTATATCTTTTCTGCTTCAGAGACGCTTGAAACAGATAGATGATTTCCTGAGACAAGAACCTAATGTCATTTCAAGGTAGTTAAATTACCATTTGGTCTAAACCCACTTGGTCTACTTTCCCTTTTGTCTAATCCCTATTCCTTCTCCGTCAACAACCACTTCTTTTACTACCCATTTACATGTAGTCTTGCCATTGAGCGCATTTTCCATTTTGTCTAATTTCCAGTTGGGCGACATGGTTAAATGAACTACTTATGAACCAAGTTTTCATTTGACAAAGTAAAACTGATAAGTAGACAAAGTTCAAATTAGACTTACTGGACATAACTAACTGCACAGAATTAGACTAAGGCCCATGTTCTGAAGTCAGGTTTAACTTAAACTCAGGTTTAAAGTTGTGGTTTAAGTATGGACAGCCAATTGTTACATAAATCACTTACAGTAAAGATATCATATTTCAGCTCATTTGGCTCTCAAATCATAATTGTCTAGGAAGTATAAGTAGATGATTGTCTTCACCATCGATGAATATGGAAAGAGCACAGTGAACATAAGAAAGAACAACTTAATGAAAATTTTGACACTTGTGGCTTCCCATAATTTTAGCACAGAGTTAGACCATAGTCTAAGTTAAACCTGACTTCAGAATACAGGCCTAAGTGTTTATTGGACCAGGTTGGGTGAAGACCAAACAGCACTTAGACCAAATTGATATGAGCCCAAAAGGGTTTACACAATGTGGTATATATTATTATTATTGTATTGGGAAGTAGGTACTTTTTATGGTGATCCTCAAATTGGCAATGTTGCGCTAAAGAGACAGGTTTAGAAGTACGGCTCTTATTGTATTTTTTTGTACACAAAACTTGTTATTTTTCCCAGTGTTATCTCTGAGGGTGCAGCTTGTCTCCTTAGCTTAAGATATGTTTTGGGAAAGTGTATCTGACACAACGTACATGTTAAGTCCATAAAAGGACATGCGATCTTGAGAAATAATGGGGAAACATTACATCAAATTTGTATAAAAAATATTGAGAGTTCCACATCTGAACTTTCCATTTTGGAGCAACTGCTAATTATACATGTACATTCATTGGAGAAAGTCCATCATGATTTTCAAACTTTCATGAATTTCTATGTTTTTAATTTTGATTTTTTTTCTTCAAAAATTTTTTTCATTGAAATAGATATTTCCCCTGGGTTTCATTCTACTAAAATTAAGCACTATCTGGTACATGTACATGTAGTCTATAATGTATTTACAATATTACTGAGGGCTTTTGTTTTCCTGTTTACCCAGGGCCTATGATGTATTTTGTAAAAAAAAGTGTGAAATACTTCTCTTTGTAATGTTTGATACTGTAGCATGTTCAGTGTTGTTTAATGCATGTACAAAGTTATCAATACTAAATACAATAGGATATCATCAGCATTTATTCGAATTCAAATTCAATTCAGTTTTTTTTTTAAGTCCGAAGACTAACAATTTGAGTTTACAATAAAAACACATAACAGAGAAAATAAATAAATAACATGCAGTGACCATTATTTAACCAATTACACATAGAAAAAAAAAAATGAATTGTAAAGAGCTCATTATTCAAAGTTTTTATATATCCTGTAACATACTAGTTGAAAATATATTTGCTGTTCTGATTTCAAATTCATTCATACTTGAAAAATATGTGTTATTAAGAATTATGAAATCAAGTTTATGTTACTTTGTAAGAGCAGCTTAAAATATAGTAAAGTAATGTGGGTCTTACTTTCATACATTTTTTGCAGGTCCTTGAGTTTGCCAAAGATAACAATGCCAGTTGATCCACTTGTCAGAGTTTCAAAGTGAGTATACATTTTTATTTCTCAGGTAAATTATTAAGTGACATATACATTTAACTGCCATTTTACCACTTTCATCCAATCTTTTCTTCACCTTTCATTTCCAGGCTTTATAGTTTCATGTTTGCTCTCTTTCTACCTCACTTTGTGTGAGACAGAATACTTTCTTTGATTTATCAGGTATTTAGTAAATTACATTGAATTGTCACTTTACCCCTTTCATCTAATCTTTCCTGTCCCTTCTTCCCAAAGCTCTGTAATTCCCATGTTTTTTTCTATTTCTCTTTCTACCTTACTTTATTTAGGACAGAACGTCTTTGATTTATCAGGGGAGCATTTCATCAAAATTTTTTGTTAGAAAAATTTTTAGATCTGACAACTTTCCTTGAATTTGATTTGCTTAGGAGCACTGTTACTGTGGTAATTGTCGGATAAATCGTCTGACAAGTTATTTCGTGAAACGCTCCCAAGGTATATTTGTAAGTCTCATTCCATTGTCATTTTGCCCATTTCATCTTATCTTTCCTTACTCTTTCTAGTCTTATTGAATCCCTCTTGTGTTGTTTCTCCTTTTCTCTCTTTTAGGCTCTCTCTTTTCTTTCTTTCTTTCTGTCTCCTTTTATATGAGACAGGATCATTTGTTCTCTCTCTTTTTTTCTCTTAAGTTTTATGCCACAGTGACACCAGTAAAACTGACTCCTGGGCCCTGTCTTACAAAGAGTTGCGATTGATCTGATCATTCACAACTATGGACAGCCAGCTACGTCAACATCTATTCATGTTTGTTCTAAAATATTTTCTTACTATGATGTATAATCATGCATTCAATGTTTTCTTGAAAATTCAATGTGCTTCTCTTTGTTTACTAAGGACATTGTGCAAATTACCTGTAGAAAAAATTATGACATTGATGGATTTCCATAGAGTTATGATTGATTGGATCAGTCGTAATTCTTCGTAAGACGGGGCCCAGACCAACCCAAGCTATTACATTGTTTCAAATGAAAGAGCATAATCAGTTGGTTTGGTGTCGGTTATGTTGGTAAAACTGGTCCACTACTTTTTCTATATTTATTTATCTCTATACCTTTCCTCTCTCTCTCTCTCTCTTCCCTGGTATGTAAGGGAGGGAAAGTGGAATATTCAAATGAGACTACCAATATGATTTTCATTTTTCTTGAGATGAGTCCTAAAGGTAGGTAGCTAGTACAAGTACAGAAGAATTGGCATGATATATAAAATGTGGAGTCCACTAGATACATGTAAATATACCTTTTTTCATAATCCACCTTCTTCTAGGAGAGTTCGCCGTCCACGCAGGAAAAGTGTACCAGATGTCATGGACTTTGAAGAGTTCCTGAGGTCAAAGTTTGTATGGTCAGTTCTCTCTGCATTCATGTCCCCCTCTCACTGTTGAATTTATTGGTTGTATTCGCACAGCGAGGTGAAACTCAAAGTAAAGGTTCAAACTATATGGGCAGCCATAATTGTCAATGTCAAATTCATTTCAATTTAACTTTGACCATCATGTAATTTTAGTATGATACACTTCCATACATCCCTTCCAAGTTATCCTGGGCCTTGGGCTAGTGGGTTAAAACAACAACAAAATAATAAAATACAAATTTTGTGAAAATTTGCTAAATATCCACTGAAGAAATATCCTTTTTGTCTTCTGCAAATTTCCATTGCCATTATGTGATTCACAGCAGAGATCTTGGGGGCATTGGGCACCTTCCCCCTCCAACCCTGGCTCTGGCAAGAATAAGCTGAAACTATGAGGAGGATAAAGAGCTATTGAAAGGATTGTCTGGATACAAAATATGTCTTTCAGCTGTTGTGAATAAGGATTTATCAAAATGCTAGTAGACCTTTTCACAAGTTTGTTTTGATTTCTGATATCAAAAGCTGCTCTTGACCACCAGAAAGCTTTTGAGAGGCTTGCCTGACAATAGACAAGTTTACTATTAACATATTCAAATTTTATGCATACTTTTCAAACAAAACTTGTTTTTACAATGAAAATGCTTAGAGGTTTGCAGGACATAGCAACAAGTAATGTATGCAAACAAGATTCCTGGTATTATGGGTTCTTTTTTACCAACGTGATAAAGGAATGCCTCATTTTTAGGGGGAAGAAACATCCATAGATTTTAAAGTTGATTTCAAGTTCTGTATAGGGGAGTGTTAAAGTAAATAGTCACTAGCAATGACTGAATAAATTGCAGTCAGTAGACTGGTGCCTCTTTCACAATAACTTCATTTTCTTAATAATGACAGGAAACCAATCAATGTTCGTGAGTGGGTACGAGACCTATGGGATGAATGGTTCGATGAGGTCTACCCACCGAGTGAAGAAGGCAGTGAGGCGGGGAGTCAGATAGAGGGCGCTCAACAGTCCGTCACCAGTGCGGCAACACTTGCAAAAGGGTAAGCCACTGTGTGAAACTTGTCAATTAATATTGAAGTTTTTTAGCCAAGTCTACATTTAGAACTTCTTAGATCATTGTGATCATTATTCATGTTTTGGTTAGGTCTACACTGTATTCTGTATTTTTCTTTTCATTTTCATTTTCTTCTATATTTTTATCTTTTGTGTGCATTATGTATCATGATCATGTCATGGACAGAGGGATTGTAAGAGTAAAGAATTTATGATCTTTTCTTCATTTATTGAATATAATTGGTTTTCTCAATTTTGTTTGTACATGTCAAATTTTCCAGGCCTGTCAAATATTCTTCATAGTAAATCGGTAACTGGTAGGAAGAAATTCCTTGATTGTTCGAAGTGCATGATCAGGGTAGTATCGGGCTAAAGCCGGAATTATGCATGTAGTGCCTAGGAACATTGTATAAAGTGTTACATATTAATGTCCCATATTATTGTTATATAAAGCAAGTTTGGAGTTCCATTCTGCCCATGATCAGAAGAAGGTTATTTGAACTCTTAATAAAATGGTGGTTAATATTTAATGAGATAAGCACCAACTCTGATGTCTTGATTATTCATATATTTTAAATGTGTTTCCACCATGTTTCCACTGGAAAGTAACAATGCGTTCAGTAACAAGTGGTATTTAACAGTTGGCCAAGTTGTAACATGCGAATGCATTCAAAGTAGAAATGCAACAAATACCAATAAACACCAAGTGTTTATTGGTGTGCTACTCTAGTCACCTGGTCTATGCCATTTGTGCATCCTGCTATGTCAGGCATCCTTGCATAATGTCTTGCTTTGAAATTTGTCTATCCTAATGGAAGAAATGAAAGGTCAATTGTACAAATCTGCCCATGAGGTAACTCCGAACTGGTCTATTATTGATATAATTTTGTATTCTATGTACAGTGGGATGTCTGCGTTGAGTACAGCCATGTCTGTGCATCTTGAAAACCTGAACATAACTGCAGAGACTGAAGAAGAAGGGCAGCTCATGGAGGTAAAACAATGTTTATTTTTGAACACCCAGACCACATAACACAAGGCTTTAAAATTGATTGATTGTAAGGCCACATGCATTTATCACTATGCAGTCAGTTGCATGATCATTGGAATAAAAAGCTAAGCAATTGAGTGCAAGGCTATTTTTCTTATCAATTGCATTTCCATGTATTACTACATGCAATCCATTGTATAAGGCAACCATGTTACACAAAGCTATGTTGTTGATCATAAAGCTGACTGTTATGATTAATTGCATTTACCACTGCATGCAATCATTTGTATAAAGCCAATACAAAGTATGTGATCAATTCCATGGTACACAGAGCACAGTGATCTATCATAAAGTTGACTTTTATGTTTGATTGCATTTTTCGCTATGTGCAATCGATTGTACAAATCTACTGTGATTGATTCTATGTAACACAAGGCAAAATGATTGAACGTAAGGTTAATTTGTATCATTGATTACTTTTTTAGTGGAACAAATCAACTGTACGATCAATTTCCAAGCAACTTAAGTTTTATAGAAGTTTTTTATAATAAGTTGAATTTGTATGATTGATTGCTTTGATCCCAGTTTTCAATCCTTGTAGAAATCAACTGTGTTTGATTAAGTCAATTTACCTCTTCACCAAGTGATTGATTGTAAGGCCATCTTTTACAATTGATTACATTTATCATTATGTAATGTCCATTAACTAATCATTTGCATCAATCACCACATATCTATCTCACCATATTCAGATTTGTTGGGTTATACATTTTTAAAGGATTTCCTCTTGTTTTTTTTCTCTGATTCAAGTGTAATGTCATATATAGTAATGAAAATTAATAATTTTTCTGTTAATATTAGTTCACTGCACTTTGAATTTTTTGTTAAAAATGCTTCATGAATATATTGCATTATTCATTATCATGAAATTTTTCTATTTCGCTTATCTTCATGCTGTATCCATTGTGTCATTCTTAGAATGCTAATTGTTTGCTGGGGAAGTTTAAATAGATATTTCATCCAGTAAATATGAGTCTGTGACCGATTTTAAAGCCTTTCTTGAAAGCATTTATACTTTTATCATTTATTCCACCCAACAGGAGCTATACACAGAAGCACTTTACATGACAGAAAAGTTAGAAAGTGACCCTAAGCCATCACCATTCGACCTCACTCGACGAGGAATCATTTACCGTAAGGTATGTACATGTATCAAGAAATCATCCAGTCAGAATATGTCTTTGTAAATTTCTTCATTTAGTTTATATCCCTCTTTCGTTTCTTCTTATTCTTTTCTTTAGCTCTTTCTCTCTCTCTTTCTCCTCTTTCTTTCTGTCCCTCTCCTATCTATCTATCTCTTTCTCTCTCCATGCATAGTATGATAACCCTGTGATGTGTTTAAGGGCTACGAACTTACAGTGTTGAAATACTCGTATAACTCCTCACTGAACAAAATACAAAGTTGTAGATCCCACAATTATCCCAAATCCGTACATCACACTCCACCATCAAGGAGGTTATATCGATGATCAAGGTATGTACGATCACTCTTTGAGTACCGTATGATGTTTGCAAATCAATGGAGCATAAGTTTTGGAAAAGTTTTAAATTCTAAGTATAAAGTCCTATTTCATGAAACATGGACACAAGGGTTACCAAGTCTTGCTGATCAGTTGGCATCAATTCAGGTAACAAAATCAATGTCAGTAGTTTGGGCAGTAAAGTAAAGACCTTAGTTACATCAAATTTCTACCAATTCTCTTCCATTGCTTTTCATCTTTGTAGCTTGGTAGTGCCAAGCAATTGTAGGTAGCTAGATCAATGTACATACATGTGCATGTAGTCATTTCAGGGTAATAATAAACTTAGACTACATTGTACATTCATCAAAATCTTAAAAAATTTATTCAATTTCTTTACAGCTTGGTAAACTCAAGCAATCCTGGGACGACTTCAACCGGGCCATTGCCTTGGAACCTCTTCTCTTGGATGCCTACTGGAATCGCCATCTCCTGTATCTTCTCAAGGAAAAGCCAACCAAGGCCTTAGAAGACCTCAACACGATCCTCAAGATCAACAAGGACCACGTAGGAGCCTATAGATCAAGGTAGGGTCATTGAATAAGTTGATATCAAAAAGAATAATAGGAGCAAATATGACTCGTCAAGCTCTTGAAGACTTCAATGCGATCCACAAGATCGGCAAGGACCATGTAGGGGCGTTTTACAAATCAAGGTATGGTCATTTGATAGATTGATATAAAAAACAAAACTAAGAGTAAGTAGGAGCCGTCAACGCTTTTGAAGACTTTGTTATGATCCCCAAGATCAACAAGGAGCATGCAGGAACAGCCAGCACAACATACATATAGGTACCTTCAGATCAAGGTAGGATCATTAGATAGAGTAGATTCCATCAAGGCCTTAGAAGACCTCAAAACTATCCTCAAGATTAGCAAGGACATATAGGAGCCTACAGATCAGGGTAGGGCTGTTTGATAGATTGATATAGAAAAAAAAACCGAAGATCAACAAAGCTCTGGAAGATTTCATCACAATCCTTAAGATCAACAAGGATAATGTAGGAGCCTACATATCAAGATGTGGTCATGTGATAGATTGATATAAAAAAGAATAGGTCACTAGTTGTGCCTTAAGGTGCATAAATTATGAACAGCATTATGAAACAACTCTGCTCCCTGATTTCCAATAATATGTTCATTTGTCACATATTTCATTCCAGGGCTGAGATTTTCACAGCAATGGGTGACCTTACCATGGCAATCATGAACTTCACACAGACTGTCAAACTGGATCCACAGGACCATGAAGCTTTCTTCAAGCGAGCTGAGCTTTATGAAGCGGTGAGTTAGATGTTCTTGAGGTGTTAAATAATCAAAAACTTTTCTTTACAAAACTGTTGTTGTGATTAAGAATTTTTTCTGGAGCATGTTTATTTGACGTATTCCTTGTAGTTTTTAGAAAGGCTATTATTGGTCAAGAATTGTAATTAAATTGTAATAACTGAATAATAGAAATGAATGAATGAATCTGAAAGTCATGTATAATTAATGAATGACTTGCATAAAGGTAGAATGGGATACGAGAAGAATAGAGTGATTGTAAAATTGATTTGTTTGTCATTAACAGAAAGGTGAAATGCTGTTAGCATTAGAAGATTACCGAGAAGCAACACGTCTCATGCCAAACATGACCAAGGCTATTATGAAAAGAGGACTCTACCAGTTTGATACAAACAAGTAAGTCATATACTACCCTCCTTTGTCAAAAGAAAGCAAGTAAAATAAGGGTAATCTCTTGTAAAATATGTCTGATCTATATCTTGGGCCCATTTTATAAAACCTGTTATAGTAACAAATTTGCTTTAATAGTTTGAAGCTTCTGAAATCGTTTAGTTTGATTTGCTGATCATAAATTTGTTATAGAAACTGCACATTAGATATTATGATAAGTCTTTATAAAACACGCCCCAATGTGAATTATAATCTAGTATCATCCAACATTCCAATATTTTGAAACTGTTGCTGTCATTGAATGTTTTTTTCAGCCATTAGAATTCAAATTTTGTATTTTTTAGTCATTAGAATTTAAATTTGGAATTTGCCAGGATTATGTACACGTACATGTATGACTGCCCTCAAGCACCTAGTGGATTGTAGCGCTATATATATATATAACCTATATTATCATGATTATTATTATTCTACTTTTTCATAGGTCAAATGTCTATTATTTATGCATGAGACTTGTTCCCCACCCCCTCCCCTTTCTTTAGGAATTGGATGGCAGCCATCAAAGATTTCTCAGAACTGCTGGTACAGGAGCCTAACAATGCCCTAGGCCACACCTACAGAGGGCGTGCCTTCGCCAAGCAGGGCATGTACCCAGAAGCAGTGGCAGACCTCTCAGCAGCGATACACCTTGATCCCAACAACAGCGTTGCCTTCTACCATAGAGGATGTCTGCTGAGAAAAGCTCATCCAAAGCAGGCCTTGCAGGTATGGAAAATTGTTCAATGATTATCCTTTACAGGAGCTCATAAGGTGATTTCTAGTTTGGTGTCGGTATTGAGAGCGTGATAAATGCTGCTGAACCAATCTTCAACACCGAGCCTGGTTCAGAAGTATGATTCAGATCCCATTATCGATAGCTCATGTCACACCTCTTCCCTATTAGGCCCGTTTTGAAAGTCCATTTTTGATGCACGTGTACACGGCGTGTTTTTCGGTCGTGTACACGTGTACACGTTGTAAACACTGTGAGAGCGAGTTCTGTTTTCATGTCGACACGGACCCGCATCAATACGTCATAAAAAGGGGTCTATATAGCCTAAGTCACGGTTTTAAAGCTTACCTGAGAAGTTTGAAGTATCAATCCACAAAAATTGGTGCAAATTAAAAGTTTACTCGGCTTAGCAGCGCATTAAATTAATAAAGAATGCAAAAGAAAATCAGTGCAGGGCCCTAGCTATCGCCGACGCTCGGTGGATGCGCATTTTGTATACTGTACCGTACATGCATGCACAGATCGCTGCAGAATAAGTGTAACTGAGGTTATCGATTAATTTTCATTATTATGTTGCCAATTTGAAGAGCGTTTGTAGGCTTGTGTGCGAGCGTATAACACGTAAGTTGTAGCGATGATCGCTATCGCAATTGGTGATTCTCAAATTGACTCTGAGTGTGATTGAGCAACGCTTTCGAGCTTTTGAGACCGGAGCAGACCCATTTCGTGCCGATTTCATGGTACAAAAACGTGAGTCTCCAGAAAGAATGTGGATTAAATTGGCGATTTTGGAAGTGAACTCACTCTGGATTAATTGAAATATGTTGACATATTAGTAATTAAAACATGTGCAGTGTCTGAGAACTAAGATTTAATGTGAGGCTGTGAGCTTGTTTATGCAGATGCTACCGTGTACACGGTGATGGAATTTACTACACGTGCACTGACTTGACCGTGCGTGTACACGTGTACCCGAAACGGGCCTATTCCCTATATTACCAATGATCTTAAATTTACTCCTCGTTATACTTAGTCTGGGGACTTCAGCTTTATTTGCTATTCTTCCAATTGCATATAGCCGATATCAAGCAGTATAAACTTGCGATACCAATATCTAATTGATTGCTTTTGGAAGCAAACTTTTGTCCGCTTGAATGTCACCCATGTAATGGTCCTTATCCAGTGAAATTTCCCATAGTACATGTAACTGCATTTGGTTTCATCAGCCCAGCACATGCTGCTTCACAGAAAAATCATGTTTTAGAAAATGAAATGTTGAATCGAAAAATATCTTTATTATTTGCAAGATTGTAACAGTAAGTCATATATCTTTGTTACACAACATGAGTGAATAAAGCACATGCTCATAACCAGAAAGTATACATCCAAAGAATTGATGGTAAAATTATTACAATGCCACATGCAGCCAGATTCAGACAGCTATATGCGATACGGAGAACTGAATATAAGTTCCTTGCAACACCCCTCTAGACTGCTAATCATAATCTTATCACCGACTCTTCCAGGACCTTAGTGTATCCATCCTCCTTGATGACGGCTTCAGTAACGTCATGGCCTTCTTTCATCGAGGGATCCTCTACATGACCATGGACCGGCACGAAGATGCTATCACAGACTTTGACAGTGTTCTCAAGCTGGACAGGACCATCGCAGCTGCTCACGTCAACCTCGGCCTCATCTACATGACCAAGCTAGAGAACTATCACAAGTATGTAGAGAGTTGTTGAAGGAGAAATTTGCAAAGAATGGTGTCATGTGCAGGCAATCTGCAGGAAGCAAAAATTGTTCCCCCAAGTCACATATCAGGGTCCTATCTTATGATTGATCTGATCAACCTCAAGTACATGGAAATCCATCAACATCATAATTTTTTTTGTTAGAAAGTTTCCACAATGTCCTTAGTAAACAAAGAGAATCACACTGAATCTTCAAGAGAATGTATGAATTTACATATCTAGATTTTTTTTACAAACATGCATTTTATATGTTTACGTTGCTGGCCTTCCATAGTTATGGAAGGCCAGTTATGGTTGATCAGATCAATTGTTACTCTTTGTCAGACAGTGCCCTGGTTTTCACAGAAAAATGTGATTGGGCCATTACATATAGTCAGATATATAAACATGAAGCTAAATTTCAAATTGGTCAAAAATTTATATTACTCAAGAGGTGGATAACAATACTTCATAGAGTGTGTCATTGTATGCTAGATGTTCCTTTAACATGAGAAAATATTTTTGTTCTCTTTCACTCTTTTTAGGGCCATTCAGAAATTCACCAATGCAGTCAAGGTGGACCCAACCTATGTGAGGGCGTTTGTATGCAGAGGTGAAGCTTACCATAAGATACATGAGGTATGGTATTGCTGTGTATAATGAGAGGTGCCATGTTCATGTTTGCCGGGGTCCTGTCTTACATAGAGTTACGATTGATCCAATCAATCCCAACTCTATGGAAATCCATCATTGTCATAATTTTTTCTACAGGAAATTCGCACAATGTCCTTTAAAAATGAAGAGAAACTCACTGAATTGCCAGTGAAAACGGTGAATTTTATGAATATACGTCACATCTAGAAAATTTTTGAACAAACATGCATTTGAGGTGTTGAGGTTGCTGGCTTTCCATAGTTGTGGTTGATCAGATTAATCGAAACACTTTGTAAGACAGGGCCCAGAAGTGCTTGTCTTGGGATGATGAGCGATGAATGAAGTATTTTACTTTCAAACTTCCAGGTTTTGCCTTGAAAGAAACATTAAGTATACTGAAGACGACAGATATATTAATTCTATATTATTTTTAATTACTTATTTCATCCTACATATCACTTCAACCTCTGTTTTTTTTTAATGAAAAAAGGAGAAAAATGTGGAGTTTGAAATTTGTTTCAGTTCAAGGTCATTTTCACTTTTATTAATAATCCGCTTTTATATAGCGCTTAATTCATCAGAACAATGTGTCTAAGTGCTTCACAGATATATTATTATCCTGGTCATCGGATAAATCAGTCATCCCTGCACACAATGTATGCACATTCTTCACTCCCTGGGGAGTATTCCAGTCAGTCACCGGTTAGGCACACACAGTACTGGACAAGCTACATTGACTTTCACATCGTACCGGGTACCAATTTATCACCTGGGTCGAGAGTGGCAAAGTGTGGATTAACACCTTGCCAAAGGAGGCCAGACCATGGTGGGATTCGAACACATACTAGGCGAAGAGTCAGAACCACTACACCACGCCTCCTCCTTATTGTGAAAATATGTTTTGTTTCACTCAGCAAAAATAGGGATTAAAAGTTTGAAGAAAATTCTTCATTGCCATTTCATGAACATGTACTTGTTGGTGTGTGTCATTGATTTGAAGCCTTGTTGAAAATAACATTTCATGACTGATACATTTGTAATTCTAATATTAGGTGTTTTCCTCTCATTTGATATTCCTTTCTGTTATTATCCTCAGTTGAAGAATGCCTTGAAAGACTTCACCCGAGCCATCCATCTCAGACCAGACCAACAGCATTACTACATGCTCAGAGGTCAGATACTGCTCAGGATGAAGAACCTGGAACTCGCTAGCTTCTGTGTCTTGTAAGTCTGATATGTCCATTACAGCATAAGAAATATTTTAGGGTATCAGGCAATTTTGCCCTCATCACAACCTAAATCATCTCTAAAATTTGCCAAAATGGAATGCTGTAGGGTTACCATCTTTTCCAGAGTTTCCCCAAGATCTGCCACATAAAACATTCGATAAACTTTCGAAAATCAGTAATCTACATATGGCAGAATGATGATAGTATTTACCACATAGTCAAAAGTAGGCCTTCAAATGAAACAAATAGCCCCATAAATACAACAGTCACCCATTGGTGAAAAAGATAAGATATCCCCTGAAAATGATAAGAATTTTTCCTATCTTGGTCCATTGGTTCATTGTAATTCTCAAACCGATTTGGACTTTTAAAAATACTACAGAGTAACATAAGGGTAATTCCATGGAACAATCCATGTTTTTGGACGTCCAACCAAAAAAAGGAGTCAAATGTATGTAGTTTATGGAATGGCCCATTAGCGGAAGTTTGTAGGCCAAAGGGGATGTTTATTTGGAGTACCGCAATGATATTCTGTGTCCTTGATTTAATCCTTGCCTCTTGGGTTGTTGATTTCTAAATCTGGTTTGACAATAATATCATGTGTCACAATTGTCTTCCTTTCAGACATGCTGCAGAACTAGCTCATGGTTTAGGCTCTTCACCGACCCAACAGGCCGCTGTCCAGAGCTTCTTGCACAACTATGGCAAGGCGATTGATGTTCTGTCCAGTTCAGCTAAGGTCAACCCCACAGCACCACTATACATCCTGTTGGGAAAGACTGAAATCAAGGCCAAGAAATATCAACCAGCCGTTGAGAGCCTTGAGAAAGCCCTTGAGTTGATGGTTGGTATAATGATGATGATGATGATGATGATGATGATGATGATGATGATGATGATGATGATTGTGATGATGATGATGATGATGGTGGTGGTGGTGGTGATTGTGATGGTGATGATGATGATCATGGTGATGATGATGGTGATTGTGATGATGATGATGATGATGATGATGATGATGATGATGATGATGGTGGTGGTGGTGGTACTGGTTTTTCAGAACAAGCCTGCAATCTAATTCACACAGTGCAAGCTACATTTTTTTTCCCATTATTGAAGACAAATGTTACGAAAATTTATCTCATAGTAATATTGTGATTTTAATAAGGTCTTTTTAAAGTTAGTAATACCTTATGCCTTTCAGAAACCTTGGCAGGAGAGACAGAGCTGGCCCATAGAAGCAGCTGAGGTGTACTACCTGATAGGCATGTGCCACATGGAGATTCCAAACATCCTCAAGGCGTATGAAGCATTCAACAGTGCAATCAAGATCAATCCAGAATACCCTGAGGTAGATATCATTTGCAGAGGTTTTATTTATTTGTTTGTTTGTTCATTCATTTGTTGTTTGCTAGATCAGCTATTGATTTGTTGCTCATTCTGTCATTTATCTTTTCAATTTTGTCATATAGGACGTTGATTGCTTTATAAAAATCACCAAACATTTTTGGGGTAGTTAGTTAATGTACTTTTTAAAAAAATGTGCATTTCTGCAATACTGATTATTGTAGAGCCTACATGTATATTTGCCTTGTAAAGATTCTGCAGTGTGATTTGTTAAAAAAATTCACATGAATATTTACGTGAAAATTTTGTATTCAAATAATATTTCAAATTAAGTTGTCCAATTCTTTTCAGCTGCCCTGCCATTTTGAATATTCAATGTATAACAAAAAATATTTATTAATCATGATTCTCTCTGATACATCTTATCACACTCACATTGTACAAGGTGTTTGAAATATCACAGTACAAAGAATTAATGTATGGGACCTACATGTATCCCTTTAACTTAGGCCTACTACCAGAGAGGTCTTACTCGGACGAGGTTACACCAAGCCAAGGGGATCTTGGACTTCAACCGGGCCCTAGCCCTCAACCCCAAGCTGTTCCAGGCCTATCTGAGTCGAGCGGCATACTATGGACAAAGGGGGCGCTATTCCAAGGGAATCTACAATTGTAACCAGGCGATCCGTTTGCAACCCAACAGTGTCAGAGCCTACCTCTACAGGTGAGGACCATGTTTCATGATACTTGTCTTCATTTGTATGTGATATGATCGATCATAACTTTGCCTGTATCATACCATACATGTACTTTGACAGTAAGGAACTATGTTTCATAAAACATGTCAATTGTACAGTGAGTGCTAGAATGAATGATGTAGTTTTTATTTGCTCAGCAATATCAGAACTTCTCTCTACAGTTAAGGACCCTTTTTTTAAAGAAAAAAATCAATGGCAAATTTACCCATGGCCAACAGTGTTGGTGTCAAGAGTGTCAATAAAAAGCCATACGAGCTTTACAAGGAATATTGTGAACTACCATTGATAGCAGTAAAAAGTTGTATATAATTGGAGAAAGAATCAATCATTTCTTCTTTAAGATGATAAGTGAGTCATACAGTTCTAGATTCAGTGAGGGTTGGTTTTGAGAACTTTATGAATATGGAGTCTGGTACAATTAGGGAAGGTCAGATTAAACTTTCCTTTGTCCAATAGCAAAGTCTCTTAAGAATGAACCTGCTCCACTTCAAGTAAACCTTATTTTTGCAGAGGACCTCTGAAGTACATGTACTACATCAAGGCAAACACCCTAGATGTCAAGGATTTATGCTTAGCCATAGAGTTCAATTGATACCACCTGTTCCTTGGCCTCCTACCAAGCTTTGCCCTACTTCTTGTATTGTGTTATTTTACCATGTTGATATTGACTCTTCTATGTTTATCTAGCACAGTTTAATCCATGTTACCTCTTTCTTTCTGCAGAGGAGCCCTGAAGTACTACATCAAGGCTCACACTCTGGCTGTCAAGGATCTATGCCAAGCCATAGAGCTAGATACCACCTGTTCCTTGGCCTACTTCAACAGAGCTGTCTGCTACCACACCATAGGAGATTACCAGAAGGCTCAGAGGGACTACGGCATTGTCCTTATGCTGGGTGATGAGAATTCGCTCAAGGTAACGAAGCTTCTTTAGAGGTGTCAAATTCTCCTTGAAATTGAGGTTTTTGAGCCTGAAAAAATATATGTTGGGTATTGTTATTGAATTGTGTATGGTCCATGATGTCTGAATACTACGTTCGTTTGTTTAACAGAGTTTTGACAGACATTTGTCAATCAAATTTAGTTCGTGTCTGGCACTAACCTGGGAATGAAAACATAACCCAGGGGAGTGTTTCATGGAAGAACTTGTCAGACATTTTATCCGACAGTTACTATAGTAGTGGCGCTTCTCAGCCAATCAGAATCAAGGAAAGATGTCGGATCTGTCAACTTGTTAGACAAAAATGTTGATGAAACAGTCCCCAGGACTTGAAATTGAACCTCCCCATGTAGCTTGGATTATAGGTGCATTGATTTTAAGCAGCTAATTAGCTCAGTCAGTAAAGCGTCTTCTGCCTGTAATGTGTTCAAGACCACCTAGGCAGATGAATGAAACTGACATTGTGTGTATATGTGTCCCTGTTCCATAGATAGGGGAAGGCGGGGTAAGTTGTGACAGTTTTTACTTTTTGCATGTTAGAAATTATATGATTAATAATCTTGTCAAAATATGTACCTTGCCTTGAAATTTAATTCTTCTGAAATATTTTCCACCAACTTTCTATCCTCACACTGAAAGTCATCGTGACCTTTGAAAAAAACGATGTCAAATGGCTCAACTTGCCCCATATATGGGGTATATTTGAGCCACCTTCTGGGGTAAGTTGAGCCACAAAAACTATGTACAAATTGTATGGGGGGAGAACCAGCATGTCAATTTTTTGTTTAAAGACATTTCATTTGCTAATTCTCTATAAATACTAACATCCTGTAAAAGGAAAAGAGCAGTCATGTAAATTTGCTCCTTTCAGCCTGCATTTCAATCGATTTTTATGGTTTGTTTGTTTTTTTAAGATACATTACCATAGGAATTACCATGGCTCAACTTGCCCCATGCTGTTTGGCTCAACTTACCCCAGTCCAAACTTAGTGCGATAATTTTGTATCCACACATTTATTATGCATCCATCATATAAAAGACTATGACAAGAATGAAGATCCATACCTGGACTAATAATGTTGTTATCATGTCTTTATTATATTTAAAGACGTGTGTGTTTATAAAGCACTTATCTATTTCACACTCTTTACTTTTTTGGCTGAAATTCATATTTTTCCCTCTAAAAAATACTTTTTGTTTCAAAGTTGGAAACAATGTGGTGGGGTTAGGGGTTATGCTATGGGTCATCAATACATGACACCACCACAATGTCTGACTCATTCATTATTGGCCTGGGGCTGGTGGCTCAACTTGCCCCTATGCTCAACTTACCCCACCTTCCCCTATAGATGCAGGCTATGTTACAGTGGAAATGGAGGCCCCATGTAGAGGAAAATCACCACCTTTGCACATTAATAACCGACTGCACTATTCGTATAGGAGTAGGGGGAAAACCCAGTGTAGTAGTCCACCTGTGTAGTGCACCTCCCAGTCAGTTATATCGGGAGGAGAGACTTGCGGTTATAGTGAATCTGTTTGCTTTTTGCCTCCCTGGCGCAGATGACGCCAACATAATAATATGAATGAATAATAACTACACCCACTTTTTACATTGCGCATTTGTGGTTAAGGCCTTTGTTTTAACCTGCTTATTCTGTCTTGTATATGAGTTCATCATTCCGACCTTCATCCAGAGTTTTGGGACCCAATGAAAATTCAGAAATCAAGAATTTAAGAAAAATATTGTATTTTCAGGAGACTTTACAGGAAAGGAAAAATAATGGTTTGACTTAGTAAAAAAAAAATAAGGAAGTCCACTGATGAGCTTACATGTTTTTCTAAATGGAGGAATCTTCCAAAACACGATCCTGTAACACAAGGCGTGGCATTCAATTCTATGATTGATTGCATTGACCACATTCAGGCAATCACGTATCCCGGGGGCCTTGTAATACAAAGCTAAACAATTCATAAGAGAAGAAGAAAATGATGCCTCACTTACGTCAATAACTAGGATGCATGTACTTCTACTTGATTATGCTAGTTATTGTGCGAGAAATTACTCCATAGAATTTTTGTGCTATAGCGCCATCTCCCGACAACCCATGAATACGCACTTCCATTTCCTCCCAAGCGATCAACCGCGTCATGCCTCAATCCTCTTTTGTTGTTTGGTCTCTGTGGTGTTAACACCGCCTCGGCCTGCAACAGAGAGCTAAGTACGCTTTCCAAATTGCAAAATTTATGTGCATTTGGCAACCTTTTCTTTTTTAAAGCTAGAAATGATGCCTCTGTCTCTTATTTGGTTTGTTTAGGTGTTGATTAATCGAGGGCTTATGTACTTTGCTCAGAAGGATTACAAGAATGCAAGGGATGACTTCTCACAGGCTGTAGAGGTATATGATACATTTTTTGTTTTAATTATAAAAAAAATTGCTTCCAAAAAGTACTTACAATTTTTCCGTGCACAGAAAAAAGACATTTGTTGTTTGATAAATGATACATTATTTTATATTTCTTCAATCATAAAAAAATGACAGAAGTATTATTGAGCTGTCAAATCCTTCATTAATTTCATGAAAGTTGATCGTTTTGATACCAAGTTTTGGGACATTTCGGCTGATGCTTCCAAATTGAATTGAAAATTGTTTGCTTGCACAGAAATTGCTTTACCATTTTTTTTTTTCATATCCAATATAATTGTGTATGCATATGTTGTTTTTTTTAAATGGCATTAAGCTGTCATTTCATATGCAAAGAGTTATTTTTTTTACCATTCAAACTTTGTAAATGTATGATCGGTGTAGTCTTAATGATTGAAATGAACAGATTTCATGGTGGATGTGATGAAAAATGTAAAAAAATGTGTTTAATATAATTGTTATTGATTTCTTATATTTTCTCATTTGTGTACATATACAGGTGAGTCCGAGAGATCCAAAGATCAGGCACACATTAGGATTATGCTGTCACAAGTAAGTTATTTCATCGTCATTTCAGTAGCATAAATTATTGACATATGTCCGAGAGCACCATATGTATTTAGTTGAAGCAGTCAAGCAACTGAAATTATATATGCTTTCATTTCACTAATGGATCAACAATTTAACTTTTTCCACATAGGCTCAGTAACACAAATTTTTAGCAGTTTGCTTGGTGCATTTTTACTCTATTTTATTTGATATAACTTATTTCAGTCTGGAGTACCCCTTTAATAAATTCAGAGCTGCCAAGTAGTACCAATTTTCCGTATTAAGTACTGAAAAAAGAGAAGAATGCTGATGGTTTGATGCAAAATACTGATTTCTCAAGTTTCAGTTTTATGTGTTGTCCAATGGTATTTCCTCACCAAAATACTGATTTTCAGCTTTAAAAATACTGAAATGTTCTTGTTCAGGTTGGCAGCTCAGAAATTGCTTTGTGTTTGTTATGTGTGATGTAGGTTGAACCGGTTGGAGGACGCAGTAGCCATCTACACCAGTGCGTTGGAAGTAAATCCCTACTTCATTGATGCCTACCTAGGAAGGGGCAACGCCTTCATGGACTATGGTCACCCTCAAACGGTTCTTCTGGCCAGGTACTGTACATGTTTCTTCTTAATGCATACTGTACATACCTCAGTTTGTCCATTTCATTTTGATTTTGGAAAAACTAGCTTAGCGGTTATCAGTCTTTTATATGTGGGATAGTTGCAGACTGTCGCTGTAGTAATGCCATAAAATAAAAACCCTTATGTATGCCTGACCCCCAATTATCTCAGTTTTTACTTCACTTTTTGAACTGCTAGAGCCATGATGATTTTAGAGCATTTTATTTTTTCATGGGAAGCAGGAAGCGGTGATGAATCATTTCGGATGGCTGTTTCATAAAGCTGTTCGTGAGTTAAGAGCGACTTTAAGAACGACTAGTGATCCTTTTTTGTGGTAAATGGTATACACCAAAATGTTCATTGGCGATGGTTAAGTGCGTAAGAAAGATTCACCTGTCATTCTGTAAGTCTCTCTTAAAATATAAAATATTGCTAAACTATAAACTTCAATAACTTTATTATTTGTTGTCCGATTTTGATGAAATTTTCTGCATTTTGCTCAGTGAATTCTACTCTATGTATTAAGATATCAATATTTTCAGCCTGGACCATCCCTTTAACTTTCAAACAGCTTTATGAAACACCCACCAGGATGACGCAGAATATATGGATGGTCATTCTTTAATCTAGTTTTGTCTCTCTTTTTAGTCTCCTGCCATCTCTTTGCCTGATTGCTTTTTGTCTGATAAACATTTGGTCTAATAGCTCTATAGTCCAAGAGCCCTCACAGAGTTTACTTTCCAATCAAATTCAATCTAGGGTATTGTTTCACAAAGCTTTTCGTATAGTTATCTTTTGTTTTCTTTTTTTTGAAACAATATACAAATGATTTTCATTTGTTTTGAATCAGTTCGTAAGAAATGGTCACCAGTCATTCATAAAATCGCCCGTAACTTATGAAAAGCTTTATGAAACACCCTCCAGGGGCCCGTTGCAATCAATCGCAACTCTAAAAATCATGCTTAACTTGATTTTCAACCAATCAACAATGCGCATTTGGGACTTGCGATTGATTTTTTGACTTGCGTTTAAACGCAACTCTTTCTGCAATGGACCCCAGGTCATGAACTAATACATTGCATGCAGGGCAACACAAATAAAACAGAAGAAATGAAAGTAGCAAGACATAAATTAAGAATCAAGTTTTGAATATTGCAACATATTTGCAAACAGATGATTGAAGGGCAGTGGAATGCGAGGCACAAGCATTGAAAGAGAGGGGGCACATTTAGTCCTTAAAACAATTAGAACCCAGTTCCACCTTCTGAGCGAGACGATGCAACAATTCTATAAATCTAATAGCAGTATCCTTTATTGGCAATTGACAGCCTAGCAGGAGGTAATGAATAAGCGCCTTGAAAACTTAACAAGGTTGATATGTGCATAACATGAATGCACTATGTTATTTTTGTTGCTCTTGTTGTCGTTATTATTGTTGTCATTATTTTCATTTCAGGCGAGATTACGAGCGTGCAATCCACCTTGAGCCTGGTAGTCTGGTTGCCCGGGTGAACCTGGCATACAACATGCAGATCAGTGGCTTCTACAAGGTAGCCTGGAACCTATTCACTGCGTGCCTCAAACTGAATCCAAGTGAGTAATCTTTCCGTTAGCAGTTGCAGAAATGATGGAGGAATTGTTCTGTAGTGTGTCCCATTCAACATCAAATTTTGTTTGAGAAATCGCAATGACAATGACTTGCTGAAGATGTATCTAGAATTATTTGTAGTCATGGCAAAGTAATTTGCATGCTACAATTATGGAAGAAGTACCTAGAGGTGTATTGAGAAAAATTATGCCGTATACCCATTGCATGAAATTATTGAAACAGGAATACTTGATTGTTTTCAAATCTTCCCCCTGTTAAGCAGAAATATCCAAATAGCGAATAGGTATGAGTGTGATTGTACAAGAAAAGGTGAAAAAAGGATTCTCTACGTACATGCATCCATCATGACATAGTCGAGTTAAATAGAATGTCATTCTTTTACTCTTGTTTATGTATTCAATTAATGCTGACATTCCTCTTCCCAGCCATGCACCGCCATCCTCCTGGAATTCTTTATAAGTCTTTAAACATTAAACCTTCTCATTTCTCCATACAAAGACTACCGCCCTGCCCTCGAGGGGCGTGCCATCGTATCCCTGCAGATGAATGACCCCTACGCTGCCCTCCTCGACATGAACTGTGCCTTACGCATCGGCAAGTCCGCAGAACTCTTCGTCAACAGGGGCGTGGTCAACCAGTTTTTGCAGGATTATGAGAGTGCGATGACTGATTACCGAGCAGCCATCAAGAAGGATAAGGGCTACGCCTTGGCGTACTTCAATGCAGCTAATCTCTACTTCAGCAACAGGCAGTTTATGCAGGTGAGGAGCCGTTTAAGTGTGTGTAATTGAGTTTTTGTCATATGCTTATCAATCAAATATGATTATTTATGTCTGGGACCGACCTTTAACGTCACCATCTGAAAACATGACCAGGGCTCGAACCTCAAACCCCTTTATCAATTTGTAACTTCCCCTCACATAGCTTGGATTACAGGTGCATGCCACAATGCCAAGTGAATCTTTTAGTCTTTGTCATTCAATAACATTCTGTATCTCTTTGCTACTTAACACCTTAAACTGGCATAAGAGGGCACCCCTGACCCCCCCCCCCCCCCCCTCCCTGACAAAATTTTTGAGCACCCTATGCTGTGATACACTCTTAAATGAGAGCAGTTACACAGAATGGTTTTACTAGATTAATGGTGTATTTATAATGTTTTCTTTTAGTTAAGTAGATGCATGTAGATTAATGTTGTCCCAGGGGTTTCAATTCATGCAGATGTGTCTTTATATACTTCAAATCAATTTTCTGGAGCTTTTCGTGATTAAATAAAAATTACCAATTTTAATTAATCATTTAGAAAACAGTGCTAAATTCTCATTCTTTGTCATAAGATTTGACAATTTGATGTATAAATGCTAATTTTGATATTCTGAATCTACTTTCTCCTAGGATGTAGGCTTTTGGTACAGTCATTTAGCATGATATTCATTTGATCATTATTTGACCTTATTTATTTCTTTACAGGCATTGCAGTTCTATGACAAGACCCTGGAACTGAATGAAACAGACGAGTCTGCTCTCCTGAACAGAGCTATCACTAAGGTATCTCTATTTAATATTACTGACTTTTCACACCCCCATGCAGATTGCTTTTGAGAACAATGTACTGTATTGAAAATGTCGGTCAATTAACAATCAACAGCTGAGAGGTCTTTGTCGAAAATTGGTGAACCCGGAACTGCATTTCATCCCAAGTTTCAGAGCTGATGAAAATTTGCATGTATGTCATTTGTCCAGAGTCCAGGACAAAAGTGGTGTTTTAATTCACCAAAAAGACTTCTTGGTTGCCCTTCGTCATAAAGGGCATTTGACAATATGTTTTCTGTGTTCTAGAGAGCGTTCTACATAGCAGAACAAACATTCCGTTTTTCCTTTCCAAACCATTTTTTTTCCACTTCCAACATTGCTCCTTAACTCGTTGATTTTATCTACAGAAGCTTTAAGGTGCCCCTGACTTGATGAGATGACGAGATATGTTATCTTGCCAACTAAATACATGAAGCCTTGTAATGTCAACATAGGGGGATTTTGGAAGCGTTTCATCAACACTTTTGTCTGACAATTTGTCTAATCTGACAGCTTTCTTCGATTATGTTTGTTTGAGAAATACTATTACTACTTGTACATGTATAGTAACTGTCAGATAAAAAGGGACTTGACTGTTAAAACTTCCAACGAGTGCTTTCATGGAACGCTCCCGTTATTTTGGCATGTCGACTTACAAAAAAATACTTGTCGTTATGGCTAGACACGTTATTAAGTTGACATACAACAATTGTGTGTTGTCACTGCAAGATACTTGCCTGTTCATGATTACAAAGTTTAGAATGTAATATATTCAGGATCCAACATTAAAGAGTACATCCAATGCAAAAGTTAATAAATCAGTGGTGATATCAAAAATATAATATAATTCAAACAGGTTTAGAATGAATTATTCAAATGTTTGCATGGGGTGTACTCACTTCTGTTTGATACTGTATATGTAAATTTTAAGACAAAAGTATGAAAATGAAAATTTTTCCAAATGCTCACTCTGAATGTATCATACTATCTTTTCCATTATAGGTTTTGATGAGAGATAGCAAAGGAGCTCTGGAAGATTTCTTCAAGGCGGTCAAACTCAGTCCACTCTCTGCTCACCTCTACTTCAACAGAGGTAACCTGTATACCTCACTAAAACGATATGAGCTGGCAGAGAAAGATTACAGTGAAGGTAAGATGCATGTGTAACGTCTGACAGGATTAGACCCCCCCCTCCCCCGATAAATGAACATGTTGTATGCATTTTAAGTATTGATTCCAATTTATAAGGGAAAATTTACAAACTGGTAAGAAGATTTTAAAGATTAGATGTAAAAACAGATCGTTGGCGGTCATCCAAACCGTCGTATCACGCATATGACAGTGCCAACCCATTTCAGAGAAAATCAACTTCAAAGTTTACTATAATTTTCACACTTTGTTACCCAGCCTTACAACATATTCATTGCTCGAAAAATACATGGTTAGAAAAACTAAGACAATTGCTTGACATTGGTTTCCTTAATGTTACACAAAACTAAGGGTCGGAAAAAATATGGCAAAAGAGCTACATGCTTTTAATTTTGGTTTGAGCGGCTTGGATTTTCCCTGTACAAAAACGCCATAGAGAAAAAGCAATAGATTTTTGACTGACAGTAATTTCAATGCTGTGATCAGTCAAAACGTCATATTACTTTTCATGTGCAAAGTCAATGCAGTGACTGCCCGCATTGAAATCGCGGTCAGTCAAAACGTATTGCTTTTTCCCTATGGCGTTTTTGTACACATTTTCAATGGGATTTGCACATTTTGTTGAAAATTTGCATGGCATCGCTGTGAAAATCCCTTCATATCTCAGAAACTGAAAAATAAATTGCTGCCTAGAAATTTAGTTATCAATAGAATAGGACTTGTACTTTCATTTTCTGCAAAATATATAAAAATAGATTTTTTTTTTCTTTTTTTTTACCAAAATTGACTGATATGATGGTTCGGATGAACGCTAATGAGATGCATGATTGAATTTGACTTTTTCATGTATTCATGAATTTTTCTTCATTAATTTCAGAAAATATTTTTATTGAATTTCAGTAGATCTAATTAATGAAATTTAAACTAATATTTTTTCTTAGATAAAAACAAAGTGAAATACTTGTATATTGTGGTAGAATGAGTGTCATAGCTGGGTATACATGGGCATTATAACAGGATTGTTTTCCTTGAAATGAAATGAAATAAAATAAATCCTTAAAAACTGATTTTCTGTTTTGTTCAGCTCTGAAGCTACAACCTGATGATCCGCTGGTTCACAAGCGAAGAGCCGAGGTCAGAGGTCGACTTGGTAGGAGGAAAGAGGCAATTAATGATTACAAGAGAGCTATTGAAATACAGAGCAAGAAGCATTTATGATAGTGATATCACTCACCCAAATACTGTGTGCCTTGATAAAAACTATATACGCTTTTGAAATGGCGGAAATTGGGTTTCTCCAAAATCACTCAACCAAATACACTGTACTGTGTGCCTCAACGAAAACTATACTCGTTTGAAATGGCTAGGAAATTAGGATTCTCCAAAAGGTTTAGGCCCGTATTCTGAAGTCAGGTTTAACTTAGACCATGGTCTCTGTGCTAAATTTATGGGAAGCCAAAAGTTTCAAAATCTGTATTGCATCTTATGTTTACTCTGCTCTTTCCTGGTTCTTTGATTGTGAAGACAATTATCTATTCATAGACAATTGAGAATTATTTGAGAGTCAAATGAGCTGAAATATATTTTATCTCTACTGTTAGTGATTTATGTTACAATTGGCTTTCCATACTTAAACCACAACTTTAAACCTGAGTTTGAGTTTAACCCGACTTCAGAATACAGGCTTTAGGATCCACAAAGCTGTGGAGTACATTCATTTAGTCTTCATCAAAATTATTTTATGCTTAGCCTTATAAACCTTACTTTTGATTCCTAAACATGCCCCAAAGGTGTATACATGTAGTTGACTTCTGTGCAGTTAAAATAACTGCTGTGTTTTCTAGATTGGATATTTCAGTGTACATTCATGATCGGGCTAAACAGAAAATGTATAAATGTATATTTTGACAAACGTCAATAACACTTGGCCTGGTGGACCCTAGACCTAATGTGAAATAGACCCTCCAACACTTGTAATGGCTGACAAAATAAAGACAAAATAATATTTATTATGGGAGAAAGTTATGTGCATGAATAGCTTATCAACTTTCATATGACACCACTACAGAATATCCAGACCATTTAACCTTCATATTCATTAGGTTAATGGGTAATACAATAATAAGTGCAATTGCCAGAATCTATAAGGCTAATTCCTGATTTTCAGTATGTTCATATCCTGTGGAAACTTGAAGACCTGCAGTCTAGTCCCTATTCTTCATACTAAAACTGTTTTCCTAGAGAAGAAATATATGTTTCACCATATCATAGAAAAAGAATATTTTATACATTATTTATGGTGGGGTAAATGTGTTTAGGGTACCCAGAGATCAGAGCAAGATTACTTTATTTAGGGTCCCTTCTGAAAATCCATGGACACCTTGTAATAACATTGCCCCCCCTGGATTCTTTTGCTTTCTTGGGGGGTGGACTTGTCATTTAAGATCCTCTCTTAGAATCAGAAGTGTATATACATTGAAGTCTAGGGAAATCAAAATACATGTCAAGTGAAACAATGTCACTGCCATGCCATGTGCAGGTACACCGGACTGCTGAGGCCCGTAACACAAAGCTTAAAAATGATCATACAACATATTTCTAAAATGATTGCATAGACTACAAAGTACAATCAATCATGAAAATCAAACGTGCGATTAATCACTAACCTTTGTGTTATGGGACCCAGGTCATAAATGCCCGCGAGTCATTACATGTAAGTTCCTATACCTGGAGTTTCACTAGTTTAGCGGTAAGAGAGTCACAAGTCAAAGATGCATTAAGGGGGTGTTGCAAGAAAATATTTGCAATCAATTGCAAATATTCTGTTGCAATTTTACAATTGGTCTCAATTTTAACACCAGCAAAACAGATTACACTCCTTGTTTTAAGGGGCAAATTAGCAATCAATTGCAAATTCACAGTTATTTTCAAAACTTATTATTGACCAAAAATAGACTTGCAATTGATCGCAAGTTTCTTGCAATGCCCCATTAGATATTTATAAGATAAATTGTATTTATTAAGTTCTTCACATATTGTAGTTGACAAAGTGAAATGCATGTCATCACAATATTTAAAAAGCACAAATATACATTCCATTGATTTCACTTCACAATACAATGTCAAAATGCATTCAAAATACAATATATTGTACAGTGTTTACTATCAATTTTATTTATGATACAATTAAAAATATAAAAACTACACTTGTGTGTCTCTGTATATTGGTGTTGTGATCTGGGTCTTGCCTTATAACGAGTTGTGATTGATGCAATCAACTTCGACTAATTGGAAATCCATCCATGTCATAATTCTTCCCGCATGAAATTCGAGCTCTGTCTTTTTGGAAACAGAGGAGCATACTGAGTTGTGAAAACAATGAATGTATGAATATACATTCATGTCTAGAAATCATTTTGAACAAACATTTTTTTTACATATTGCCGTCGCTGGCTTTTCATAGTTGTGATAGATTGGATCAATCACAACTCTTTGTTAGATGTAGCCCTGGAATAAATTGTTGTGTATAATGTCTTCTTGAAGAAGGTGACTCTAATAACTTTTCTGATGTTTGTAATTTTGACAGAGTAATTTGAGCAGCTGTAGAACAATTATAATTGTTGAAGACGACAAGAACACACTTCTTGAAACGTCAAGTTTGGGTAGACCTTTTCAGGACTGACACATGTCCATGAAAGAATACATGGTGTACCATGAAACATATATCTATGTTCTGTATTACATGTAACTGTCTCGCTGGGATCTTCTTTTCTTTCTCCTCTATTCAATCTTTCCTCCTATTCTTTCTCTACTTCCTTTCTATTCACACGGCCACTAAAGGTGTATTAGATCAAGGAACCACATGAACACAAGGCACATACAGCACGTTTGCACTGCCAGATGTTTAGTAAACGTGGGATTCCTCCCCATATATTCTAATGCTGGAACTTTGTTTGATCACAAGTCGCAGTTGCTAGTATCTCTTACAACCTTGGTTAAGAATGAAATATCTTGAGCATATTTACCTAATTGTGTTAGGTAAATTCGAACTTTACATGTGAGATTCTCTGGAAATTTTAATTTTGGGCTAAATGTTATTGTCTTTTTTACTTTTTTTGGTTGGGGGAGGAGGGGGGCCTGGACGAGTGATCATAAATAATCGTGTTAAACCTTCTTTCGGCTACTTGTATTTATTATTGTACCTCTCTTATTCCCCTCCCCCATCTCTCTCTCTCTCCCTTCAAATTTGTTGAATTTTCATTACAAAATATGTAATTCCTCATTTCTTCTTTCTAAATTGCCTATGATTGTTTTTAACTGTATTCCTATCCCTCCATCTTTGTACTTCGTTCTCTCTGCATATTTATTAATATGCATTCATCATTTCAACACAAAACTCTTTGTATTAATCATCACCCTCGTTTTAATTCAATTCAAATAAGCATTCATTTTCTTCCATTTTCACAAAATATCACTTCAATATAAATTTTACAAAATCATTTGTCATAATAGAGTATATCTATCTCCAGTATAGAAGATATTTCATCTAAACTCATAACGATTCATTTTTTTCTGTATATCATGAATTTTGAATTCATACTCTTATTTTATTCTTTCAACAAAGCCCCTCTATACTCTCAGCCATGTTTCTACATGGCCATTGGAAAATAAAGTGAACTTCATGAAATGCTTGTTTACATTAATTAATCTGATTTAACAAGCACTTTGTCAAAAAGAATTGAACAAACTTCCAATTATCTTTGTAAGATACATTTTAATTTGAAAACTTTATCAAATTTAGATACATGTGTATAGCCTTTAGCATTGCCAATTTGAAGTAATATTTATTCTAGCTTTGTAAAATTTCATTGATTTTATTCATGCTTTGACAGTACGTTGTTGGTAAATACTTTCCAAACAAATCTAGATATCTTATCAAAATCTATACAAAAAATTATTCTCATTTTGTGAAGTTCACTCTAGTACAGTAAAATATCTGTATCAATTGAAACTTCTATCTGAAATGTTGCGAATTGCATTGTTATTGAGACTATTTTTATTTCCAACTTGAGACTACAAATGAGCATTTTACATGTATTTTGGGAGGAAAATTTAAGGGGTTAACCAAGCTTACTTCCTCTCAAAATGATAGGATAAAGCAGCAATGAATGATATGTTATTACATGTATAACTGTCATTTGAAAGAAGGAAAAATTTCCCCTCTTTTTCAATCCATTTTGCAACACTTTAGGATGTCCATGATCTGGATGGGAGGTGCAGGGGGGGGGCAGAAAACAAATTGAGAGTTGCACATCCATAAAAGACAATTTTTTTATTTTATTTTAATAAACAGTTTAGTGGAAATGGTTAACATTTCATCAATAAGAAAAAAATCAAAATCTATTATCAAAACAAATCTTTTTATTTTGTGAAGTTCACTTTTCTTTCATAAAACCAAATATCCACTTATTTTTAATTTCTAATTTAAAGTTATGCTTGAAATGTTAGAAAGAGCATTGAGACATGGGGGATACCATTTCATTCGAAGAAAAAAAATCTTTCCTTAATTGCAAAGTGATTTTTGTGGATGTGCAATGCTCAATGGAGGGGGGGTGGCTATGAACCTAACCCTTCCCTGTTGCAAGCCAAATATGACATCCCTAAAGCCTGTCTCCAGCTTTGGTAAATACCCTAACTGTGTCTATCATTATTCAAATATCATTATATGCCCCAATGAAGACAAATGATGTTGAGGACCTGAAATTAAAAATTACTTCAATGATATGAAATTAAAAAGTAATTTCATGTTGAATTTCGTGATTACGTCAAAATTTTAATCGGGTGCCCAATCAAATTATCACATTTAAAAAATTGTTGAAAGATTAGTTCAAAAGAGACCTCTTAAAAAGAAAACATTGCCACAAGGGGGTGCTAGATAGAGAACAATAACAAAATTGAATTTAAAAAATTATGTCCACTAACTTGATGATTGGAATGTTGGATAATTATTTGAGTATCGGTCATATTATTGACCCTATACCAAAGCTTAAGACGGGCATTAATGTGCTAAAATTTGACTTAAAGCCACTGCATACTTTACGATTGGTCTGCGACCCGATATTGGAATATTGCTGTTTAAAAAGATCTAAATCATTGTTTGAATATTGTTGTTCAAAGCAATGACTATGCTATCATTCTTATAAAATTAGATTTCATTTAATCTAGTTCTAATTGCATCAGAGCAATTGTATAATTTGGCCTTTACCTCAAAATAAAAGGTAGCAATCATCAAAAAAAAAAATTAGTATTCGTGCATTTATTTGAACCTAAAAGAAGATTTTTCATTCACATTTTCAGAAAATTAGCAAAATGTTATGTATGTTCCAAATGGGATCGTGGACCAGTTGCAAGGTGTGTTGAGGCCTTTATATACAGTGTGAACAAGGTGATCCAAATCATGAGGGCTGATTATAAAAATGAGAGGAAATCCCTGGCCTTCTAATGATATCAAATTAGTTGATTATTAAAGGCACGTCAAAACTGGGAAGATATGTAGATATTGTTATCTTGAAGTACTGTTTGAGTTTTGATAAAATAAACAGCGTACAAAATTTAGATTACCTCCTTTACATTGTACAGTTCCTATTCCCAGCTGGGATGTTATTCTGAAAATCCTGTTATCTTTTCCACGTTGACTCTCGTTACAAATTCATAGCAGGTTTTTATGGTTAGTTTCAGACAAAAACGTGAGCCAATGACGTAGTATAACGCGATTTTCAGAATACCAGATCTGGGGCCCCATTTCATTAAGGAAACGGGGCTCAACAGCCAATTAGAATCAAGGTTTCCATGGTAGATGCCATAATGGCAAAGTTACAACAGTTGTCCTTTATGAAATGGGCCTGTTGCATAAAATTTACTATTGTAACTAAGCCATCCAATGGTAACTACCATGACAACAGTGCTCAACAGCCAATCTAATTCAAGAATTCCATGGAAGGTACCATTTGATGAAAAAGTTACAATTGTAACTTTTCTGCCACAAGGGGGGGTCAGGAACGATGTCAATTTTGGCTTATAACAGGGGAGGGGTGGGGTCACAATGGATAAAAGCATGGCAAGTTTTATTTATCAATCCACAAATGAGCATAAATGCAGAGAAAGAATTTTTCCCATTTCCCATGGATTTATTAATTTTTGTCAAAGAAAAAATACATTTAAAAAAAATGACCAGCGGCCAAAAAGAATCAGTCAAGTTAAGGGCACCACAGCAAGTGACCCCTGATATGATGGGGCAAACCCTAACCCTCACAAAATGGCCAGCAGCCTACATGTAAGCTGGGTCTCTAAGACAAAATCACACAATACATGACATCAATATACCAATAGTCCTATACTTGTACAGGACGGGGCACATCTTTAATGTAGGTGCTTTACTTACAATTTCAGTGATACTTTGTGTGGTCGAGAGTATGCAAGACAATACATTTGTTTTTTTCCCATCCCCTCCCCTTTTCTGTTTACCATATGAATCAGTCCGTTAATCTCCCTTGTAGTCCCTTTATTCATCCTTGAACAAAGCCACCACCTAGTTTCCTTAAATCTGCTCCCTTTCTCACTTCTCCCCCTCCCCTCTATCCCCCCCCCCACTTCTTTCTACAGCTTTACCAGTTAATCCATAAATTGTTGTCTCTCTTAATACCTCAACATTCATGTGCATGACTGATATTAAAATGTGCTAAAATAATTTCATTATACCGTATTATAACTCAAAATATTTTGTATTTTTAATGAATAATCTATTGTATCATTTCATCAGGTCTTCACTTTTTGGGGGGTGACTTTTCTTTTCGAATGAGCAGATGAGATAAAAACAATTTTACAAATAAATGCACCTTTTTTCTGTACATAACACAACTGTGTTCCACAAACATCAATGAACACTTCATTTTTGGTTAATATTTAATAAATTGTTTGTTTCCTTTTTTTCTTTTCATTGTTTCCCCTTTAAGGTCATTTTATTTATTCACCATTATACAAGAACCAAATGTTGTGGGTAGTGTATGTATCCGATACTTCTTCCACAGAATTTTGAGAGCTATTGGAGCTATTGCATTAAGAATGACAAGATATATGCGAATCTAGATCTAACAGGTCGAACCCTCAAGATAGGCTCATCCTGAGGAAGTACACTTTATATCCCACAATGCACCATCAATCATCACAGTACGATGCATGTTACCTAGTAGTGAAGTGCAAAATGTCAAGATTTCTGAGAGAGCACCCAAGAAAATTTCCAAAAAACTCCGTCCAGAATAGATATAGGAAACTCTTCAGCAAAAATTGGAATTGCAGAAACCGCACCAAATACAATTTTCCACAGCACATTCCAGACTGGATGCAGGAATCCATTTCTTTAGGCAAAAAGGTCAATAACAAATGTAACAATCATCTGGAAGAAGAAATGTAAAATTTCACATAGAGCATCAAATAGAATTTCAAAAACTCACTCCAGACTGGATGTCAGAAACAGTTGTAATGATCTGCTAGAGAGATGCATCCAATTACACTCCTTATCTTCAAACATAAACTTTCAAAACTTGATTACTATGGGCCAGAGTGCCCTTGAGTCCCTGCCACAATCCCTGTGAGAATCCTGCTGAGGTTGTTCAAGGTACAACACTCCTCTTTCATTGAATACCATGGTCAGGTCTTGAAGAATGATAGCAACACCATGTGAGAATGCTGATGGGGCTGTTAAAGGAATTACAAACCTCTTTCAGTGAATACCATGGTCAGATCTCAAAGAGCCATCCAATTCTGGCTCCTTCCCATAGTCAATGTCGCAATCCTCTATGACCAGCATCTTTCATTGATCATCACAGATTGTCCCACGCTAGTTCCTTCCTGTGTCAATGCTACAATCCTCTATGACCAATTGACCACAGTACACAATGCCCGACTACAACTAATTATTCAGCTTTGTTGAAGAAGCAGCTCTGGTTTGGACCACATACATGTATGTTTCTTTGAAGCCCAGTAAAGAAATGTGAATTTGAAAGACAACTGGATCAACCAAATCAGATAATGCCAAGTTCCATCAAATGCCTTCCCAAATACAGCAACCCCTTTTGAATTCAGCCACATGAACAAATGCAATTCTCATTCACACAGGATATGACTTATCAGACGAAGCAATGATTGAATAAACATGGAAAGAACAGAAAATGTAGAATACAGAAGGTTGAAAATCTAGTGGATCACCCACAGACGGAAATGTGGATAAACGAGAGAGTAAAATCCAGGTGGCACTATGCTAGGAAGAGCCATGTACATCAGAGTGCTGTAATGTCGACCAAATGTGACCAGCCACACCAAAACCAACAATAAGTCACCCTAAATGAATTTTGAGATTTTCATTGAGCTTGAGAAAGCACACCCTAAGCTTTGAAATGATATTTAACTTTTCCTAGTTGATCAACAATAATCCTTACAAGTACTTGATTGAATGCAGAAGTTCAGAGAAAACAAGGTTTGAATTTCAAGGTTCATTCAAGCATGATATGCGAACACTGCAATCTCGGTGAAAGTTCCAAGCAGTCCGCAAAAAATGGTGTCAAGAAACATTGCATCTTTTCTTTTATTCAACTTTCAGACTTAAATTTATGAGAGTATAAGAAAAAGTAATACTCAGATAACTAATTTTCTTTTTTTTTTTCCTTTTTAAAGTCCAAATACCATGTTGGCTATATTTTTAATATGAAAAACCTTCTCTGACAACTTATTGTTGGTTATGAAGTGGATGATCAGTTACGAAATGTTTTGAAGAGCTATGGATACCAACACATAGGTTGAAAAGAACACTAATCCTTTTGATCAGAGAGAACTAGAATGTCACAGGCAATTGAAACAAATTTCCAGAAGTCAACAGTGCTCTCTTCAAACATAGGTCCTCTCTTCTCTTCTTTGCAGTGCAGACCAGTTCTTAATCAACCTTGATCACTGCCACCAAGCTCCAAAGCCGTCTTGGCTAAACTGCTCCATCAAACGTGCAAAAGGCCCAATACAAAATAGTGATAATAAAGGTCAACTCGAAATACTACAGCAGCAAGGCTCTTGAAAAGCAAATAACACTTGCTGGCAGACAGAAATCAAAATTTGACATTGCACTTCTAAGACTAGATTCCAGACTAACTTGTATTGCAGTGATTGAGGGAACATTGTGGAAAAACCATTGAAGTGCACAGTCCTCATAAAATGAGTTAAACTTTTTATCGGACATTGAGTATAGAAGACAAAAGTTTTTGTCTTTTTGTTTTGTTTTGTTTTGTTTTGTTTTTTATTTTTTGGCAGACGAAATGATATTGAGAAGCCACCTTCATCACAATATCATTATCATCCAACACAGGTCTTGCCTAAATCTCTCGCATTCTGTGTTTACATGATGGATACACACTTGGCATTTTCAAAAAAAAAGTTTATGGTGAATGGGGAAAGGACCAAAATGATTGAAAAATTCTGTCCAAAAATTAAAATGTACAGAAAAAAGGGAAGATTTATTGCAAAATTATTTGCACTGCTCTACATGTATCATGGCTCTGCAATTAATGAAAAAAATAATGAGATCTAAGTCTGAAAAATATATAAGTTTCCTTGTAAATGATTTCTTTGTCTTTTTAGCAAATCAGTCATGTCAGATATCATGTTGGGACAGTGTGAAATAAAAGATAAATTTTGACCAACAGCTAGAGCAGATAGTACAGGGAGGTAAATAGAGAAAAACGGCAATATCAAAGTTGCCTTCAAGAATTTTGTATTGAAAGATTTTCATGAAAGGATTTTGATTCCAAAGATTAAAAAACAATAACATGAATTCAAAATAGGCAATTGGGGCAAAATGTGGAAAAAAAGCCCCACATGTTTGAAACTGCTGCACAATACTCTTTCTACCTCTAAAATAATTTAACCCTCAGAGCAATAATTTCTGGAAAACCAATGGCATTGTCTTGCATACTCTAGGCTACACCAAATATCATTGAAATCAGAAATAAAGCACTTACATTTAAGGAAGCTGTATACCATGTACAACAGTGTCCAGTGCCCCTCTCTGCACACTAAAAAGTAGATCTTTTGGTAGTGATGTCACTAATTGTGTGATTCTGGCAGGAAGACCCCAACTCAAACCGAACAGCAAGCCATGTTTGTGAGGTGTCGGGCCTACCACCATCAATCAACGGGGTCAACTGCTATGGTCCTGTCACTTGAATGAATCTTCTCGGCTGCTGGTCTTACATTTTCTTCAAGAAAGAAACAATATAAAGGTTACAAAGCAAAGTATATAGTACAGACAATCAAATACTTAAGAGCAGGTCCAAGCTATCTGACATTACATGTGACACAAGAGAACAATTTAAGGGGATGTTTAACCAAGATTTGAGAGTGACTAAAAATTGTTCTTAAATTCCAAGTAGCATATGGAAAATAACAGATCTCCATACATGTATAGGTTGGATCACATTCATGGGATGCGCTTTGCTGCATAGCAAATCAACAAGAATGCTCATTAAGTATTATGTGCACATCAACACTTAAGCATGACTTTGAAGTCAGATACGATTGTCTTTGAAACACCCCCACATTGTTTTGCTAGTATCATTAACAATTCAAGATTTTAAATGATATGATGATATAAAGAAGCACATTTCCAACTCTACATAATTGGCTGTCTGAATAAAAACAGAATCACAGGAGTGCCACCGTATTACTAGGTCTATGGAAAATTTGAAAAATAAAATAGAAATTATTCCTAAATATGTACATTAGCTTGAAAAATAGAAATTGTTGATAACTTTGTAACAAAAGATAACTTTTTTTCATATTGAATCTTCATATTTTTCTAGAACAGCAAAAATTGCAAGAATATCAGTGCAACTCCCCAAACCAACAAAATCTCAATTTATAGAAGTAGAGTGTATTTTAAAAGTGTGCTTAAAACAGTATCTGCTTGTACTCTGAATATCAAAAATTCAGTTTGATATCAAAATTGCACAGGATGAAAAATAAATTTTATAATAATGTATTGTGAAAAATACATACAAAAAAATTGAATGATGGAAAAAATAACATAATCTATGCCATTGTGTAGCTAAATTTATGCATGAATCATATTTTTTTTCTTCAAGTCACATAACACTAAAGCTCCTAAGAGTGCTAATTGTTTGGGTGATTGCTCATAATAGCATTCTGAATAATTGTACTTGAAAAAGATTCTGTTATTAAATCCATTTCTTATATACTTAATTGTTTTTTTTACAATTCATATGTATGGATTTCTCTCTTTTTTGCCTTTTTCTTTTTGAAAAATTTGGATTTGAAACTAGTAAGGAAATAGTCACCAACATAGCACAGTCCTCTAAGTTACAGATATAACACACAAAATATCGAGGGCAATCATGGGAACCCCCCACCCCAGGACTATTAGAGTTAACTCCACAATTATCTACTAGACCTTATTACCACATCATCTTAAATCTAAGCCTGACAATGCTTGCAAATCATTTCCAACCTAATACACACAAATTGTTCTTGCTTTATTCCTAGTGGCACCTACATAGTATTAAACATAAAATAAGATACTTTGAACTGTCAGCACAACAACAATGCTATAGCTTGGACCTGCTCCTTGGAGTTATCATAAATAGACAGAAAAGAAATGGGTTCATGAGTAGCAAATGCATAAAAAGTCACATATATGATAATGAAAATGTTTTGGACAAAGTGATATCGGCCCATATTCTGAAGTCGAGTTTGACCTTGGTCTACTGAACTCGGTACTGAAATTAAATGAAGCCAAAAATTACACAATTTTGTTTTGTTGAATATTTATTTTCTAAATTGTATTCATTCCTCATAATTTAATGGTGAAGAAAAAGTTATTTTCAGAAAATCATGAATGATTTGGGCACCAATGTTTTTCATGGATTGAACCTCTACTGTTAAAGAAAGTGTCAGAATGTGACATATTTAAAATACAAGTTCAGACAAGGATTTAAACTACAACCAAAATTCAGAAAACAGGCCACACGGTCTTAACTGACATTTAGTTCATTCAATTACATTTGCATGACAAAAATTTCCTGTACTGAATAAACAAGTGGAGAAACCTTGGCAGGACTTGCATGCATTACACAATGCAATATAGTAAAAGGTATTGACTCTGTGACCTTGAAATATTACCCACTTTATCTTTTTCATTAAACCTTATTAATGTAAAACCCAAGGCCATGAGGGGGAAGATGTGGATGCTCAGATGACTGGCCTGAATACCCCACATTCCCCCCCCCCCAAAAAAAAGCGGAACTGCCAACTTTAAAAAGAGCATTTCAGAATTTAAAAAACTAAAATCATTATTTTGGTAAGGTAATAAGTATTTTAAAGCAATACTATCTGAAGACAACTAAAAAACTGAAATTTTGAGAGATCAGTATTTTGCATGAAAGCATAAGTATTCTCCTCATTTTTTTATTAAATACTAAATAGTGAAAATCAGTACTACTTGGCAGCCCTGTTATTATCTCTATAATACTTTTGATGCCCTTTATAATTTTCCCATTTGTGTTTGCAATAAAAAATGCCCCCTATAACAAGTTAAACCTTACTCTTTATTATTCAATTTTTTATATGATATTCCGTCTATAATCACTAAAATGTTCTCGTCAGGTGATCGCATCCCTGTAATTATACAACTTCCTGAGGGGGGTACACAATGATCATATGATTATAATACAGATTCAAAGTCATTGTACAGTAAGGTCCATGATTTCGTTCAGTGCAGACTCAGACAAAATTTCAAACACTAAAGATAATAGCCCTGAAAAGACATCGTAGCGGCTCTGTAAGATCCTCACAGGGGATTGTACAATATCTCTGTGATCTCTCGAGAGTCTACTACACCTCAGTCAAGAATAAATGCAAATATCTGGATATTGATCGTTTTGTGGTGTCATCATAAAGATTTTTATAATGAATAGAATTCGTACAATTCATGAGGTCTAAACTTTGCTCTGCAAAGCCTTTTGAATGATGAGGAATTGATTTATGAATTTAAGTAGTGCAATCACCATCAATCCTTAAACATAAAATGATACAGCTCCTCTGGTGATTTCTATAACAAGGAATTGATTAATGACATGTAATACTAGTTTTAAACATTTAATGATGAGTAGCATAATTATGTGGACTTCTTGTCATTGCTTATTAAGAAATCTTGAAAAATACAACTTATCTAGTGTTTCCACTGACAAGGATAAATGACAGATGAAAAATTTAATAACGTGACCGTTTATTCTCTCATTTTTAATATTATTTTATATGTACATCTGGCATGTACAATATATTTGTTATTTTTTCATTCCTGCTAGATAAGCCAAAAAATAATAATAGTGTAGATTTGTAGAACACACATACTGTACGGTCAAAACTCGCTCATCGCACTGGTTCAGAAAATTTTCTTTTATAAAACAATCTACAAATATAAACAAATCTACAACTTAACTTCATAACCTAAAAATTCTGCTTCATAGTTAAACGCATTTGATTGTATATTTGCATCACTTCTCAGAAATCTCAGCTACATCCTGGCGGGGCCTGGTGCCCTCGTGCTCACTGCTCCGTTCACCGACAACTTAAGGGACTAGCCCGGTCAGCTCACTACTCACAGGAACTCTAGCAAATAAGGACACCAGCTCCCAAACAGGCAGCCAATCAGACCAATGGGTGATGACAAAAAATACAATATTTGAAAATAATTAAGTTTTTTCATTTCTTCTGCCGGATCTTGGTTTGATTTTTGAAGGCATGTTTCATGAGATAAGTCAACCGTATGTTACTACATATGTACATGTACATGTAGCTCATTCTGTTACTTTATTCACATCAGTTAAAATTGCTATAATCTGATGTGATAAATAAATTTCTCATTATAGAACACCCAATTAGAGTTGTACTATTCAATTTAGGGGGTATACAACAAATTTGACAAAGAAGTCCATACAAATACATGTACTTGTTGGCTCAGTGTGCCAGTTATGCCATTTATGACTGCAATAAATTCCTTGTCATAGAAAACCCTTGAAAACTTGACTTACAAATATGTTTTTCAGCCTTTATGAATACACATAGGTCCACATGTAGGCCTATTGCACATTATTATGCTAATTATGGTGTTTATTACAATTGTAATTCATAATGAATTCCTCATCATAGAAAATTACATATCATATAAAAAGGAGAAAATGTGCATGACATTTTATTTCGATCAAGTACCCAATTATCATTTCATCTTTTCTACTGCTTTTTCTATCCAATATCACCATTTTTTGTCCACCCCCCTCAAAAAAAAGAGGAAAAAATGTAATACAATTATACACAAATTTACCCTATTGGTAGTATATATGTGTGAAATAAATGATTATACACATATAATTTCAAATCAAAAGGCTGTAGAGCTATCCTTTGAATAGTCATGTTTACATGGTATATGGAATGGATGGGGGATCTGTACACATGACTAATAACTTTTTGAGGTTGGTTATTTAGATTTTTTAATCATTTTGAATATCATCATAAAAGTTACTACAGCTACATGTATGCTATGCTAACTTGAATTTCCATGAAATCCTTAACTTTCAATTAGCTGTTAAGCATTGTTACCATGCATTGGGGCCCTGGATGTATGACAAGATCAAAATAGAAACATTTAAATCAAAATTTGAGTACATGAATAATTATTGACTGGAATCTGAATTTAAATTAAATACATTGTCCCTTCTGAAAAATGGCCATACAGTATTACTTCTGCAAGGACAATGTTACTGCCTCCTGCGTCGAGACAACTATTTTGGTAGCAATATCTGTTGAATTTCTTTTCAATTATTTGAATAAACACAATTATGACTGTGTTTTGCAATGGATGATTCATGAAATTAAATTCCAAAATAATTTATTTCTTGTCAAAAGAGACAAGTTTGCCTTCAGCTTTAATATTCACTTGCTTTTTTATATCAATTCATGTTACTAACCAAACTTCCTACTAAGCACCGCCCCCAAGCCGGGCCCCGGTCCCAGCAGACTTGTCTGTTGCCCCCGTTATAACATTATTTACAATGACATTACATGAAATGGCATATCCATGTAATGTAGACACATTCATTATAATATTGATTCAAATTGAAAATTCAATTCACTATACAATAATATCAAAATACATTCAAAAGACGGAAACACGGCAAAGGGTCCCTGGTATACAAAAATTGCTTGATCTTCTAAAATATTGCACCAAAGCGAATGTAATCATTGGCTTCAACGGCAGAGTACCCAAATGCTTTCGGTGCTCTGAGCGGGACAAACGCAGCCCTGTGCAAAAGTATCTTGGCGAATTCCGATCCAGCCTATCGATATTGTCTTTATAAATATCAATCTTGTCCAATTGGCATCAGAGGCAGTTCAACTACACTGCAAATGTCGCTGAATCCCACTCACATCCTTTCATCGTTTGCGCTTTTTCCGAGGCACGCTATCATCGCTGCTGTCTGAATCTGAGTCGCTCGTACCGGACGAGTCAGAATCGGAATCCTCTTTGGAGCTGAGGTCGTCATCGCTTGATTCGTCTTCGGAGCTGATCGTGGAAGAAGAATCGGAATCAATGGTTCCTGACGATGTCTCGTCGCTTTCATCATCAGAGCTGCTGTCACTCCTTGAGTTCTCTAGCCTGAAATGAGCAATAACAGAAAAAATTTTGAGATGAATCAGAACTGTGTTCTGAAATTCAAAGCAGATACGAACCAGGGAGAGTAATTAAAAAGTGCTTACGAATGGAAAAGAACACACAAAGTGAATTCATGGGAAATGCAATTAATGCAATATTAAAAAAGTCAAACAGTTGACTGATACATGTATCCTTATGAAGGTCTAAATGTGTTGGTTTTTGGTATATTCTTTTTCACTCTAAAAACTAGCACATCAATGATGTGGAGCTCATCATCTCGCAACAAAATTTAACACGATTTTTAATTTTAGCCCAGTTGACACTGTAATGTATTATATTGGTGATATAAATTGAGGAAACAATCAAAATTATTGAACCTCATGAAGCTCTCAGATGGAACCAAAATAATCAAAATCAGTCAAAAAACTAAATAAGCACTTAGTTTTGAAAAATATGCATAAATTTGCATTTTTAATGAGTTTCTAAGTCTGTGTAGAAATTTAGTATCCCTACATAGATCTAGCATATAAAGCAAACAAAATTGAAATTGCTCAACAAATGAAGGAGAAAAGTTATTTTTGTGATCTACATGTATGAATAAATTTTGCATAAATTAGCAAAATAATTTTGGCAAAATATCAAAATTCTGTGTAAAAACTTGGTGACCCTCATGTAGCTCTACCAGATGGATGAAAAATAATCAAAATTGGTCAACAAATACCGAAGCATTTTATGTGAATTTCTAAAAATATGCATAGATTAGCATACAAATTTTTCGAGTCAAAATTGTTAAATTCTGTGTAGAAGTTTGGTGAAACTCATGAAGCTCTACCAGAAGGAAGCATAAAAATCAAAATCGGTCAACAAATTAAGGAGTTAAGCATATTTTTGTGAATTTTGAAAAATGTGCATAAATTAGCATATTCAATGAGTTTCAAAATTCTGTGTAATAGTTTTGAATATCCCCTACCTAGTGCTATCACATAAAGCAAACAGAATTGAAATCGGACTTGAAATGAAGAAGAAGCATTTTGAAATTCGGCCTGTGATTTATGAATAAATTTCGCATAAGAATTCTCTACTCGAATTCTCTAGATTTCACAAATTCTGTGTAGAAGTTTGGGGAACCTCATTAAGCTTTACGAGATGGAAGAAAAAAATCAAAATTGGTCAACAAATAAGGAAGAAGCACTTTATGTGGATTTTAAAAAATATGCATCAATTAGCATAAAAATTTCTCTAGTCAAAATTCTGTGTAGAAGTTTGGTGAACCTCATGAAGCTTTATCACATGGAAGCAAAAAAATCACAATTAGTCAATAAAATAAAGAAGTTCTAAGCAATTTTTGTGAATTTTGAAAAAATGCGCATAAATTAGCATATTAATGAGTTTCACAATTCTGTGTAGAAGTTTTGAATCCCCACCTAGCGCTATTATGGAGGCTATAATTGTGGAGCGTTGTGGCCCAGTGGATTAGTCTTCGGACTTTGAAACAGATTCAATACAGACATACAGTCAATTCTGTCTATAAAGCGGCCACCTGTCTAAAGTGAAAACCTGCATGCATCTTCAACTTCCACTGGAATTAATTCCCACTTGAAACATGTCTATTATTAAGGCCACCATCCTTTAATTCTTTATACCCTAAGTTTGCCTTGATAGACAGTTTTGACTGTGTGCAAGTCTATACACTTACTTCTCTTTCGTAAAAAAATACATCTTTAGGAGGGGACAGGACTACAAGTTAGCTCCCCCCCTCCCCTCTCCCCATTAAACAAGGAGGGGGGTATATTAAGTTCACAGTTGGGTAGTAATTACCGGAAGGTGCCCAGCAGAGGAAGACTGGGGGAGGGGGTCAAATCATTGTTTACACACAATAGCTTCCCCATGTGACTGATTTCTATGATTGATTGCATTGATTATTGTATGTGATCGATCATAAAAATCAGCCCCACAGTCAATCTCTAAGACTGATGATAGAGGCTCCTTGCCATTCCGGTCCAAATGCTCTGGAAAAAGGCTCAGGTATTTCAAAAAGATTTAAATGCAACTTAAATTCCCAGTTGCGTGCGGTATAAAAGGAATCACCGCAATGATCAAATCATGCAAAAAGAGGCTGCGCACTACTGTGTATTAATCAAGAAAATTGTGTATTACATCATGCCCAATTGGTATTTAAGCACAACTCAAAATAACATTTAACTCTCAAGTGGTGAAATACCACCAGTTTCCAATGACACAAAGGTTAACAATTGCTAAATTACATAGCTTATCAAAATCGTTGTAGCATGCGCATTTTGCTCAAAGGACCGACTATGAACCTATCAGAATTGTTCTTAATTAGCGATTAATCGGTACTTTTTATGAAACACTCCCCAGTCGATGTCCAATATCTGACTAACCTTTTGGCCCCTTGCTCATCTTCTTTCTGCTTCTGTTTCAGCTTCTTGTTGAGTGTTGATATCCTGGACGGCCGATGCACATACTTCCTCTTGCCGGTACACTCGTAGGTCCAGTGACCCATCTCCAAGCACTTCTGACATCGGACATTCTCCTTGTTTTGACTGATAAAAGATTTGAAATATTGCATTATATTCAATAATAATAATTCTTATATTGGATTCTTGCATTATAATGGAAAACTCGAACATTACATATAAAAAACTATGGGATATCATTTATAAATAAAGACATTTAAAATGTCATCATTACTAAATAATCATTATTTATAAATAATGGTGCACTCAAAAAAAATATTGATAAATAATTAAGTAGACATTTTTATTATTTAACAAATAATTATTATTTATTAATAATGAGAAACTCAACAATTATTCATAATTAAAGAAATGTGCACTGTCATCATTAATGAATAATCATTATTTAGAAATAATCAATAATTTGACAAACTTATCTATGAATAATGGAAAACCAAAAATCATTACTTATAAATAATGGAAAATTGAATTGAAATCATTTATAAATAAAGAAGTACTCAATGTCATTATTCATAAATATTGGAATTAGTTGAAAGGCATCATTTATAAATGGCAAAGTATGACTTGAAATTATATATTAATAATGAAAAACGTTAAATTATATAATAGTAATTACTGTACTTACAAATAAAATGTAAATTATATTTGTTATTACATGTATTTGATCAATAATGAGTATATAATACAAATGTAGGTCTTTAATTTTGGATGGCACCTGACAGTGGTAAAATTTGCCTTTAATATTGGTCAACATGTTTATTGGGACCAGAGAAATCTGTTTGTTCAAGGAAAAGGTTGGTTTATAGAAGTATTGCATAATCTGATCTAAAAAATTGTTTCAAAAGCAAATGATTGACTGTACCTGTATTGGGGCAGCATAATGCAAACCTAACAGTAAATCTTTGGCTTCATTCATTTGACACTTTTTCACAGGAAAATGTTTTTCAAATATGTGTCGATCAGTTCAATCAATTTTACGTCGGTCTTTAAGATCTTTGAAATAACAAAATAATGCTAAAAATTGCATATTTGGAAAGGCAATTGTGCAGAATTATATAATTGTTGAAGAGAATGGAGATATCAATCATGATTATACAATAGTCTGCAGGCACAGACCCCTTGGTTTTTGCAATTAGTGCAGAGTCTGAAGTAGTGAGACTAGATTCACTATGTATGGTGGCTGGATCTTATTAACTTATTTGGCACAGAGAGTTGGGGGTATTCGTCTTCACTACAGACATAGTATGAATTTGTTTAAGTGTCTTCTGCTTACAGACTAGGATGCATGATGATGGGTGGACTTAAAAATAGGATATCCTTTTTAATCACTACAGTCAAATATTCTCCTACCATAAACATGCTTTGTGTTTGCAATCAGGTTTATGATTCTATTGAACGAGGGTAGTGTCTTTGTTTATACAGTCTCTGCCATTTATTTGCAGTGCTGATCAAGGCACAAGACACATACTGTTTCCAAACAAAACTAATTACATGAAACAATGGACCCTGTATAAACACCCACCTAGTGGATGAATTTGTAAACATTGAAGTAGAAAGTGAAGAGCTTTGTCCCACATAAACTTTAAAAGGGTAGCTGATTTGCAAGGGAAAATATTAGGAGACTGTATTTTAAGTAGCATAGAAGATGGCAGAGAACCAACACAATACCTGCTCTTTTTTTGGCATAAAATATAATTACCGGTATGCACTGTGTCTGATACATGTATCTCTTTGTGGAGGAAAAGTTGAAATGTTTCGAGAGATCTATGCTTTCATACACACTCAATTACAAGAATATGCACAAATTTATGAGAATTCAGGCAAATACAAGTACCTGATAATTCTTTTATACATGTGTAGCACATTCATACCCAAACAAACAAGACCCATTCAGGGAAATTCCCCAAATTAGGTGTATACACAGCATTCCCCAAGTACTTATGAGGAAAATAAGCAAAAATTTCAAACGTCATACTCTTAATTCGATTGAAACCTTTTATGAAATTTCAGCCAAATGTTCGATAAATATAAATTTCTCTTATTATTCAAGTCAACTTTTTGTTGAGGACATCAGCTACTAGTCACCACACACTGTAGAAGTTCACTATGACAACTTACGAATCTAAAAAAAATACCAATATATTTTATATACAATCTTTTTTCGTCCATTCTGAGCAAACAAATGTTAGTACCAAATTTGCACAATTAACCACAAACATCTATCTTTTGCACTGAATGTTTTTGAAAAGGTCTCTGAAATTTAAGACAACATGTGCATGTCAAATTGGATAGCATTACTCAAATTTGATTATTAGGCTCCTTTTTGGAGATGATATTGTGGGAGGGAAACTCTTATCTTGGCAATGTCCCCCAACTGATAAGAGAGATTTATAGCTAAAACTGAGCTCTACAGTATGTGCTCTAAAGCCTCTGTAAGAATAAACCATTGTCTTTGGCAATCAGTTTTAAGAAATAATGAAAGTGGCAGCCCCACCCTCCCCAAAAATAATTTTGATATATAGGCCTATATATTTTTTTTAATCTGAAAGAGAAATTGTGAAGATTGAAACAAAAACTTTCAAGTGGCTTTAAAGCATTAAATTTGGGGTAACAAAATTGCCAAGAATTTAACACTGGAATCAGATATTAACATGAAAGAAAATTCAGCGAAATGGAGGTAAAGAATTTCTAGAGGCCAGAGCAGAAGTTAGCGATTCGAGGATACAAATCTGCATTATCTACATGTAGATGTATTTGCTTGTGGTCTAGTGTCATGTTATTGCACTGATGTAATGGCACAACTTGAAATCCTGCTCTTCATTTGACTCGACTGACTTCTTTTCAAAAAAAAAAAAGATAAGAAACTTGTCACTTGACCAAACTTTGACTTGCTCTGGACCGGAGTTTTGTGACTGGCATGACTGGTTGATCTAATATGGCAGTTGCATTGGGACATTTTGGCCAAGATTTTTTGGGGAAAAAACACAAAATTTGCGATGAAAATGTAGAAAAAAAGTTTGGGGGGTTTTGACTTTAGACCTAAAAGTTGTTAGAACTAAATGATCAAGTTAATCAATGTTATCGAAATTCTAGTTTGAAATTTGATAGTTTTGCAAAGACAAAGTCAAACATCTGGTGACATGCCGACATTTGACAGCAAGCGCAAGTTACATGTACATTGTAGTTCATTAATTTGAATAATTTCATGATTACATCCATCCACAGCTCGCCGGCTTGGCCAGGCCAAAATAACCAACACAGTCACAGAGGACGATAATTTAGTATACAGAATCAAATACATTTTTTTCCCGTGTAATATCCGGTCAGCAGTTTCATTCATTCATCAAAATGTCACACAGACACAGTACCAATTTTCGTTCACAAACAACACAGAACGCCATATAAAACCTGCAAAATCACACACTAGTCCATACTAACATTTCCCATCAATAAATTTCGTACATTAGACTAAAATAATTTGATAAAAATCGAATTTTCTTACTTTCTTTTGGCGTTTAACAATGCAATCCTTGTCGCCATATCTGCTGCTTTGAGTGAGCGCACCCTCTCACGGCAAACACGCCGACAGGGGATTTTCCCCTCAATTCTTCTGACCTCGAGTGATTCGGTTCATACCTGTCATCGCATGGATCTCATATCACAAATATTTTTTAGGCTTTATCGCTATTGGTCATAAAAAATGCAGATATTTTGGGGAGGAGAGGTTTACCAGCGAAATGGACCTATATGCCAATTTCAAAAGTATTTTTATTTAAAAAAAGTATACAGAACGAGGCATGGTTGGAAATTCAGTTCCAGTTCAATTCGTTATTCAAAAGGGCAGATCAGATGAGTGATCATATTTTAATTGATGGATTTTCATTTTGTGAATGCTAGGTTAAACACGATAATAGTTTGGTATTAACGGTATAAAGACTGATTTCCTCGGCAGGATTTCAAAAATAAATTTGTCACGGCTCAGTTATGAGTGTTTAGAGTGAATATATGAGCATAAAATCAGGATTGGCAAATACTCAGGAAATTTACGTATTTCTTGCCTATTTTGAAAATGCTGGGGAAAAAATTGTAAATGTTGGGATTTAATAAGATGTAGGCCTACAAGGAGGTACAGGGAGAAATTATACAGCTGGTACAGCACACCTATTATAGGCAATACCTGACAATGTTCAAGAAATATATTTCGCAGTATTTCCCTTGCATTTCTAACTATTTTGCATTTTGCTCAAACATTATTTGAGGCGATATTTAGTACCTGTAATTCACACTCCGGCCAACTCTGAACAGACTATCCACTAATAATCATCATCAAGATTCTTTTTCAGTCCATTATGTTTCTTTTGTATAATTGCTTCTTACGATGGGGGCTATATATGGGAAGCGAAGGTGCTGGGGTGCTGCATGCTGCGTGTATAATTCTCAACCGCACCAAACCTGGAATTCTGGTAGGTGAGGCAAATGAAAAATATTTTGTGATAGATATTTACATACTGTTTGGTAAATTATATTACTCATCCGTTTCCGTTTCCGTTTCCTTTGCTATCTTTCCGTCTTCTTTTTTTTCTTGATTATAGGACTTTCGGAGGTCAATCACCTCAAACTATCAATTATACACCAGTTGCTATTAAGTAGGCTCCGCCGCCATCCTTTCCTCTATCAACCCGGCCTTTCCTCAATCAACTTTCTCACTTTGACATCCCCGTCTACATTAATGTACATAATTATAACAGTCGTCACTTCCTTAAAAGGAAAGTCCACCCCAACATACAAGTTTTCCTTTGAATAAATTAAGGAAATATCGAATAAATTTAAAGTTTTGTGACGTTTTAAAATTTCGCTAAATTTCACAAAACAGTAGCTTTCTGTATTGCATTTCATTATTTAGTATAAGAGATGTGACCCCCCCCCCCCCATAACGCAAAACAAACTTAGATTCTTCCTCAACCATTTTTATGTTGATTTCATAAACCCAAAATTCTACACGATTTTCTTATCTTCTATTAATTTCGATGAAATTGTAAATGATATTCTCATTTAGTCTCCTTTTTTTCGTTAAAATATTTTTTTCTGTTGGGGTGCACTTGCTTTTATAGTATAGGCGTAAATGGTGAATGCCTACTGATCGGACGCGTACAATGCCCCCCCCCCCCCTTCATTCTCCAGCGAAGTCCCTTTGAGAACAAAGCTTTCCCTCGGCTCCCTAGAATAAAGAACATAATTATAGTAAGTTACCCAGGCAGGTGCGGTTCCAGGATTTTCCAAAGGGGGGGGGCACATTTTCCCTGGGAAAATTTGACAAGCAAAAAACAAATTCTCATTAATAACATTGGCTGTGACTCTTGAAGGGGGGGGGACACATTGTGAGCGACATTTTTATTTGCATTTTTGTTGACCGTGACTATATGCATACTCTCAATCAAGGGGGCTGGGTGGGGGGTTGGGCGCATGAGCCAGGGAGCGTTTCATGAAAGTTGTCACCGACAAGTTGGCTTTCTCCGACAGTTACCATAGTAATAGTCAGAGGCAAGTGCTCACATCCAATCAAAACCAAGGCTTTCACTGAAATTGTCAGCACTGACAATTTAGTGCTGACAACTTTCATGAAACACCCCCCCCCCCCTGGATCCATCATTGTACCCAGGGGCGGTATTCTGAACATCTTTTCTCCATATTTTATCTTATCTCAGAGATATGACAAAATCGGTATTCTTTGACCCTTATTATGTCACCTAAGACATGTGTAAAACATACTTGATTACCCTTATGTATATGTTTTATGATCTACATGCCAATTCAACAAATACCCCCAAAGTGCATTGACCTTATATGACCTTTGATCTTGGTCATGTGACCTGAAATGCGCCCAGGGGCGGTATTCTGAACATTGTCTTTTCTCCATATTTTATCTTTTCTCAGAGATATGACAAAATCGGTATTAACTTTTGTCACAAAAATTGTCATAAATTTTGTCTCTTCTCTTTAGCGCGCAGCAAAAATACGCGGCTTTAATAAATGCGCGTAATCCTTTGTACAAGCAAAAGACATGACAAAAGTTATGACAGGGGGGTAGCAGTCATAAATTTTGTCATATCTTTTAGTACCAATTATCCCGATAACCTGCCGACTGAATGTCAAGCATAAAATGATATTATTTAGATTAGATTGTGGTATTATTTTCACTCATCATCCATGACAATTTTCAAAATTATTTTTTCATGCTAAAATTACTTAGGCCCTACATATTTATTCCTCTTTTTTTTCTCTCTGTTTTCCTTTCTTTTCTACTTCTCCTCTAAAATCCTTCACAGCTAGCTCCCTGTCTCTCTTTGTAATTAAGCGCATCTATATACACGTAGTTGCGGGATGCCGACAACTGTTTAGCCCTGGCTAGAAGGGCTCCAACTGGAATGATTTTGATTGGTTTGCTTCCGAAAAGATGGGTGGAAACTTTGAGAGATATGACAGGGAAAAGACAATGTTCAGAATACCGATTTGTGACAATCATAGCGGTGTCACATCTCGGAGAGGAATTGACCACTGTTTAATTTTCATGCTGCCAACAAAGACCATTCTCTCATACGAAGGTAAGAATTTAATATATCATTTCCCTGAATATAAATGCAATGGAATCATATTCACTCCTTGTTTATATTTGAGACAACTAGAAGAAAACAAATGTAATGTAAAACATTATGCCGACCTAATTTAAACAAGTGGAATGCCTCTGGCCGTCTCACCTGCATCACGCGGTTCAATGTAGCAGCAGTGCTGACTTTGAATACTACTCTAACTCGCACAAGATGTTCAGTGATACATGATTACTCTTATGTCCACTTTTTATGAACTATATATAGACCAATAAACTTACAGAGATATGATGGTTATTCAACAAAAAACCCCAACATGGCCAAAGTACATTGACCTTACATGACCTTTGACATTGATCATGTGACTGAAACTCGAACAGGATGTTCAGTGATACTTGATTACTCTTATGTATACCCAGTTGTTGTGTATCCGGACGGGTTGTGTGTCCGGACGATCAATTTTAGAATGTCATTTGGAAAAATTTACAAGCGAAGTTTCATCAATTTTTAGTACAAAATGTTAGGAAATATTATAAGTAACAAAATAGATAATGATTACAAGTAATGAATTCATATTTTTAGTGTAATCCACAGACAAAAAAGAAGGCTTCAAAAAGATAAAGTGTCCGGACACCCGACCCCCCATCCTACAAGTTTCATGAATCAGATCCATAAACTTTCAAAGTTATGATGGTAATTCAACAGATACACACAATTCGGCCAAAGTTCATTGACCTTGGTCATGTGACCTGAAACGTGCACAGGATGTTCAGTGATACTTGATTACTCTAATGTCCAAGTTTAATGAACTAGACCAATAAACTTTCAAAGTTATGATGGTAATTCAACAGATACCCCCGATTCGGCCAAAGTTCATTGACCCTAAATGACCTTTGACCTTAATCATGAGACCTGAAACTTGCACAAAATGTTCAGTGATGCTTGATTACTATTATGTTAAAGTTTCATGAATCAGATCCATAAACTTTCAAAGTTATGATGGGAATTCAACAGATATCCCCAATTCGGCCAAAGTTCATTGACCCTAATTGACATTTGACCTTGATCATGTGACATGAAACTCATGCAGGATGTTCAGTGATATTTGATTAACCTTATGTCCAAGTTTCATGAACTAGGTCCATATATTTTCTAAGTTATGATGACATTTCAAAAACTTAACCACAGGTTAAGATTTCGATGTTGATTCCTCCAACATGGTCTAAGTTCATTGACCCTAAATGACCTTTGACCTTGGTCATGTGACATGAAACTCTAATAGGATGTTCAGTAATACTTGATTAACCTTATGGCCAAGTTTTATTAACTAGGTCCATATACTTTCTAAGTTATGACGTCATTTCAAAAACTTAACCTCAGGTTAAGATTTGATGTTGACGTCGCCGCCGCCGCCGCCGTCGGAAAAGCGGCGCCTATAGTCTCACTTTGCTTCGCAGGTGAGACAAAAACGAACTACAATCGAAATATCGAATACATTTAAGGTGTCAAATGTCTTCGTTTAAAGGTCAAGTCCACCTCAGAAAAATGTTGATTTGAATCAATAGAGAAAAATCAGACAAGCACAATGCTGAAGATTTCATCAAAATCGGATGTAAAATAAGAAAGTTATGACATTTCAAAGTTTCGCTTATTTTTAACAAAATAGTTATATGAACGAGCCAGTTACATCCAAATAAGAGAGTTGATGATGTCACTCACTATTTCTTTTTTTTTATTGTTTGAATTATACAATGTTTCAATTTTTACGAATTTGATGATTAGGACCTCCTTGCCTGAAGCACAAAATGTTAAAATAATGGAATTCCACGTGTTCAGGGAAGAATGAAACTTCATTTCACATGACAATGACGAGAAAATCAAAATATTTCATATTTCAAACATTAAAAAACAAAAGAAAAAGTGAGTGAATAACATCATCGACTCTCTCATTTGGATGTTGCTGGCTCGTTCATATAACTGTTTTTGTGAAATGAAGCGAAATTTTGAAATGTCATAACTTTCTTATTTTACATCCGATTTCGATGAAATTGTCAGTGTTATGCTTGTTGAATTTTTCTCTTTGTATTCAAATCAAGTTTTTGTTGGGGTGGACTTGTCCTTTAATTAAAGATAAGAATGAGTCCAAGATTCTGAAATATCTGTCATTTGGACGCTTCAAAATATGGTTCAATGTTTCTTTCTTATACAGTGCGTAAAAAAACGGGACAGTTTTGAAAAGTCTATCATTTTTTTTCAAATTATGATATCTATGTTTTGATGTTAATAGATGCTCGGATGTCTTATCTTTCAAAGCCATTACAAACGGAACGTTTTTGTCAGGGGTTCCAAAAAAAAAGCCTGCGCCAAATGGCAGAAAATGAGAAAATATTGGTCATCACACTTCTGCTAGTTTTTGTTCAACTAGCTTTCATTTAATTTATTTCTGCATCAATAATGTTCATATACTTGGTAAATATGATCCTTGGGAATGTCAGATATGCATGAGGATGGTGAGGTTGAAGGTCATCGAGGGGTCAAAAGGTCAATTGTTATGTGGTCATGTTCATCATTTTTTTTTTTGAAGTTTTTGTTCAACTATAGCTCTCTCATTTCTTTATTTCTGCATCACATCATGTTCATACTTGGTACATAGATCCTTAGGTAATCGATGAGAAGGGTGTGTGTAAAGGACATCTAGGGGTCAAAAGATTATATTGCATATTTTATTGATCACAAATCAGGCGAGACTCAGTGTTCGCAAACCACCTTGTTACCATTGAATATTCTTGCATAAGTAAGAAAAAAAACTTGTTTGTCAACCTAAGCAGTGAGATTTCCATTATTAATGGAGATCGAGAGTTTGTAATTTACTCATATCCTTTTATCAAACTTTTGTCAAGAATTCCCAACTCCAGTGACGTAAACCTGAAAACAATGGGTCTGTTAGGAAGAGATATAAGTCAGAATGACAGAAAGGCAAAAGAAATGGATGCTTTGTTGACAGATGCCGACTCCATCAAGGTAAAGTTGGAATCAGATAAAACAGAAGTAGAGCAAAGTCTGAATGGTGAAGAGATTCCCAGCGAGCCTTTGTCGACACCTTTTAATTTAACTAATGATAGGCCTATAAAGCTTGAATCAGACAATCAGTGGGCAAAAGAAGTAGTTCAGTGTCCAAACGGTGAAAGGATGCCAGAAGGTGAGCCTCTATTAACATCCGGCGACCCAACTAGTGATACAAAACTGGATTCAAGAAACCAGATTCAGCAGATGACTGCAGGAGTCCAGGAAAGTTTAAAGATTAAAGATACTAAAGACACTTTGGCGACCCCTTCGTTCAACAATGTGATATTAGAATCGAGTGATCAAAGCTTTGTGTTTGCTGAGGAAGATAAGCCGAGTCACAGGATTAATGATGCGATTCCAAGGAATGAAACTCTCCAGACAACTCTTGCTACCATTGACGAAGGAAGACCTCGAAATTACAACAATAATATCATTTCCTACCAATATAGAGACCTTTCAATAAATTCTTATCACGACAAAGTGCAGTCGCCACTGACATTTCTGTCAACTGTAGAACCTATAGTCCAAGTACAACACAACTGATACGAGACAATGAGTCAGATATCATTGTAATGCAAAAACTGGCTAAGGATATCAGCAAGAGTATGGAGAACATCAGCTACAAACATATCTGAACTTCTATCAATACGTCAGGAATTTAATAAAATCCTAGAACTGGAATACATACCACTGGGTGAAGAACAGGTAGGACTATTGGTGTCACCATGAGTAAAGTGAATTGGAATCTATCAAGAACTTCACAAATTCCAAGAGCCCCCAATCATGCCATTTGATCAAGAGCAGACCAGAATCTTGGTGTCACCAAAATAAATGCGGGAATAAATGACACCAGACAAGAACCTGAGATCACGCTGAAGGCCACAATTTAGACATCAATTCCACCCCACCCACCCACTTCCTGGGGATGCAGAACAATGTCTGTTAAGGGTATACTATATTGTTCTGGTATGGACACATGCCTTCTGGAATATGGAAACATCTCCAGCCAAGTTTTCCTGGAACCAGGGGACCGTTTCATCAACATTTTTGTCTGACAGGATGTCAGATATGACATCTTTCCTTGATTCTGATTGGCTGAGACTAGAGGCACTGTTACTATAGTAACTGTTGGACAAAATGGGACTTGTCGGATAAAACTTCCGACAAGTCCTTTCATGAAACGCTCCCCAGGTGTCTACAAGTGTCTGGTGCTCTGGTTGCACTTCATCAGGGTGTTGCAAAAGAAATTTCTCATCCCACCTCTCATCATATGGAACTACAATTTCTGAAAGAGTCGTGACCATTGATTCGGTGTTTGAGATCATCATTTCTGGAAAACATGTATGGAAAAAGACAATTTCAGCTCACTCCTTGCCTATACATTTATTAAATCTCACATTTGACTATCACCCATGTGTTGCATATAACTGATTTATGAGGAACAATTTTAAAATGTCATAACCTTCTTATTTTACATCTGCTGTTAATGAAATATTCAGAAGTTCAATGGTTTAAATTTCCCTATGTGTTTAAATGAACTGTTAGTAGGGATGCACATGGTCCTTGAACAGCAGCTGTAGGGTAGGTAAGGTCTCATTTCTCAAATGAAATTGATTATTCTCCCTCTCTGTCTCTCTCTCTCTCTCACACACGCACACACAAAAGCAACAAATCTCTCCCACTTCCCCTTCCTCAAGTATTCTTTGTTGTTTCTTACCTTTAATTATCAATAGTTTCAGTCCAACGCTGACTATATTATTCCTTTTCACACCAATTTCAACTCGTCCCATATACACATCATCATTTATCATCAACTATCCCTTTGTGCACAGGATGGAATACCCCACTTAATAACTTTTGATTTCATCCTTTCGTCTTGCAATAATATGTAAACATTTTCATGAATATACATGTAATATGTACTTGAATCATATAATCATAACAATTATGATGTTTATGAAATTTTACAGAGAGATGGCATTTCAAAGTCTGCTATTCTTAACCCAATATTAGAACACATGTAGTTGAAAGTAAGGGAGAGTTCATAAAAACGATCAATCAAATGATGAAATACACACTTTTATGAATTAAAAAAAATGGAAATGAGTGACGTGATTGAATGCCTGAAAAATCATATAGAATGAGCCACTTTGTACAAATAACATACATGTGTTTTCTACATGTATGTACTAAAAATAAATTCATAAAACCTGATTTTAAATTTTAGCCAGAAAATGGCATCTATGGGTAGGTACTAGAAAGGGCTAGTTCATGAAATTGATATGACACAAAACCCTACCGAGCAGACAGTGACTCTCTGTTTACTGGTATATCAAATGGAAAATCCTTTTTGGTTCTTCACATTTCATGTGGAAATTCATTGAAGTTGCTTTTACAAAACATAATTTATGTTTTTGACCACTTCCATTTTACATCAACTTTGAAACGTAACTACAGGTTTTCAAAAACTGAAAGACAGAAAATCACTGTCCCTACTACTTGAAATGAGAACAAATCATCAATAGATCTCTTTATGTTTGCCATAGGTTCATATCAAGTAGATATTTACCTTTTTAATAATCATTCTTAAACATGTTTTGATAATTCAAATGCATTTTTAAAGTGCATACTGTACATCAACATAGAATTCAGCTTATCAATGCAACATAACAATGTAATATCATAATCTTCAAGGAGATATGCAGGCATGGGGTGATATCAGTAAGATATCCATAAATATACAATAAATTACTCTCTCTTTCATTTTCATAAATCATCTTGCAGATTTTATTTCATAACATATGTAAAACATACAATCATACTCGAGCATACCCCCATATTTAAACCATCCATGAATGTCATATAATATATATGAGAGTTATAATCAAGTACTTCAGTGGTTATTTAGAACCACTCTTTGTGTTAATATCTTAAACAAGCAAAAGTGAAAGTTCATCATAACTGAAGCCATCACTGCTTTGACTCAATTAGGTTTGTTAAAATTGAAACTAGCTATAATGATAAAGCAGGGTGGCACCAGGGAAATTTGAATAGGGGCAACACATCTAAAATTTTATATCTATTCTTTTTTCTCTCAATTCAATTACAGGGACAATATAGAGCTTCATAATGCAGATATCTGTGAATGATACTTTACTTTATTCTTTCTTTTCCTTTCTCCCCCCCCCACTATTTGGAACATATAAGTAGGCTGTTTGTTTCCTTCCTGGCCTGCTCTATCACCACCCCTGTGAGAAAGAACTCTTTGATGCATGAGATATGCAGTACATCCAACAACAGCAAAATGGGTTTTATTATTAGAATTGGAAGTAAGAGATAAGAGATATAAAGGCCATATCTGATCTGAGTAAGATACAACTTGATATTAATGAATAATAATTAATAATTATAAACAGTTCTTGCACAACGCATATTACTCTAAACATGCACTTTCAAAGGACCTGGATAATATTATCCCAGCTGTAGCAAATCCAATCGAAATCATAATAGTCAAATTTGCTGCAGTATTGGCAAATAACATGTTCCGTCCAAGAAATATATTTTAATAAAGTTCAGACAAATTTTAAACAATTTTATCTCTTGGATTTTTTTCAGTCAAAATTCTATCATTCTGTTGTCTCTTTATATTTCTGCCTTCACACAGATTACAAAAACAAATGTATTCCACAAGTTTAGTTGTCCTTTAATCCTGATATATGAATGCCCTCCTTCAGTTAATTAATCAGCTGATGATATGAAGTACCTATCATTGACTTACGTATGAAAAGTGAAAGTATTTCCCCATCTCCCACAAAGAATAGATTAAATTTCAATGTGTAAGTTACGCAGATAGCACTGCAGAGTCTGCAGTATATGCAACTCATAAAGAATCAGTACCATAGATACATGTACAAGCATAGGCCAACCTACATGTATGGATGGTTTGAAGTGCAATACATGTACTGTGCATTCTAATTATACAATGATATAATTAACATGAAAAGAATATGGTGTGGAAACTGTTGAAAGTTGATTACATTCTCTTGGGAAATAAATATACAGAGGAAAACTATCATTCATACATTAAAATTACAATCCGTTCAAAGGTATAGGTTAAAAAGAATCGTGAACAGGAAATATGGTTGAAAAAAAAATTGAAAACAATATAAGAATCAATAAAAATATCCAAGTATTTGATAAATACTGCAAAAAAGTGTCAATACAATCCCAAATGAACTATAAACATACAGGACATCATTCCAAAACCTTAATTTGAGCAGTGACCAGTAAACTTTAATAATCAGACGTTACTTTAAGGTGCAAATAATTATCTAGAATGATAAGCATTTCTTTAAGACTGCAATCCTCAGAAATTTGGACTCTATTTAAGAATTATTGGCCTTCCATAGTTGACATTGATCACAAGTTCTGTATAAGATTGATTGAAATGATGAATGTCATTTGTAAGCCAGCCACAGGACTATTCCTTTAGTGGAAGAGGTTTACCGTAAAAGGTCACATTTTACCGGCCTTGGCCTCGGCCCGAGTCACGTGTACAGAGTCTATGGGAGGTTTTCTTCAAAGGCCTCGTGACTTGGAAGTACAAGCCGCGCCTACATCTCTCCAGTGCACCATATGGTGAGTCCTAGATGGACTAAGAAGTGGATAGAGGTAGAAGTGAAAAGGAGAGTCGAGTGGAGTTGTAGCTCTAGCGAGACTTGAGAGGGGAATCCAAACTTCTGGCAGGTTGACTAACCATCTTAGTCCAGCATTTTCTCATTTCTCCAACTACTCAAGCCGCTCACCTTTTCTACTCTTATCTCTCAAAAGATTAGTAATACCTTGAACCTTCCAGTATCTTGCCTCGCCATTTCATTCCTACCTCTATCCACTCTTCTTAGTTCTAGGACCCACCAGATGTACCGTTTACACAGCTTCTGTGATTTCCCATACACCCATGCAACCATCTAACATCATCCACACCTTATTTGTATTCAATTACATCTTTATTTTTCATTCAAAGATGAGGGAATGATCAACAGAACAAAATAATGAAACTCCCAAATGATATCAGACCAAATGATATTGCATCTAATGGTATTGGACCAAATAACATCAGATCAAGTGATATTAGATCAAGTAGCTCTACTGGGTGAATTGCAACTCCACTTTGTCAAATGCGTAAGGGGGAAGTTCACCCTGACAAAAAGTTAATTCTAAAAATAGCACACAAAAATCAAAGAATTAAAAAGTTATTAGAATTTAATCATTTGATTTGTGACATCATATGCGAGCAGCATTTCTACATGGCGAATGGCAAAAAAAAATCAATGAAATGTAATTTCTCATAAAATTTAAAATTGTTTTTACTGTACCTTTTGTATATCAACAGACAAATCATTTCACATCCGATCATGAAAAGAAAAGTCATCAGGAACCATAGAAAAAAAAATTCATGCATTTCAGCCATTTTGTCAAAGGTAGACAAAATAGTTTTGGACCAACTGGCTTTAGTCCACCAATGTTCCTTGATATGAGTTCCAATTGGGGTTCTGCACTTGTAGGGGGGGGGGGTGGTGAGTGTCCATTATCAGGATGAAATTCAAGAATCAACATCAAAGTAGAAATTAAAAACAGTAAGGATACTAGATCGTGCGAAGGTTCATAAACGCGTTTCCTCGCTTTCTCCTATCCTCACCGTCGATGCTGAAGAAATGGTGCTTTCTCTCCTCTTCTCTTTCACCATGTTGGTTAAAAAGTATTCCCCTGCAATTTGGAAAATAAAGCGAGATAGAAATAGATAAATAGATGGATGGATGTCCTGATCAAACGAATGATCGGATAGAAAAGGTACATAGGGGAGACCGGGGTTAGTTGGAACATGGGGTAAGTTGGAACATCGTAATTTTCTTTAAAGCCTGTAAAATAAATTTATGCAATACTGCCCTCAATTTACTGTTATTAATATTACAACACTGTTGAATCATTATTGCAATAAATTGAGGGCAGTATTGTATAAATTTATTTTACAGGCATTTAAGAAATGTACAATGTTTCAACTTAGTGAACTTACCCCATGTTCCAACTTACCCCGGTCTCCCCTACACATTGTTTGTCAGAATAAATTACATACAAGAAATCTGCAGGGTTGTATCACATCAATTCAAGAGGAAATATTCTAAACTCAGTACAAAGTCATCACGATACAGTCACATACATGTAAAAAGTTTTAAAAATCTAAAATTTTTTCATAATATCACAATCTGTAGTTAATTGTCATATAGTAAAGCTTCTGTGACTTCCATCCCTTCGACTTCCTCCGTTTTCTCAATGACGGCTGCACAAATGGTCCATTTAATCAACTTTGTCCAAAAAAAGAAATGTCCTGCTGCAAAGAAATTGCTCCTCACCTCTTGCTTCTCTGTCAGCAAGGAAAATAATTCTTCTTATATGAGGTCATGCAAACTGCTACATCTTCTCACAGCAAGAGTGGTTTTATCAGAGGAAGTGGAGAAATATGTTGATCTTCTTCCAAGCTTTTGAATCGCAAGGCTATTCCTGTTCGGGGCTTCAATTTGGGGATCCATGTAGGAGGACCGTGTACTCCCAATAGTGGACAGAGCATCGTAGAAGACCTCACTATCCTCATCATCAGCCATTGTCAAGGGCATTGGGAGCAGAGCAGCAGGGACGTTCCGGGATAGTGAATGAGTTGGGTATTGGACTTCTTCTAGGGAAATGGAGTAGCGATAGAGCATGAAGGGGCGCAACTCACTCAAGCGCTGGTCGGCTTGTGCTTCAATACTGTTCGGGAATCCCTGGAAGATATTGAGATCGAGGTCGTCACCACTAAAGCTGTTCAGCCGCGGGTACTCTAAGGCCAGAGAGGAGGTGTTCGATGAGCAGCAGAGAATCTCTTCTTTTCTCATGGAATAATGGTATTTCATAAGAGAAGATGTACGGGGATGGAGTAGCGCAGGGCTGTTGAGACTTACAAAACCCTCCATTTCATTATCTGCTTCAGTAACGGATATGTCTGGGAGGGAACCAATGTCCTTGTGAGATGATCCATCCGAACTGTCATCTGAGATCAGTAATGCTACATCCGATTCATCATCAGTCATTTCAACTGCATCACCACAGTCCGATTCTTCTTTTTCGTCACCAACTACCCACTTGACCTTGCAATGACTTTCATACCCTGCACCAGGAATTACGCTCATTGAACTGAAAGATCCTGCAACATTTTTCAAAGAATCAGACATACCTTCTGCAGAAGAGTTCAAGGCTTTCAGAACTTCTTCTTCAAAATCGGAAACGATCGACTGAATGTCATCCAGTTTCCCCTCCTCCTTGTTCTCACCGTCACCATCGTATACCTCAACAGAGCCTTTGAACTGAGGATCATGTTCACTATCTTCGTCGTCATCCTTCACCACTTTCAGACAAAGAGAGTTGCTGCTGAAGATGACGCTGCTACCTCCGTGTCCTCGAACCTCAAGAGTACCATGAATGCTTTCCTTGGAACAGGGCGGCCTCTGGTTCTGCCAGGGCCATGTGTTGGACCTCCCTCCACCCCTCCCAGCATCCTTTCTAAGCTGCACGGTGGGCAGCAGTTCGCTTGGTGCTTTCCCGTGAACAGAAGTTTCATCATCGGCCGATGAACATGGGCACCTAAAGCAAGAACTCTTCTTTCCGTTAATTGTCCATACAGCAGTGACTATGATCAAACCTATTCCGAGGACTCCAATGACACACGCTATCCACACAGGAAATTCATATCCCAACCCCAGGACCATCTTGATCCTAGAGATTCTTCTGGAATCAGGATCCTGATCAAACTGCCTTAAGACAAATTCACACCGTCGGGTATGTACAAGCAAAACAGCACATCAGATTCTCTGTTCAAAATTTCACAGCTCTTCACAGGCGCATAAACATGGCATGGCCAACAACACCAGGGAAAGCTTTCTCCATAAATCCTTGACATTAAAAGCTGATAAACATGTCACCAGGCAGAAACATGCGGTATCTCAACAAAATGGGGGTTACTTGTGCCAGTATATTTGCAGGAACTTCTTAACAACACCTTTCAACAACAAAGAAATATTTAGAAATGGGAACTACAGATGTCTACTGAATGGATATAAAAAACAATGCCTTCTAAAGTGATCTGATAACACTTCAATCAATAGTAGATAGTGTTACCATCCCCATTTAATCAAAAGAGACAGAGTACTGGTGAGCACTTAAGATGATAAATGGCAAGAATTCTGAAAGTGAAACTGTATTTAATACTCCTAATGATTTAATTTGTTTTCAGTATTGAGCGAGTGCACACATACAAACACCCCTCTCCCTTCTCTCCTATCAAACGATGTAATACTTCCTCTTTCTTAAACCCGATTTTAAAAAGGCTTTTTCAGGCCTTTTTATTTTTCCAAACAGGAAGGGGTGGGAGGGGTATTAGGGGTTTACCCTGTCCCTTCACATCTCAGAAAATATGTTTTTGCACATGTTCAGAAGACACTTGTAAAAAGGATGTTGCTTTGAAGCAGCGCCAGTATGTGTAATTATGACTCTTGTATGTAAAGTGTGTGCCAGCTTGTGGTGCTTCACGTGTTGAGGCTAATGTAAACAATTGTCCTCTTTGCAGCACCGTGTCGAATCATGATGTTCCTATAATAAATGGTAGGCACTTAATCAATAATTGTGATCGTAGTGTCTTTCCTTATTGTCGCAGTTGTTTTTGCTAAAAATTAACAAAAAATTCTTATATCTTACATAATGGAAAGTACATGTACATACATATATTGAATATTTTTTACTTTGATTTCCAACTTAAACTGATTGTGTATTTTTTTTTTCAGTTTCTATGTATTTATTGATTTCATTTTTGTATTGCATAAGTTGTCTTATGGTCATTGTGCACCTCCAGTGTCATTAATGACAGATATGTGCACTATATAAATTATTATTAGGTGATCTGTCAATCGACATATCAACTTTTAATTTCGCATGAGTTTTCTTTTTTATCATTTATTTATTTATTATTAGGTGATCTGTCAATCAACAGATCAACTAAATAAATTTCTTTTTTATTTATTCTTTATTTTTATTTTTCCACCCTTTTCTTGTTCCACCAAAATCAACAAAACTCCTCCATCAATTTTCATCAAAATTTTATCATTTATGTGGACTTATCATGCAATGTATACGAAACAAGTTCAAGGTCAAAATGTCATTGTCACATCATCTAGGCGCCATTTTGTAAATTCACATTATCAATCATATTTCCATTATCAATTATCAAAAATCAACCATATTTACATCACATAAACTTCAGTTTGAGGGTCAATTGTTTATACCATCAAAGGTCATGTAGAGGTCATTTCAAAATGCTCAAAATCACTTTTTGACCACAATAGAGTATGAATCAGGTCATTTTTAAAGTAGAAATATATTGAAAATCGTAAAAATGGAGAATCATATATCAAATTAAAGGAGAAAATAAGGAGAACACGATGGTGCACATCATTTACCATGGAGACCGATGAAACTCAGTTAATTGATAGTTTAAAGTTCTCTCTCTGAATGCTTCAAACACGCAGAATTACGTCCGCGGAATTGGGAATTTTTTATGACGTCACTGTCTGTACGAGAGGCGTGATTGGCTCTCCCACGTGAAGCTCCACTTGCCTGCAAAACCTGTTGCGTTGGTACGTTTTCTCCACATTGTCACTGAATACTTCGATCGCGAAATGAAAGAAAACCCAGAATTTTATCTAGATTTGGATTTTCAAATTGATGATTCTGAAGATGAAGTGAACAACAAAGTGACGTAGTTGGAGGTAAATTGGGGGAATTACGCCGATGATGATGAGTCGGACTATTCAACTTCAGAAACAGATCACCTAATTCATCCTCATGACAAATTAAAATTCTAGTTTTCTAATTTGCTTTTTGAAGACCAAATAACTATTTGGGTATTTACAGAGAACCTTCCATGGCAACTCATTTGTTGGTGTTGGGGTGGCTGGTTACAAAGAACTTTCCAAAGCGCATTTGCGCACCACCTGTTGTGAACCCGAACGGTGGTATTACAAGACCACTGCTCTTATATCTTAACTATCATGCATTCTCATTTAAGATTCTAGTCACTGATTGGTCAAAACTACATCATGTGATGCGGGGCAATTCCATCTCAGGGTTTCGGCTTGCTTTCAATTTCATCTATCAAACCCTGTGATATAATGTGTAACCCCTGAGGACAAGGCCAAGAGTTGTGTTGCTATGCCTACAGATATTTGGCAAGAGCAGACTGGCTGATGCTGAGATATACGTGCAGCCACTGGCACGGCACATTGGCGTGGTCATGCGCCTGTATACTTGAGTGAATTACAAAGTGTTTCATATCAAATAAAAAAAGAACAGAATTACAATAGTGATCTTAAAATTGATACCAGTAACCCCTAATGCAGACCTGCCAACGTCTGGGAATGAAAAATTGTATTCTGTGATAAAAAAATGTATTTTCCCCCCAAAAAACTGTATTTCATAATAAAATGCGTGGTGCACACGCTCATCGTAGCACTCAAGCTGCATGCCAGCCAAAATGCGCACTGCTCTTAAAGATTAAGAAAAATTGAAACATGTGCATATCTCACCCTGGTTTTAACAAAATGATTTTTTTTAAGTTACCTGATTACATTAATCCGATAACCATATTTGTGAAAGTTTTATGAAATAGAGACATATAGAGATACATGTACGGTACTTCTCTCAATAAATTACGATCTTGTAAAAAAAAATAAGAATACTTTTTTAAAGAAAAAAGTTCTGTCATATTTAGGTTGCAAAAAAACGTACTAAATACGCCCTAAAACGTATTGGTTGGCAGCTCTGCTGATGTAATTGATGATGACGTACATAAAACAAATATGAACTGCTCTGTATTCAGATTACAGTGGAAATTATCACTCCCTCGGTTCTTTCCATACCGACCCTTCTATCAATCCCCCAGCCAAGGCCTCGGGGTGATAGAAGGTCCAGTATGACAAGCACCTTTGGAAAAATAATATACATGTAGATTCATCCTCAAAAGCAGTCAATATTTGTATACTTGATTTTTTTTTGCAATACTATATAGTCACTACATAATGCTCAATGACTGCTATTTACCTGCTTTGTAAGACGATCGTACTAACGGACCACTTGCTGTGTAAGCAAAGCCCAGCTTGTTCCCGACCTTCTCCCAGTAGTTGAACTTTTCGGGGGTCACGTACTCCGTGACTTTGAGATGTCTCTTGGTGGGCTGCATGTACTGACCTAGCGTCAGGCAACTGACTCCTGCAGTTCGTAAATCTGGGCGGAAAAATTGAATATGCAGATTATTCCTCCATGTTATAGGGTAGTTCATCCTGACAAAACAGGTGTGCTAACACAAGCACATAAATATTGATGTAAGTGCCTTATTCTTCATCAATTATTTCCAGTAGCAATTTTTTTTCATATAATACAGGGGTCAGTGATGATAAAATGCTTGATTGAAGGATTCTTGTGGGAAAGACATGAGATGGGCATGACCAATACAAAATGAACACATATTTTATATAGGAATTATTTGTACACTGTACATTAAAAACAATTTAAAATGAACAGATGAACTACCATATGCTGGAAGTCAAAGACTAATAACCTGGGGTGGTATTCTGGAACACTGTCATAACTTTTGTCATTTCTCTTCGAGATGTGACACTGCTATGATTGTCACAAATCGGTATTCTGAACATTGTCTTTTCCCTGTCATATTTCTCAAAGTTCCCGCCCATCTTTTCAGAAGCAAACCAATCAAAATCATCGTTAGTTCCCAGTGGCAGCCCTTCTAGCCAATAGGAAGGCCCCGTGGCAGGTAGGGCGTATCCCCAATAAAGTTGTGGGCATAGCGCAATACGCGAATATTGATGCGCTTGATTACAAAAAGAGATAGGGAGCTGTGAAGGATTTTTAGAGGAGAATTGAAAAACGAAGGAAAACAGAGAAAAAGAGGAGGAATTAATATGTAGGGCCTAACTAATTTTAGCATGAAAAAATAATATAGAAAATTGTCATGGATGATGAGTGAAACTAATACCACAATCTAATCTAAATAATATCATTTTATGCTTGACATTCAGTCGGCAGGTTATCAGGATAATTGGTACTAAAAGATATGATAAAATTTATGACTGCTACCCCCCTGTCATAACTTTTGTCATATCTTTTGCTTGTATAAAAGGATAACGCGCATTTAAAGCTGCGTAATTTTGGTGCGCGCTAAAGAGAAGAGACAAAATTTATGACAAGTTTTGTGACAAAAGTTATGACATCCACCAGAATACCGATTTTGTCATATCTCTGAGAAAAGATAAGATACGGAGATAAGACAATGTTCAGAATACCGCCCCTGGCTTGCACAAAATCTAATGAATTACATATCACATGAAAGAGAAAGTATAGCCTATGCTTTTCACCTAGTTGTAAATTTTGATCAGTCATGCATGAATGATTATAAAGCATGAAGTGCAATAATGCATATTTTCATACCTTCCTGCAATCATTGAAGCGTAACTCACAATGCTTCACCGATCAAACCAAACAGATAGTAGACAAATACGAATATCATACAAAAATTGCATTGGAAAATTTTTAATGTAATTTTATATTATTATAGTGATAATGATATAGTATTTGTAAACTGGATATGCTTGAAGCACCAATCAAATATAAATATATAAATATTACATATATATTTTTTTTGCAGGTGTTTCTGCATTTACTGATAATTCAATACATGAATAACAGTAATCAAAATGCATATAACCAAAACCAAAAATAAATGATAGAATTACAAATTGTGACAGTTACAGAATAGAAGAATAATTTACATAGATATACATGTAAGGAATAACAAATAAAACAAAATGCAGTGGCCAGTTATCATCAGCAAAATGCTTGAGAGAATAGCAGCCAGGGAAAGGGAGATAGATAAATAATTAAAAATAAATAAATGAATAAATGAATAAATAAACAAACAAATAAATAAATAAATGAACAAAAGCGGATGTAGACCGATCGGCAATTTACAGTCTTGACTTACCTTTAAGGGTTTGAAAGACCTCATCATCGGTCTCTCCTAACCCCAACATGATGGAAGACTTGGTGAATACATCTGGTCTGATCTTCTTGACATGCTCCAGGACTGTCAAAGACTGCTTGTAATTGGCTCTAGGGTCTCGGACAAATCTAGTCAATGATGTAGAAAAAATGTAAAGGGGCATATTAAAGAAAGCATTCATCCATTTGATCCCCCAAATTTTGCTAAAAGGTCTTGTACAAATCTAGTTAAAGTTTGATAAATAGTGAAAGGTGCAAATGAAAATGTTCAAAAATTTTGATTCCTCAAATGTTAAAGCTCATATTAACCCTCTGAAGGCCACGCAATATACAAGTAAAATAAAGGATATCAAATTAAATATACATGTATATAGCTTTTAATACATTGGAATGGCATATATCTAAGCACTGTAAAATTAACAACACTACATGTACATGCACATTCCCTCATATTTAAGGTTTTGATTCGTTTGATACCTCAAAACAATGTTTCCATTCACTTCACATAATTTAGATACTGCATTCTGATTGGTGATTGGTAGTGATTTTTAACCTGAGGACCGACGGCTTAAGGTCCTCTCCGAAGGACCTGGTAATGAGGATTAATGCCTTACCACAGGGCACTAGCGCACCAAGTGGGAATTGAACCCGGGTCACCCGGATACAAATCCCCTACTCTACCGACTGAGCTATCGTGCCTCCACAATAGCTCTGTCTCTCATATTTATGCTTCTGATTTGCTGAATTCCATCATAACAACGCTTATTAGTGCTTTATACGTATACATGTATGTAAAAAAAATAATTTATAGTGTTTAGTAACTAGTTTGGAACTGCTGCAATGTGTAAATCAAAGCAAGAAACAAGCCTATGCAAGGTCATTAAATAAATGATAAACAACTTTACAGTTTCCTGAGTAATTTCCCTTTCTTCAACGTTTATGCAGACACAAAAACTATTATACAGTGCGTATCAAAAAAAAGTTTACACTTTGAAAAAAATCCTGTAAAATTATACATTTGTAATTTCCTGAAGATTTTCCCACACTTTAACATTGGTACAGATCCATTTGAGCAAATGACGATATAACTGTCGAAAAAAAATTCCCCTTGAGTGAGCACCACTCATTTTTGAAAAGTTAGTGAAAAATGATTTGCGCAGAACTTTGAAATAGTTATGCGGATAAAAGTATACCTTAATCATGAAGAACATGTGGAATTTAGCTATGAAAATTGATTTGAAGATATCTTTTACCTTTTTAAACTTGTTTCCTTGCCAAACACACTTTGAAGAGTGCATTGCGCCCCATCCCACTTCCCCACACACCGAGGCCATCGTGACGATATTTGCTTTACACTGAGCTGTAATTTACATGTAATGGCTAAGGCTTAATTTTCATTTTGATAATCATTGTCAAGCTTGGGAAAAGTGTTAAATGAAAAATGAAATGTAAACCCCTCTTTTAATGATAAAAACTTAGTGAAAAATGTTAGAGATGTCTGAAATAAACTTTTGTTCAGATTCAGTTATGTCCTAAGATCCAGCTGGCACAAAAAGGTTAAAGGTTATGCTTACTAAGTGTTGAAATGTCAATTTGGGCGGTAAAATTGTTACAAGATGCTTGAATGTATCCGTTTTATTTCAATTGACTAAAAGTGCAAGGAAAATGTATGAGAAATGTGTTGCAGGGTAAGTTTGATTTCACCCTTTCCACTTGACACAGCGTGAAAACAAGCATTTCTGCGCAAACAGATGTCTGCGAGCTTTACAAAAATGGACAGTGCTCACTCAAGTGTAACATTCTGTCAAAACGTTTACTTTCATTGGATAGATGAGACCCAAATCTAAGATTATATGTGAAAAAAATACCAACATGTTGTATATTTTTTAATTCCCAGGTCTTTTTCAAGGTGTAAACTTTTATTTGATACGAACTGTATAATAAATACTACAAGTGTGCATCGAATTACAAACATACTAATGCACATTAACCAATTTAAATTCTCTGTTACATAACTCAATCATTTCAATTATTATGAATCCGAAGTGATTTTGATCCCTTACTTTTGTAACTTGCTGACTGTCTCAACGTTGTGAGCATACACATCTAGTCCCGACACTGCTACCCTTTCCACTGCCTCTAAGTCCCCCCTGAAGTCTGGGGTAAGACACTCCACCAGGATGGTAGGATTCCTGCACGGGAAAATGTAAGGTCATGTAAACTTGCTAATACTTTTTTTACATAGAATTTAAATTGTTTATTATGAAAACTTCTTAGCAGCAAAAGGCTGAACTGCAAACTTTTTGAAAAGTATATCATGTACAATATGTGTGGAGCGTTGTGGCCCAGTGGATAAGTCTTCTGACTTTGAAACAAAGGGTCGTGGGTTCGAATCCCAGCCATGGCGTAATTTCCTTCAGCAAGAAATTTATCCACATTGTGCTGCACTCGACCCAGGTGAGGTGAATGGGTACCCGGCAGGATGAATTCCTTGAATGCATGAGCGCTGAAAGGCAGCTCGAGCTAAAGCCAGGGTAATAATAATAACAATGCACCTCGGAATAGAATATTTCTAGATAGATGGCACTATATAAATGCCGATTATAATTATTATTATTAATAAGAATAAGCGTAACAAATTTTATAAGAATAATAAAACCATTGGTGAAGCATGATGCTTTGTGGAGGGCAATTAAGAGAATTGGTAAAAAAGGACAACATAAACTTAACTAAAGAATTGTAACCCTATAAGTATCTGCAAAAAGTGAATAAATATGAGCAGAGCTAAAACAGAATCATAACATATGTATACCAAATGTATTTACAAAAAAAATACAAAAAAAAGATCGGGAAACATAGAAATAATCATAACGATTCATTTCATGATATTTGGCAGAATATCATGAAAAAATTGGTCCAGTGCAAAGGGTTTCTCTTATATTTAAAATATTACTACTAACAGCTGAAACTGTCAGCTGGCTGACAGGTTCCGTGTAGTCTCATACATGCTTGTCCATGTGCAGTGCATGTGACCTTCAGAAAGTAGTAAATTTCTTATAATTTTTGTGATTCCACTGCTTTTCAGCAGGCACAAGTTTTGGGTGCATTAGAATCAGCTTTTTATAACCACTCTGAGAAAATTTCCATCATCATTCAAAACCACAAGCAAACCTAGAAATTATATAGAGATCTGCAGTGGCAACGTAACAAGATTTTTCCAGACAATATTTTTTTGTATCAGATGGGAGCTCTGTAGTTTTCCATGATGAATACATGACAAGAGGACTTACTGTCTTTTAATCTCCCTCACAGTTTCAGCAAAGTGCGCTGACCCACCATCAGGTAAATCTGCATGAACATGAAAAATAAAAGACATATCAGGGTCCTGTTTCATAAAGACTGAATGAATGAATGAATAATGCATAAACTAATGAAATAAAGAATAAATAAATGAACAAACATATGAATGAAAGAATGAGTGAATTAATGCATGAATGCATACATGAATGAATAGATTGAATGAAAGAAAACAAATTATGACTGAGTGAAGGAATGAAATGATTGAATGAATGAAAGCATGAGTGTACTAATACATGAATGAGTGAATGAATGAATAAATGAGTGAATGAATAAATCAAAGAATGGATGGATGAATGAGTGAGTGAGTGAATGAATGAATGAAAAAAAGAATGAGTGAATGATTAAATGAATGAATTAACAAATCAATGAAGACATCTCTTACCATCTCTATCAACTGATGTAAGAACTATGTAATCTACTCCCCAGGATGCAATGGCTGCACCTGTGTTCACTGGTTCATTAGGATCTGGTGGGGGTGGCTTCCTAGCTGTTTTAACAGAGCAGAATCGACAGCCTCTTGTGCAGGTATCCCCAAGAATCTAATAATTCAATAAGGTATTCTTTTATTTATTTCGTATTGTTTCAGGTTTAACAATATAAGTGTGATAATTATATTTTAACTATAAACAACTGCAGATTATAGATTAGCACTTAAATCACTTAGAATGAATCCTCCATTCTCCTCTTGATACGAGATATGAAGGTAATTGATACAGACATGATCTTAAGTGTAGCATTCAATCCACTGTTTTCAAAAATGATCAACCACACACATAAAGTCAAAAAGGTAAATTAATGAAATCAGTTGATGGTATAAAATAGGAATAGTTTAATCCCATGATGATTCACTATGAAATTCAACAATGAATGACAAAGACTTTTACCTATTTTCCTTCGGAAGCTCTAATAAAAACAGGAAAATATCAATGAATGTCTCTTGACAAATAAATCATTCTTGAATATGTACCATACAGGCACAGGAACAACCGTCATAAAGTATAGTCCATTAAACAGAACCAGTAATTTGAACAGAATAAATAGAGAAAAAAGTACAACACTGAGGACTTTCATCACAGGAAAATCATGTAAAAAAGAAAGATATGACATTTTCAATTCACAATAAGAATAATGTATTCAACACCTACATGTATAGATGAGAGATCACACATTCGCTAATTCTTTCGTATTATGATGTGTATAAAAATATATATTTCCATTCTTAATAGATTTGATATTGATGATAATAAACAGGCTCTTGATTGAATCATTGCACAGGATCACAGATATTTCACATTTCATGTAACAATCAAATCATGTTTCACAAATATTTACAGAAGATCTTTTTCTTTTGGAATTCATATAAAATAAAATACCAATTCAATAGAATGTGTGTACCATAGGCTCCTTCATTGCACACTATTGTGTTGTGCATATGTTTTGTGAAATTGACCCGAAAAATGATTTACTCATTTATTTCAAATGATTTATTGACACAATAAGATATCATTCAGACATGAATATGTCAAAAACAATTTGATATTGTTTCTTTACATCCAATGCTGATGAAAGTTTTTCCAGTGTTATGCTTTGTTTCTCGACTTATTGAAATTAACTTTTAGTAGGGGTGGGCTCGATAGTTACTAACTCAGAATGAGAGTTTTGTGAAACTGCCCCTCGCGTACCATGATTGTAGCTGTAGCTGTACCATGCTCTCCTCCGCCCCAGCATTCACCAATGTTAGGACACTTGGCTTCTTCACAAACCTACAACAGACAAAGATATAGGACACATAATGGGAATGACACATGTACATGTACGTAATGTATACAAATACTTAATGCATGCTTTCTGTTCATTTGCTAGATGGCCATGAACTCCCACCAAGAGTTCATCGAACTTCTGAAATTTCCTGTATGTAAACTTACTATAGCTTACTGCATGTGATGGGTGTAACTTACTCAAACTTAATTCCTGTAACTTATTGTATTGTACAGGGTGTAAATTGAAACTAATACTTCATTTTTATGTAATTTAATTACTCCAAATTCCTTTACTGTTTTTTTTGTGTATACTTACTGTACACATGTGCATAATGTTCACAAATACTGAAAATTGTAATACATTAATTATAACAAATTCAATACTCAACATTTATGTAATTACTCTTCAGCAGTTAACTTACTGTATGTAAATTGAGGTTTCTCAGATTCTTCTTAATACCACTGTAGCTCTTCCCGATAGGTATCTCAGTCTTTAGCCATGGTGGAAGACGTAATCTACAAAATCAATAAATAATCAAAATGAACAGATCAAAATACATCTCATGTATATCATACATAAAGCCAAGTCAGCCATTTCGGAATGTCAGAATCCAACCGATACAATCAGAATTTGGTAACAAGACAACATTTCATGTCTCAAAATAATGGAGACATTACAGTTTTAATTGAATGTTGGGAAACTGCATCCCTTATAAAACTCCTAGTTTTAAGGGCAAACAATCAGGAATTGGCTCTCTTACCTCTAGATATTCTGAACAGTTTAGAAAAGGCACATCAGAATTTTTTCATCGCCAGTGGCACCTACCCCATTTTAGTCAAGTCTAACATGGAGCAAATCAGAGTTGTCAATTCCCTATATTGCAATTTCATCACCTGTTCAGCCCATTCGAAACCCACATGCTGCACAGTGGGTTGTTTATTTGTTATTTTCTTAATTAAAATCCAGAAATTTCTTGTCAAATTTTTCAAACCATTTTGCTCCTAAGAATTTTCTTTGAAAATAAATTTCCATTTGGGTTAGATTCACTTTATACCACAAGTATTTAGTAAGATGAGTGTGGGGGCATTGTGGTCTATATTCAAGACTCTCGTCTTTCAATCAAAGGGACGTGGGTTCCAATCCCAGCCATGGCATGTTTTCCTTCAGCAAGAACTTTACCCACATTGTGCTGCACTCAACCCAGGTGAGGTGAATGGGTACTCGGCAGCATTAATTCCTTGAATGCACTGAGCGCTGAAAGGCAGCTTGAGATAAAGCCGGGGTAAATGCGCCTCGGAATGATTATTTCTAGATGGCGCTACATAAATGCCTGTTACTATTATTATTAATACTAAGAATATCGAAATTAAGTTTACTACCAAAAACAATAACACAAACCATAATAGTTTAGGACTGCAAATTCACTTCTTTATTCACTTTTCTTTATAGATTTTCCGATGAAATGAAGACAGAAATGAACTTTTCTATCATTAACAACAACTAGAATAGTTTTGGACTGTAAATTTACCTTTTGATACCCTTTTCTTTCTTCAAAGTTCCTTCGTAGCCATGAGTCTCTTCATCCACTTCAAATTCACCTTCAATGAAGTCAGACAGGCTAGGTCCTTTAGCTATCTTCTCCTTCTGTTCTTGAGTTAGTGTTGCATATGTTCTGCTTAAATATCTGCTCTTAAAACTGGATGCACCTGCTACCTTCTACAAGAAAAAAAGAAGAGAAATGAGTTTAAGCTCCATTAAATGTGCACAAATTGTTCAATGCTTGAAACATGAAATATGAATGAAGGCCTATAGCAGTACATGTACCTTTTTATACTGTTTCATATTTACATGAATGCAAAATATAGATCTAGGATTAAGGTCTTCATTTCAGAAAACAAGAGGGAGAGAGTCACAATGGGACGAAAAATCAACCTCAAACATTCCACGTTTCTGAAATGACAAACCAAACACAACTTTGCAGAATATGGCGATTGAGTAGGGACCTAAACCGAATCAAACCCAAGCCCAAAGGCTTAGTTAGGATGTTTGACGGAAAATCATTATAGTTTGTGTTTTCTATTTGTCATCTTCTTCTTATTATTATCATTATTTATATACTGCGCTTTTCCCAGAATGGCCCAAAGCGCTTACAACATGAAAAAAAATTGTTACAACTATAAAATTAAACCTTACAATCCTAAAAATCTGGATTGGAAAAAAGAAAGGTTTTAAGTCCCTTTTTACATGAAGCAACAGATGGTGATTGTCTAAGAGTAAAAGGTAAGCGATTCTAACATTTTGAAGCAGTTATGGTAAAAGTCCTATGTCCAGCCAGTATCTTGTTTCTTTGAAATAATTGGAAATTAGTGACAGTTGAGTTTTGTCACCATTCTCTAGAATCTCTCACTTCTCATATTATTAACAATATATATCATATTATTATTTAAATACTTTCTTTCCATCCTCTCAATGTGAAAAATATATATATATAATTTCTCAATAAACTGAATTGTTGTTTATATTAATTTTTGTGGTTAAATAGACATCAAAAATCTCATATATAAACCACTATCTTCATCCCAGTTCCAGTCTTACCAGTCAGGACCTGGTAGATGGCAATAACACTATTACGGTATCACAAAGAAAAATGGAACAAAATAGATATTGAATCACTAGAAGTAAAGTTGCCCATTTCCACTTTCAGTGATTTGGTTTATATTTTGTATTGATTTCTCAATAAAAAAAAATGAATTACTAGATGCCATTGCCATTTCAAGCAATTCAATGTTATTTTCTTTTGATGCGATACCATATAGTGTCACAGGGCCCTGGGAACAATCTTCTATTTGGGGGTGCTGAAGTAAATTTGACAAGCAAAAAAAAGAAGGTTTCACAGTGAAAGCAGTTTCAGTGCCAAGAAATTTGACAAGCAAAAGAGGATTTCACAGCAAAGTGAAAGCTGTTTTGGTGCAAAGAAATCTGACAAGCGAAAAAAAAGAAAAAAGGTTTCATTATAAAATGTCTGTCATTTTCATTGAATTTTTCCCATTACCACACATACCAGAATTTCTGGGGGTGCTGCCTGTGTAAAATAATACACACACCACCCCATGGCCATGCAGTGTCATCTCTCTGGGCTTCTGACAAGTGACATGTCTTCTTCTTCAAGTAACATCATACATGTACATAATAGTCAACACTTTCAGAAAATAGATCATAAATTCGGTTACACTTCGTAATTCCGAAGGTTTTTTCATTAGTAACTTGGGAATAATTTTTGTATTTACCGGGGCACTCAAAAACAATTTTTGGCATAGTTTTGTGTGCACCCTCTATTGGTGGAAAGTAATATGGCAAGAAAATTTCAATTTTTCAATCTCTATTTTTAATTAAGAAAAAATAATTTTAAGAATTAAATTTACATTTAAGAGCCAAGTTATATGATGAATAGCTGTAATGAAAACTGACAGTGTAAGAAAATCAAGCATTTGTCCCATAGAAAAACAGAAAATAAGCCAAACATTGCCACCATTATTTGCCACACATGGAGATGTAACTGAGAGCAAGGTTATATCTAGACAGCTGGCAGCCGTCTGATTCGAGGAGTTTTTGTCTCACCTGCGAAGCAGAGTGAGACTATAGGCGCCGCTTTTCCGACGGCGGCGGCGGCGTCAACATCAAATCTTAACCTGAGGTTATGTTTTTGAAATGACGTCATAACTTAGAAAGTATATGGACCTAGTTAATAAAACTTGGCCATAAGGTTAATCAAGTATTACTGAACATCCTATTACAGTTTCATGTCACATGACCAAGGTCAAAGGTCATTTAGGGTCAATGAACTTAGACCATGTTGGAGGGATCAACATCGAAATCTTAACCTGAGGTTAAGTTTTTGAAATGTCATCATAACTTAGAAAATATATGGACCTAGTTCATGAAACTTGGACATAAGGTTAATCAAGTATCACTGAACATCCTGCACGAGTTTCACGTCACATGACCAAGGTCAAAGGTCATTTAGGGTCAATGAACTTTGGCCGAATTGCGGATATCTGTTGAATTCTCATCATAACTTTGAAAGTTTATGGATCTGATTCATGAAACTTGGACATAATAGTAATCAAGCATCACTGAACATTTTGTGCAAGTTTCAGGTCTCATGATTAAGGTCAAAGGTCATCTAGGGTCAATGAACTTTGGCCGAATTGGGGGTATCTGTTGAATTACCATCATAACTTTGAAAGTTTATTGGTCTAGTTCATTAAACTTGGATATTATAGTAATCAAGTATCTCTGAACATCCTGTGCACGTTTCAGGTCACATGACCAAGGTCAAAGGTCAATGAACTTTGGCCGAACTGGGTGTATCTGTTGATTTACCATCATAACTTTGAAAGTTTATGGATCTGATTCATGAAACTTGTACATAAGAGTAATCAAGTATCACTGAACATCCTGTGCGAGTTTCAGGTCACATGATCAAGGTCACAGGTCATGTAAGGTCAATGAACTTTGGCCATGTTGGGGTTTTTTGTTGAATAACCATCATATCTCTGTAAGTTTATTGGTCTAGTTCATAAAAAGTGGACATAAGAGTAACCATGAATCACTGAACATCTTGTGCGAGTTAGAGTAGTATTCAAAGTCAGCACTGCTGCTATATTGAACTGCGTGGTGCAGGTGAGACGGCCAGAGGCATTCCACTTGTTTGAATTTTTCATTCTTTTTAGAAATTTCTCCTCATACACAGACGACTCGCTATCGTGCAGCCACCATTAGGGGACTTACAATGCAAAATCCCCCTGTCGGGGCTCTTCAATTTTTGTCTTTAAGGAATCAAACTTTTAAAAATTACATGTAATGTGACCAAAATGCAAATTAATATTCCCTCTTGGCATTAATTGCCAAAAAACAGGGAAAAATGAAGTTAAAAGGGCCAAAATAGTGACTTACCTCGGCTGTCGCGCGACTTCACTTCCCAGTTTTATCCGAACTTAGTACATAAACATATGGCCATTGAATCCCCTGTACAGATCGCGCTAGAACTTCAGTCTCTGTATTTGGTGAGTGAAGCAAACGGAGTTCAGCTGAACAACCAACATAACAGAGACCGAAGCTTTTGGTCTAGGTTATATCATAACCTTGTCCATTGAATGAGTGCCCTGTACCACTCTCACGTACTGCGAGGTTAGTATTAGTATACTCCCCTGTACAAAAGTACAATGCATACAATGACATTAAAATCGGCTGGATTTTAGCACTCTAGGCGACACCGCAATATTTACCTGTGTTAAGAAACTGGGACTCAACTCACGCGCATTTGGGCCGCCCTAACTTAGAACTAAGCTTTGTTTTACTAAAAAATAAATATTCTTATAATTCAATTAATGTTACTAAATAAATTAGTACTGTTAAATCGGTACTCACCGGTTCTTCTTTTTAATTTTCTGGCAATTTCCCACGCTTCTGGCAACAATTTTGCGACTAAAATGCCAAAATTTCCCATTTTTAATGACCCGTAATGACCCACTTTTTTCTTTTTGAAACGAGTATGAAGTTATCTATTGATATACTGAATGTACAATAAAAGTCATTATCATGTATTTCTTGACATTTCATTTACTTTTTTTACCATTACTATATCCTAAAGCTGTTCGCAAAGGCCTAAGCCGTCACAATTAATTTTTTAGAAATCTCACCTTTAATTTCTTTTTTTTTGGGTGGGGGATGGATTTTCCTTGAACGCATACTAATGTTTCAAATTATTTTTTCTGCTGTTTTCATAATAAACTTTAAATGAATTCACCTTTGCACAACTTATTTTTTTTCAAAGACAAAATAACAAAATTACATCTAGTCATCATCATCATCACCAACTTCATTCTCATCTTCATCACCACTACCACCATCATTATCATCATCATCATCACCGCCTGGCACCATCACCACCACCATCATCTTCACCAAGATAATTTTCATCATTATCTTTTTTTCTTATTTTTTCCCCTTCCCTTCTTCTTTTTTTCCTTCCTATTTTCCTCCTTTTTTAGAGGGGCACACCACCACGCCCCCTCACTGGATATCCGCCTCTAAATATGTTTGTTGTTGACGGATGCCTCATGGCAAGTAATATGGCAAGAAAATTTTCATTTTTCAATCTCTATTTGTAATTAAGAAAAAAATATTTTAAAGAATTAAATTTACATAAGTGCCAAGTTATATGATGAATAGCTGTTATGAAAACTGACAGTGTAAGAAAATCAAGCATTTGTCCCATATAAAAGGAGAAATTAAGCCAAAGATTGCCACCATTATTTTGCCACACATGGGGTGTAACTGAGAACAAGGTTATATCATAACCTTGTTCATTGAATGAGTGGGTAGAAGTAGTAGAACGTAGAGAGAACTTTTCATTTTTTTGAGGTTAACTTCCAGTCATAGTCAGTGCCTTGATGTCAGGATACTACCACTCATGAGACCATCATCCATATAATCGTGGTAAGTGCATAATTTCTGTTTTCATAATTTGTCTTGCTAGGTATTTTGACCATAATCTACCCTTTTCCCGTGAGTATGGGTAAATACAGTAAAACAGTGAGCTCCTGGGGCGGTATTCTGAAAACGTTCTTCTTAATTTTGTTCTTATCTACGTCACTTTCTTAAATTGGTATTCTGAAAACGTTCTTATCTTTTTCTTATCTTTTGTTCTTATCTTTGTTCTTATCTTGCTCTCCACCCAATGCTGAGCGCGTAAATTTACAACTCGCGCATATAATACCAAAGCGCGCTAAAAGATAAGAACAGAATGTAGATAAGTGGTATTCTGAAAACGTTCTTATCTTTTTTCTTTCTTATCTTTCACGATATTTAAGATAATATTTAAGATAGCTAGAGGGTTATCACATCTCACGATGTCCGCGTTTTTTCTTGCTCAAAATCGATGGCCTCTAGTAAAAACAAGTACCCACAAGTATTCCTCCCACCATTTATTTCATTCACCCTTTATTTTGCCCGTCTCTTTTTTCTATCCCTTCTTTCTTTTCCATTTTTTATTCCTTTCTATCTGTCTGTCTTTCTTCCTTTCTATCTGTCTGTCTTTCTTCCTTTCTATCTGTCTGTCTTTCTCCCTTTCTATCTGTCTGTCTTTCTGTCTTTCTTCCTTTCTATCTGTTTGTCTTTCTTCCTTTCTATCTGTCTGTCTTTCTTCCTATCTGTCTGTCTTTCTTCTTTTCTTTCATTCTTCATTTATATCTTTACTTTTGTTCTGTTTGAATCTTTTAATTTCTTTTTTTTTCTTTTGCTTTGTTTCATTTATACTTCATCTTTCTTCCTTTTTTATTTTCCCTTTTCGTTTTATCCCTTTCTTTTTTTTCTTTACTGAGTCTTTTTCTGCTTTCCCCCCGTTTCTCTTCCTTTTCTTTCTTTTTTCTTTCTTTCTTCCTTCACTTGTTTGTAATCTTTATTTTTCTTCCTTATTTTTCTTCCTTATTTTTCTTCCATTCTTTCGTTTTTATACATGCTTTTCCTTTTTTAATCATTCATTTCATTTTCCCCCTTTTTCTTCCTTCCCTTTAATAATTCTTAATTTTTCTTATTTTTTTATTTCTGCTTTCTGACACTTTTGTGTCTTTTTTTACTTTCTTTCTTTTTTTTTTCTTTATTTTGCTCATTCTTTTTTCGTACGTTCTTTATTTACTCTTTTTCTTTACTTTCTTTCTTCTCTCGGTCTTTCTTCTATTAACTTTTTCTTTATTCTTTCCATTGATCTTTTTTTGGTTTTTCTTTCCCAACTTTTTATTTTCCCTTTCGTTTTCTTTTTCTTTCTTTCTTTCTTTCTTTCCTTCTTTCTTTCTTTTTTCTTTCTTTCTTTCCTTATTTCTTTTTTCTATGAATTTACCTTTCTTTCTTTATCTTTTTGTAGTCTTCATATTTGCGTCAAATTTCCTTTCATTTTTTTCTCTCATCTTTATTTCTTTGTTTAATTTTCTTTTTTTTTCTCTCTTCCTTCACTTTTTACATTTTTATTCCCTTTTTCTCTTTCTTTTTATTTCTTTCTAACTTTCTTTCATTCGTTTTTTTTTAGACTTTTTTTTCGGTTCCTTGTTAATTTATTTCATCTTATATTAGTTTGTCCTTTTTCTATTTTTGTGTGTATTCCTTTTATTTAATTTCTTTTTTTTTCTTCATTTATGTTCCTTCACTTTATCATGGATAATTGTTCTATTTTTTTCTTCCTTTTCCTTCTTTTATTCATTCTATTTTCTTTCTTTTTTATTTTTGAATTCTTCTTGCTTGCTTTCTTTCGTTTACTCTTTATTTTTTCATTATTCTCTGCTTTGTCCCTTTCATCTTTTTTTTCTGCTTCATTCTGACCCTTTTCTGTCTTCTTTCTTTCATACCTACTTACTTTCTTTCTTCATATTTTGTTCTTTATTCGTACCCGCTTTATTTACTTTTCTTACTTTTTTTTGCACGTGGACGTACGTCTCGAAATAATAAAATCAGTCATTGCGTATAAAATGCCTATTTCGCGCAATGCGCCAGAATCGGTGAACACGCAGCGCCCATGATATTCTCTTCACATAAGGAACGCTTCTATTGGTTAAACTGCCAATATAAAGCGCATTTTGATTGGTAAAATCTTAAAAATGGGCGTGTTGGAGATAGAAGGGGCCAGTCCTTACAGAGATAAGAACACGTTAAGAAGATTTTCAGAATACCAATTTGCAATGATTTTAGCGTCTTCTTATCTCAGAGAGATAAGATAAAAGATAAGAACAAAGATAAGAACGTTTTCAGAATACCACCCTGGGCGCCGGCCCGCTACGCGGGAAGGCGCTCCCTGGGTTACTTACACCAAAGTGAGCGCCTGGGACTAAAGTAGTAGGCAACTATTTGAAGACCTAGTTAGTATCCGAAACGGAAACAGCACAGAACACACAAAATTGACAAAAACAACATCAGCCAAAATTTGTCTTATACATTCAAAAATAAAACTAACTTACCGATACTTGATACACTGATGATGAAAGGTGCAATGGCTTTATTGATGCCATGTTTACAAAATAAAATTGCGTAATCCAAGCATGGATGAAGGCAGCAACAAAAACCCGGCCTACAAATCAATATGATTTGCGGTGTCTCTTATTCACCCAGGCCCAAAAGATTACCGGTATAATTTTCTTTGAACTTTATTAAAAGAACGCTTTTTGCGGGGGCAAATATAAAGGCTAAAACATATTACATGTAGATGTATAAAGGTTTAACAATAACATATTTACAATTACTATACAGGATATAACGGCAGAGTCTATACAGGTGCCACGCGCGAGGCTCACGGTGCATGTTTTTTTTTTTGGGGGGGGAGAGTGAATAAAATGAATTGAGGGGAAGACTTAATTGGGAAAAAATGCATGCCGTTATATAAATTTTCGCTTGCGTTTCGCTCACATGTTTGATGCGACTATCTTGCTCAATATAGGGTGATATGGAGCTTGAAATATCAAGTTTTGAAGTAAATATCAAAATCTATCAGCTGCAGGCCTACGTAGCACTAGTTGTGCGTTCGCCTTTGATTGCTGAGTAATGCATATACCTCTAGTTCCATTTTCATGACAGTTCATCAAAAATTTCGACTCGCAATTTGCGCTCGCATTCATGGTTAAAAATATATTAAACAATGCATCCTATCAAAAAGTGCTTGAAATGTCAAATTTCAGGCCTTAAAGGGATGGTCCGGGCTGAAAATATTTATATCTTAAAACATAGAGTAGAATTCACTGAGCAAAACGCCGAAAATTTCATCAAAAATCGGAAAACAATTAAATAAAGTTATTGAAGTTTAAATTTTATCAATATTTTGTGAAAACAGTCGTCATGAATATTCATTAGGTGGGCTGATGATGTCACATTCTCCACTTTCCGTTTTCTTATGTTATTGCATAAAATCATATTTTTTTTTCATTATTTCATACTTGTGTGAATAATATGTCTCCCTTATAATGAAATAATTTGCAGCCATAAATATCTAATGCACCAGATCAGTTGTCAATCCAATTTTTCTAGTTCTTAGAGGAAAAAAATTGAATAAACCTAATTTCATACAATAAAATACAAAGAACAAGTGGAGATGTGACATCATCAGCCCACCTAATGAATATTCATGACGACTGTTTTTCAAAATATTACCAAACTTCATTGGCGGCGGAAGCCAAAAAAATTAGAGGGGGTCTATACCTGAAATTTTGTGACGGACACATGTAAAAAAAAAATGACAAGCAAAAAAAAAAAAGGTCATCAACCTACATTTTAGGTATGGGACAAGAGACATTTAAAAGGGGGTCCACCAGAATTTAGGGGGGACGCAGGAAACAAAATTGACAAGCAAAAAAAAAAAAAAGTTATCAACTAAAAATTTAGGGGGGACCGATTTTGATGAATTTTTCGGCATTTTGCTTAATGAATTTTACTCTATTTATTAATACTTTCAGCCCAGACCAACCCTTTAATATCAACAAATTTTGCGCTTGCCGCTATTTTTAGATTAATATATAAGATAATAAAATTTTTATGAATTACTAATGATTAAATTGTTCCTTTTTTCAGAAAGGAATATCGACAACTTTTGTCTCGCGCTTTGGACAAAATTTCCTTAGAATGTCCCGGTCTTAGGTCAAAATAATGATAATAAAGTATCAGCTCGTGTTTCGCGCTCGCATCATTTATTATGTTATCTATATTCTCAATTTTCTTACACAGTGCTTGAAAAAGTGCTGAAATTGAACCTTCTTGGATCGAAATATCAAACATTTTTAGTTCGCGCTTGCATTATAAATGTTCAAAATAAAAAAAATGTATTTAGAATGCCCAGATTCTATGTCTAAATCTAAAACATGCGCACGCATCGAGATACGCAGCTTGTTCTTCTGCATGCGTATTTTCTGCTAACCTTTCACGCTCGCATTATTACTGTATGTAGGAAGACATCCAATTACCCATCCTTTTCATGATTTACAAAACATGAATAAAGTGTCCCGTTTTAAAGATTTAATCTCATTTTTTCCGTTCGCACTTCGCGCTCGCATTTTTAGTTTATACCTATCCTGTTCATGATTACGAAGGGTGCTAGCTTAGAATGTTTTTAGATTTTTTTTTGATGGAATGTCAAAAATATTCAGCTCGCGCTTCGCGTTCTCATTATTTGATTGATGCAATATGTCTTCATGGCTAGCTGCAAACAAACCTTATAACAGCTCCTTTTCAGTCGCTCAGGCCAGAACGTATATAAAAACTTTCTGCTCGCAGTAATTAGAGTTTCATATTTAATCTTGTTCAGGTTCACAAACGTTGCCCAGAATGTTCATTTTTTAGGAAAAAATATGAAATTTCCAAAAATGTTAGCTCGCGCTACGTGCTCGCACTATAATAGGGCTTAAGAGGTTATATTTATGTTGTCTTATAAGAATCATATTCATAGCTGAGAAGTGACTGTTAGGAATTATCCTTTTAAACAAACAAACAAAAATCAACTTTGAGCGGCCAATCGGGGAAAATGTGGGTGAATTTTTTTTATGCCCCCCCCCCATTGGCGAATGCTGGATCCGCCCCTGATTACAATAATAAAATGTGTCATGACCAAGAAAAAAAAAGGTGTTGCGATGCATGTTTACACACTGCATAACTCCGGTGTTGATTTAACACCAGTCAGGAATCAATAGGTCCTTTATACAGTTCCACACCAGCTATTGAAACAACAACAGTTTGATGCTGTTTGATACTAAATGGTGTTTGTATTAACACCTATCATGAGAATCCCGTTTCATAAAGACTTGTAATAATAAAAAAATATTTTTTTTATAACAAGTTCACTATCAGCCATCAGATTGAAGGGTTACTGTTATTGCAAATTTGCTATCATAATAAGTTTTATGAAACGGGCACCTGGTGTAAGATCAAAACCAAACTGGTGTTCTTTAACAATGCTCTGGTGTGGACATAGCAGATGCCGGGCTGGTGGTAGTTTTTGCATAGTGCATTTATAATGAAATGAATAGATTTGATGTACAATGTTGGTGATTTTTCTTTCAAGAAGAAAATGCAAACTTCCACCGTGATTCAGTACATGCTCAGTCTTATTCCACGATTATATAGGGGGGGGGGCGGAATTTTTTTCAGCCACGCCCCGATCGGCTGCTTGATGTTGATTTTTTTTGTTTCTTTTAAGGGGGCAGTCCTAATAGTCACTTAAGCTTTATATTCTTATGAATCAACATAAAATACAATAATCTCATAAGCGTTATTTAAATAGTGCGAGGGCGAACCCGAGCTATTTTTTTTTCTTGTATTTCGTACTAAAATTTCAAACATTCTGGGCCCTGTTTGTGGTCCTCTTTTAAAAAATCATTGTAAATCAAACAAAATTATAAAAGTTCGATTTCCGATATTTCCGTACATTGATGAACAAACTGCGATGATCCTTTATCAAACAATGATACACCCGCATTTCGATTACTGCAACATCATAATATGGATGCATCCAAACTCCCAACTGTTAAAAAGACTAAATAATCCAGAACAGAGCCTTGCGTACTGTGTTACAAGTAGATTTCCAATATAATAGAGTTGAACTATTCAAGAGGATTAAGGTTGACTGTCTAAATGTTAAAATAAAAAAGGACTTATTATAACTCTAATTTTCAAACTTTTAAATAATCTAGCACCAGTTCTTATTTGTTCCAGACTATGTACCAAAACGAACTCATATTCACTAAGAAATATTGAAAGAACCCTAGCTTTAGATAAACCCAACACAAATATTTTGAAATTGAGTATACTGTATAATGCATCGCATATTTTCAATGAACTTCCTCAACTGGTCCGGAATGAAGTAACTCTTTCTTGTTTAACCCGAAGCATATCAAATTTATTTATCATGACATTTTAGCTTTATCATTAAACGACACGTGTGTATATTTTTGGTGGTTGGGGGGGGGGTTGCGTTTGTGTAATTAAGTTGCGAAATATGTTATTCTAATGTCACTTTGCTTTTATTATTCACTCATGTATAAATTTGTTTTTGTTGTTTTTATATTATTGTACGTATGTTCTGCGGACTTGCTGAAAAGCAGCCTGACGGCTGATAGCAGGTTTTTTTTACCGTATGTAAATTAATAAAACAAACAAACAAAAACTAAAAAATTGAAATTTTAAGCAATATTTTAACCAAGAGATGTAATTCACCGAAAAGGCAATGCGAGCGTGAAGCACGAGCGAAAATTTTACTGACATGAAAGATTTTAAAAATAATTTTCCAAGTCTTCCCCTCATCTTATTTTATTCACTCATCTTCCTTCTTATACGTTTCTTCTTTTTATGTCTCCTCTTCCCCCCCCCCTTTTTATGTTCCGCCAATGGGATCGAGGGGGCCGGCCCCTCAACCCTCCTTAATCAGCCAATGCATAAACAAAAAATGCTAAACAAATAAAAGAAGCAATGTATTTAGAAGTAGTGGATGATAGATGCATTCATATTCTATTTCTAAGAAATCCCTAATGAGATCGACAGCTGCCCCCCACCTCCCCCCCCCCCTCCACACACACACACACACCACCCGCCCTCGCACACAGTAAATTCTCAAGAAGGACACCGTATCATTGCACTTAAGAGAAAATAATATGCGCCTAGCTTCATTCTGACCAAATCATGTGACGTGAAATCAGCTGAGTGGCATAGAGATAGTGGCCTGTGGTTGGTGTCGAGTGTCGTGTGTACGTGTGTGGTTCTCTATGTTGCAGTGCAGTCAGAACGCACGCAAAAACTTTCGACCAATGACCAACAAGAAGACAACCAGCCCACACCAGAAGAACTTTCTTTTACGAAAGAGACATTCAGAGTTGTCAAAGACATTGCTCCAGCACAAACTGTGACAACAATGGGAACCGGGATAAGCAGTAATGCCGCGGGATTCATCGGGGCGGCAGTCGCGATTGTCTGCTTTGGAAGCAACTTGGTGCCCGTAAAGCACGTAGAGACTGGAGACGGTAAGTGACCTTTTTTCAGTTTTACATTCACAACGGACTTTGACTTTGGGACCGCAGCCAAACGGGTAGAGGGGGAGGCAACCATATACCGGTAATCTGGGTCAATTCTGAGTTCATTTGAAAGTATGTAATGGAGTATAGGCCTAACTAATTAGACAGCTGAAATCTGTCTGTTTGGTCTTTGGAGGAGTTCTTAAACATTTTCTTGTCTTTTTTATTTCTCCTCTAGCATATTCCTGTGGTACACCATTGAACAGAGACTGAACCATTATTTAAATCAGTCTAGACTAGAGCTTAAGCCAAAGCAATTGTGAAGTTAATTTAAATTAAAGTGATTATCATAAATATGAAGGTATGAAAAACAAATCTGAATTTCCTACTTTCAAATAACCCCTCTGGACGATTCTAACCATATTGCATCAGCATACTTTATTATAATTTATGAATGTCTGAGACTGCATGAAAAACGAATTTAACTGATATATAATATTATATGATGTGGTTGAATTTCTTGTATATAGTGACTTAGTCTTGCAGTACCATAGGCCTACTTTTTTAATCTAATATATCATTGATTCATATAACATTGATGACTTTTGGCAATCCAGAATTAGACCCGGATATCAAATATGGTAGAAAAACGGATATCATGATATTTGTATTGATCCTCATCGTGCAACTGTTAATTAGATAATAGATATGAATAATTTAGTACAAACAATTTGAATACACAATCATAACTGTAAATTATTTGAAGTTATATTAAGAATCAATGAGAGACTAATATAAGAAGTTGCAACTTCATTGAAAATGGGACAAGATTTATGTCAAAATATTGATTTTGTGAGAGATAAAAAAATTATCTTTCTTTGTGTCAAATGGTACCACCAAAAAGAAACATCTAATAAAGAACAAAACTGAACTTGAGCAGCTCATTGAACTCAACGCACACTTATCCAGGCTTACTTGAAACAAACTTTGCCTGCATTGACTCATGTCTACAGCTTACTACACTGTTTTTACTGTTGAAGTCTAAAACTGTTATTGATTTGTTGTACTTTGATTGTTAAGTGTTTTTTTTACACTCTCTGCAGCTCCCCACCTCCCCCAATTTCATTTTTTTCTCTCTGTCTATAGAGTATTTCTTTCCCATGTACTTGATTGTATTTGTATTCCTTGTTATTGAACGCTTTTTATGATAAGTAATTTATTCACCTGCAGTAACTGTTCCAAACTCAAATCTCATCATGAAAATGCATTTTGTGATTCCTGCAATACTATATTATTCCCTTTTAACCATTATGTAAGCAATGAAGAATTTGTTTTCTCAATTTTTACTTTCTTTCATTTAGATAGGTCTATTGATGAGGACAATTTTCATGCCTTGGCTATTAATCCTTTTACTTTCAATGAATCTGAGAATGACTATAATGATATAAGTAGCTTTCAATCTCCATTTAATGTAAACAATGCAAACAATGTTTCCTTTAAATATATATTTTCTGATGAATTCATCCCTAAGTATCAGTCTACTTGTGACAACTTTTCTATATTACATGTTACAGTGTAATTCCAGAAGTCTTGTTCGTAATTTTGACGACTTACAGCTTCTTCTGAAATCTCTAGATTATAAATTTACCGCTGTCGGGATTTCTGAAATATGGTTTCGTGATAATATTTCAATTGATATGTATAATATTGATGGATATTCCCTTGTTCACACTGGTAGAGTTGGTAGAAATGGAGGAGGAGTAGCATTGTATATAAGAGATGGCATTGATTACAACTTGTGCAATATGATATCGTTAAGTAAAGATCACTGTGATACTGTTTTTGTAGAAATTAATCAACCAAAAAAGAAATCTCTTGTAGTTGGTTGCATTTACAGAGTACCCAATACTGATATAACTTTATTCAACGAAACACTTTCAAATATTTTTACTGACATTAACTACTCAAAAAAGGACATTTATCTATTAGGTGATTTCAATATTAACTTAATCAATTATAACGTTGACAACAAGACAAATGAATTCTTAAATACTCTTTTTTTCATGTGGCCTTTTTCCATCTATTAACAAACCTGCACGTGTGACAAGGCACTCTGCTACGTTAATAGATAACATTTTTACTAACTGTATTGATATGAACAATAAGGGTGGTATAATTTATTCTGATCTATCGGATCACTTTCCAATTTTTCATATTACTGACACCAAGTCTATTCCAATTCATTTGCATCATTGTAAGTCACGTATTATAACTGAAGAAAAAATATTGACATTTCAGAGAAAGCTTCTATTAATCGACTGGTCACCAATTTATAATAATTCAGATGTTAATGTCTCATATGACCTTTTTATTCATAAACTCACTTCCCTATACTTTGAATGTGTTCCTTTAACCAAAATCAAAATAAAAAAGTATCATAAACCTTGGATTACTCATGGTATTATGAAATCTATCAAAAGAAAACATAGACTTTATTGTTGCTATAGATATAAAAAAAGAGACTCTCAAAGTCGAAATAAGTAGATTGAGTATAAAAATACATTAACCTGTACTATTCGTCAGTGTAAAAAAATCTTTTATGAAAACCTATTTAGCAAAACAAAAGGCGATATGAAAAAAACCTGGTCTGAAATTAATAATATATTAGGTAAAAAGAAAGACTCACTTCCATCTCATATGTATTTTAACCATGAAAAGATTTTTAGTAAAACATCAATCAGTGAAGCTTTTAACAAGTATTTTGTTAATGTTGGTAAAACCACGCAAGAAAAGATTCCTAATCCCGTCTCTCATTTCACTGACTATTTATCAAACCCTGTACCTTCTTCTTTATTCTTTAATCCCACTTCCAATACTGAAAAAACATCTGCTTCACCAGGTCCTGACTCTATTGCTGGTCGTGTTATAAAGAAGTGTATTCATTCCATTGTAAACCCTCTTTGTTATATCTTAAATGAATCTTTATCACAAGGAATAGTGCCAGATAAGCTTAAGACTGCTTTAGTTGTTCCCATCTTTAAAAGGGGTGATCGACATGACATTGTAAACTACCGTCCAATTGCTTTATTACCATTCTTTTCCAAGTTATTAGAAAAGTTAGTATATACCAGGTTGTACAAATTTCTAACAGTTAATCATGTTTTAATACCACAACAATTTGGATTTAGGAAGAACTTTTCTACTGACCTTGGTGTCCTAAATTTATTTAACAAAATTTCAAAAGAAATAAATGATGGTAATTTTTGCCTTGGTGTCTTATGGATCTGTCTAAGGCTTTTGACACCATTGATCACCACATATTGTTAAAAAAATTAGAATATTATGGAGTTCGAGGAATTCCCCTTCAGTGGTTTCTTAATTATTTATTTAATAGAAACCAACATGTGGTGATTGATGGTGTCAAATCTCAACACAGAGACATATCTTGTGGAATTCCTCAGGGCTCTGTGTTGGGTCCCCTCCTATTTCTTGTTTACATTAATGATATAATCAATAGCTCCCCAATTCTAAACTTTTCATTGTTTGCTGATGACATAACAGTCACATTATCTCATAAAAAAATAAATAATCTTGTCTCATCAGCAAACAATGAATTAAGAAAATTAAATGATTGGTTTATTTGCAACAAACTTTTTCTGAATTTAGACAAAACAAAGTATATCATTTTTCGAACTCGAGGCAGGAGGGACCCTCCTCATTCTCTAAATATTTTTCTTGGTGGACATAATATAAAACAAGTAAAACATTTTCAATTTTTAGGAGTAATTTTAATGAACACCTCTCTTGGAAACCACATCTCAATTCAATCTGTACCAAAGTTCAAGATCTATTGGAGTTATTTCTAACATTGGACATTTTGTTCCCCATTCAATTTTAATTACTCTTTATAACAGTATCATACTTCCTCACTTAAATTACTGTAACATTGTATGGGGTCATACATTCAAAACACACTTAGATAAATTGACAATTTTACAAAAGAAAGCAATAAGACTTATCTCAAATGCTCCTTTTAATAGTCATACAAAGCCTTTGTTTTTACAATCAAATTTATTAACTTTAAAAGATCTGATATCATTAAATTCACTAGTTTTTATGTACAAGCTTAATGCCAGAATCTTACCACCTCTCTTCAGTGACATTTTTGTTTAATTCATTTAAGACTAACTTCCCCAAACTATGGAATGAAATTCCAAATGATATAAAAAATAGTTCTACTTTATCAAGATTTAGATCTTTATGCAGGAAAATGTTATTTTCCGTTTATTGATCGAATGCATATGATCTCACATCTTACATTAGTGCTCCCCCCCCCCCTTTAGCTCATCCTTTTCTTTTTTTCTTTTTTGCTGCAGGAGTGTTTCTTTTAATTTTGATCTGGGATTTTTACTCCTTAATTTTGTCATTTGTAATGTATTAATGTATCGCGTGGTGACCCCTTTCATAAGCATCGCTTCTCCGGGGTCTCCGAACCATCTATCTGTTTGTTTGTTTTTTCTGATACTTTGTTGATACTGTATATTGTACTGTTTTTATTCTTTTGATGGTTGAATAAATAAATGAATTGAATTTAATGGGAAGGTCATTGTTTTTAATTTCAATTTTCAGATGTTAGTAAGTGGCATTATCCTTTTGCTTCTTAAAAAAAAAACTGAGCTAAAATTGGACATCTGTATTATATATATACATGTATAGTGTATAGTCGTAAAATATCAGTTCCAATCCCCCCCCATGAATTTATCTCCCCATTATCAATAAAATTGGCTTTGTTAATTTGATATTTAGCATATTGCGTATTAAATAAATATATGTGTTCTGGTTTTTAATTTGAATAGTAAAGGAGACTGAAAGTGATAAACTGTTTAAAATGAATCTTTAAACTAGACTTATGTTTAAAAAAAATAATATTTAATCACTGAATTGATTAAAGAAACTGATGGGTTCAATTCATCCTTTGGGTTTAGGCACTGATAGGCATTGCAAATTGTTGGCCTGACAGTTTCAGTTGTCATTGCAGGTGTAGTTGACAATGTTTTTATGATAGCTCACAATGATGAACTCCCTCTATACTGCAACTGTAGTGATAGCCAAATCAAGAACTCATAGTGATATTAAGAAATATATTCACCAAAGAGCATATGTTGAACTTTTAAGGTGCCGCCTACCAAATGACTTGTTGAAATCCTTCAAATTGTTTTTACTCACTCATGCAGGAATGGAGTTGTATCAGATTTAAGAGAAGACTCTAACTCATCTTTACAATGATAGGTTATTTGTCTATCATTTTTGTGATAAGTTATGCTAAAGCATTGATAATTCTTGGTTTCATTTTTATATATAAGTAAAATATTAAGAAGATACAAGTATTATTTATTTATCTTCCATTTGCAGGTATGTTCTTTCAGTGGATAATGTGTTCAGGTGTTTGGTTTGTTGGCCTTATGATCAACTTATTCCGCTCTAGTCCAACCTTCTATCCTCTATCTATGCTTGGTGGTTTCCTCTGGGCTTCAGGTACGTATCAACTCAGATGAAAACAATCGCATTCTTAAAGTCAAGTACATGCGGTTGCAACAATCAATATTTGATTTAAAAGGATCAGAATATGATTACACTTAGGATCACCAACACCAAGAAGCACTTGTGGGATAGTGTCTTATCACTTGGAGAAAAAAAAAGACCCAACACCTGGCTGGAATGTCTTTCTTATTTTGTCCCTTTCTTAACAAGTACATTATACTTTTTCTACCCAAATCATATGGCACTTTTTTATATAAAATATACATGTACTTGGGTAGTCATTTATTGGATTATTTTCAAATTCATTTTTAGTTTGATTTCACAATAAGCTATGTTTAACTTATTTTGGTCAAGACTTTCATTGAACAGTTTATAGTACAAGATTTCTTACCTTTCTTTCCTTGTACTCTTTAATTTGTCAGTCTCGTCCACATATTCATATAAAAAAGGATTTAAGCTGGTTGTTATTTGCATTTTGTTCAAATATTTTGTAGTCATAATGTACGCTCGTTTGTTTTAATCTGGATATCAGGAAACATAATGGTGGTGCCGATTTTAAAGACAATCGGACTAGGACCAGGCTTACTGATTTGGGCATCAGCCAATATGATATCTGGATGGGCCAGTGGACAGTAAGTTTATTGTAAATTGATGTTTATGCAGACTTTATCGTTTATATATAAGTTTAATCCTGTAAAAACTTTCTGTGTACTTGAAGCTTTTGTTACGTATTGTCTGCTTTAGACAAGCATATAAAATAGACATGTACATTTTACTGAACTCGGTCTGTAGTTACTAGTTACCCATTTTGTTCCTTACTCGATAGAATTTCACTGAAATCTGATATTTGATCCAGTTTAAGTTCCAAATGTAATCAAAATTGGTAGTGTGTTTTGGAGTTAAGTATTTCAAATTTTTAAAAAAGAAGGGTTTTATGAACACTGCATGTAGATCACTCAAGAAAGTGAATAATTGAATTTGATTTGTTGCTTGCAATATGTATCTTTCAAATGTGCTTTATTGTTTTTTTTAAATGAGTTCTGTCATCAAAAGATTATTATGTCTTCAGGAGAAATCTGCTGGTTTGATTACAAGAATAATACATATATCATTGACAATGATGCATTTTATTTAAGATCTATCTCCTCTTCACTCTATATTTTCACCTAGATTTGGATGGTTCGGTTTGAATAAAGATGTGTTAACACGACCAACTCTGAATTATATTGGATTTGCTTTGGCTTTAATGAGGTAAATAAAATAGATTTTGATCTTTGATCTTGCAAAAATCCTTCCTTATTTTATATTATAGACCATATTCTTTGATATGTAGAAGGTATGAACATCCTTAATGCATATTTGATAAGCTTTAACTTTCAGTCATTGGTTCTGTCTACATTATGTCTCCCTCCCTCGGTCTTTCTGTCCCCTTCTTACTCTTTTCTCTTAATTCCCTTCACCCTCAATTAGCTTTTCATTCATTATAAAAACAAGGCAAAAGCAATTTTGTGTCTCGCCCACTTATGAAAATAACCAGAAATATCGTGATTTGCGAGGGCACGCAAGAGAATTATATCGAAACTTCATTGTGAAATGACTGGGATGGAATAACACTTGTCATAAGAGCCTTGCACGTAAACTTGAGTGTTGACCTGAAAATGACCTTTGACCTTACCATGTGACCTCCGACTGCAGCATAACATGCAGGTCGCCAAAGTACATCTACCATCCAAGCTTTGTTGAAAAATAACTTACGGTTGCGGAGTTAGGTGTCATACTGTACTGTAAGAGAGTCTTGCATGTAAACTTTAACATTGACCTGAAATTATGAAAATGACCTTTGACCTAACCATGTGACCTCCGACTGCAGTGCAACATGCAGGTCCCCCAAGTCCATCTACCACCCAAGTTTGGTTGAAAAGCGACTTACGGTTGCAGAGTTAGGTGTCATAAGAGAGTCTTACATGTAAACTTTAACGTTGACCTGAAAATTACCTTTGACCTTACCATGTGAACTCAGACTGCAGCATAACATGCAGATCCCCCAAGCCCATGTACCATCCAAGTTTGGTTGAAAAGCGACTAACGATTGTGGAGTTCGGTGTCACAAGAAAGTCTTGCATGTAAACTTGAACATTGACCTGAAAATGACCTTTGACCTTAGCATGTGACCTCAGACTGTAGTATAACATGCAGGTCCTCCAAGTCCATCTGCCATCCAAGTTTGGTTGAAAAGCGACTCACGGTTGTGGAGTTATGTGTCATTACAAGTTTGTGACGGATGGACGACATTTGGATCCCTAAGTCTCGCCTTCACCTCTGGTGGGCGAGACAAAAATTTAAAAAATGCAGTATTTAGACATGGGTATATTACACCATTTTATCCTGATTTACCAGTCAAAATTATTTTTTGGATTGCAGTGCATTTATTGTTTGATGAGATTTATTTCTACATTCAATAATATACAAATAGCGAATAGGCATGAGTACGATGGTGCGAGATTTCGCATGAGGTGGAAGATAGATGCTCTATTCAACGAGGCGTTTCTTTCTTTCACCCAATGCGAAATCTCGCACCATTGCACGAATAAGAATATCGCTATTTGTGGTGTACAACGCCTCGGAATCTAGCGAAAATATCCCACCAGTCATCTGTGAAAAAGGAGCAAAAATATTGAAAGCGAAAAGCAAAATCCCACAAGCAGGGCCCACAGGCGCACATGATCTTGGACAGCATTGCGCATTTAGCCAGCGGGCTGTACGCTCATTGTCACCTTATTCAATGAAATCGCATTGTGACGTCACCTCCTAAAGCCATGCAATAGTACATTTTGGATGGTACGTCTTGTGTGCAACGGTACAAATGTGTGACATTCAGCCTCCCATTTGATCGCGTACAACAAGCTAAGTAGGCGTTGTACAATATATCAAATATTTTATTGTATCATTATCATATATATTTTTTTTAAATACTTGAAATTTTTTGAGTAAAATAACTTTAAAAAACCTATTATTTGTGAGAGGCAGAAAGCATCAGAGTGAGTTGTTTGATCTCGATGGAGACTTCAGCTTGTTTTGTTTTGTTTTTTGTGAGAGATCCAAAATAAGGGAAAAATTAGGAAAAAAACACATTTGAAATATCCAGGGGGGCCACTTACATTGACGAGTGGATACCATGCGCGACCAAAAAACACGTAAAAAAGGATGTCTTTTTCACGATAGGGCACGTTACGTAAGTTACATGAAAAAGGGTGTCAAAAACACAAAAATAATGAAAAAAGAATATCTATTTCGCTAGGAAAATTTCGTGTTTAGGGTCGAATTTGCGGGGATGATAAAACAAAATTAAAATGTTTTATAAAGGATGTCCTTTTTGCTCCAACACTTTGTGTTTAGAGTCCGATTTGTGCGAGGTGTAGAAGGTGGGGTCGTACTAAACCAAATAAGGTAAAGCCGACGATCAAAAGACCCGTAACAATAAAACATTCCTGTACTTGTTTAGGGGTTCATTTCAGGGAATATTTGCCAAGAGTATCGCTTTGTTTCCAATACTTGTTAAGGGTAGGGTTTCACACGCCCATACTTGTTAAGGGGTGCATTTTCAGAAATATGGAAATTACGTGTTTAGGGTGCTTTTTGAGACCCCATGGTCGCCCATTGTATCCACTCGTGAATGGAAGTGGGCCCCTCTGGGAAAATATCTTAATAGCTGATTGCTTACATTTCTTGTTCATTTCAGATTGGTGATATTTGTGGGAGTCAAACCAGATCCTGTTGGTCTAAAACAAAAAACAATGGGTTCATCGACCCCTGCCGATCCATCTTGTGATAGCAATCCTTTAATTAATACGGATCAGCATGCAGTAAGTATCTACCTCTCTATTTATCTATCTATCTGTCTATCTTTCTATCTATCTACATATCTATCTATCTATCTATCTATCTATCTATCTGTCTGTCTGTCTGTCTGTCTGTCTGTCTGTCTGTCTGTCTGTCTGTCTGTCTGTCTGTCTGTCTATCTATCTATCTACATCTACCTATCTATCTACCTCTCTATTTATCTATCTATCTGTCTATATATCTTTCTATCTTTCTATCTATCTATCTACCTACATCTACCTATCTACCTATCTATCTATCTATCTATCTATCTATCTATCTATCTATCTATTTTTGTCTGTCTGTCTGCCTGCCTGCCTGTCTATCTATCTCTCAGTCTGTCCGTCCGTCTGTCCATCTATCCATCTATATAGAAATAGTCTGCTTCAGCATATAAGGAATACATAATCACAATCTATCTATCTATCTATCTATCTACCTACCTACCTACCTATCTATCTATCTACATCTATCTATCTATCTACCTACCTACCTACCTACCTATCTATCTATATATCTATCTATCTATTTTTGTCTGTCTGTCTGTCTGCATGCCTGCCTGCCTGTCTATCTATCTCTCAGTCTGTCCGTCCGTCTGTCCATCTATCCATCTATATAGAAATAGTCTGCTTCAGCATATAAGGAATACATAATCACAATTCATTTAGTGAAATGCTGTAGAAATAAAATTGTAGATTTAAAATTAGCGTAGCTCTCAAAAATGACAGGTAAATTCACAAATTCTCTTTGTCAGTGCCCATGATGTGACAACCTCCCCCCTGAGAATTCAAAATCCATTTCTTCAACAGCCATGAAAAACATCTATCCATCTATCTTTTTATCTATCTATCTATCTATCTACATCTACCTATCTATCTACCTCTCTATCTATCTATCTATCTGTTTATCTATCTATCTATTTTTGTCTGTCTGTCTGTCTGTCTGCCTGCCTGTCTGCCTGTCTATCTATCTCTCAGTCTGTCCGTCCGTCTGACCATCTATCCATCTATATAGAAATAGTCTGCTTCAGCATATAAGGAATACATAATCACAATCTATCTATCTATTTATCTATCTACATCTATCTATCTATCTACCTACCTACCTACGTACCTACCTACCTATCTATCTATCTATCTGTCTATCTATCTATCTATCTATCTACCTACCTACCTACCTATCTATATATCTATCTATCCATTTTTGTCTGTCTGTCTGTCTGCCTGCCTGCCTGCCTGTCTATCTATCTCTCAGTCTGTCCGTCCGTCTGTCCATCTATCCATCTATATAGAAATAGTCTGCTTCAGCATATAAGGAATACATAATCACAATTCATTTAGTGAAATGCTGTAGAAATAAAATTGTAGATTTAAAATTAGCGTAGCTATCAAAAATGACAGGTAAATTCACATATTCTCTTTGTCAGTGCCCATGATGTGACAACCTCCCCCCTGAGAATTCAAAATCCATTTCTTAAACAGCCATGAAAGACATCTATCCATCTATCTTTTTATCTATCTATCTATCTATCTATCTATCTATCTATTTTTGTCATGCATTAATGCAAAAAAAGGATATAACTTCTGAAGGTTTCCATGGCGAAGAAGAATAGTATAGTAGGTTTCATGGTACACCATGTATCTTTCTTGGGCAAATGATGGTCCTGAAAAGGACCACCCAATCTCGACGTTTCGACAAGTGTGTACTTGTCGTCCTCAGGAGAATGCTGACTTTTTTACTTTCTGACTTTTTATTTTCATTCTCCTGAGGACGACAAGAACACACTTGTCGAATTGTCGAGATTGGGTGGTCCTTTTCAGGACCAACATTTGCCCAAGAAAGATACATGGTGTACCATGAAACCTACTACACTGAGAACAAGGATGTTACATTTTAACCCTAAAAAGACTGAATCAGCCCCCCCCCCTCGACATTTTTCGCGATAGATCCGCCGCGCATTTTGTAAGTGCATGCAGACCCAAAATTACTCAAAAACGTGAATTTGTTTACAAATCCAATGCAAATAGTGTTTTAAGCCAAAATTCATAAATGTATCATTTTTCCTTTTACATCTTAAAATAAATTAATTCTATCTTTTTTATGGTCAAAATAAAGTCCCTGACAATTTTCATTGAAAAAACAATAAAAAACAAAAAGTCAAAAAACACAGAATTACATAAAAAATTTAGAAAACAATAGAATACATAAGAAAATAAATGTGATGTTGAAATTTTTTAAAATAAATTTGATCAGATGCCTATCTAGAGTATGTGAAACAAAAATTAGCATTTCAGGGGCATTATTTTATTAATTAGAGCAAACTTATGATTTTACGCATAAATTAGCATAATTAATGAGACATGAGATTTTTTGCAGAATTTGTGTTACGGTGTTGTAGATAATGCCATGGGTAACGCGTGTGCAAATTTTCGTCGCGATCGCATGATCGACGGCCGAGATCATAAGAGGGGGCTGAATCAGCCCCCCGTCTTCTTAGGCGTCGAAATAGCCCAGTCTATTTAGGGTTAAAGGGGAAGTTCACCCTGAAAAAAACTTTGTTGTAAAAATAACAGAACAAAAAGTGAAAAATATTGGTGAAGGTTTAAGGAAAATCCGTTAAAGAGTAAGAAAGTTATTAGAGTTCAAAGTTTTGGATTTGTGACGTCATAAACGAGCAGCTGCCCCATGTGTTATGTAATATAAAATGCATGAATTTCAAATTATGTATTGTTCCTGATGACTTAATTGTGTTTTCTATTCATGATCGGGTGTGAAATGATTTGTCTATTGATATACAAAAGGTACAGTGAAAACCATTTTCAATTTTCTGAGAAACTGACATTTCATTGATTTTCTACCATTCGCTATGTAGGAATGCTGCTCGCATATGACGTCACAAATAAAATAATTGAAATTCTAATAACTTTTTAATTACTTGATGAATTTTTCTCAAACCTTCGGCAATATTTTTTATTATTTTTTCTGCTATTTTTACAATAAACTTTTTTATCAGGGTGAACTTCCCCTTTAAGACCTAACATTGTAGACACAAATGTATTTGTTGTTATACATTCACATTTACATGTACACTTGCAAATTATGGGAAAGTACATGTAGGTTATCCATTTATCTTTGCCTGTTGTTGAATATCCTTCTTGTAATTCTTTTTAAAATTGTATTATTTGTTGATTTCAGGTCAATACCTCCCATAAAGTGGAAAACCAGACAATATCTACTGATGCATCATGGGTAGATAACCTGACTACCATGCAGAAAAGGGTAGTGTATGTATACATCTTAGTATTTATAAGGAAAGAGGTTTCATGACAGAATTCATTACCTCACTCAAAGGAGCTATTTTGATAAGAGCATGTATACAAAGCCTGAATCTCATCTTGTGGGAAATATGCAGAATATTCCATCAGAATGTAAAAAAAAAAAAAAATCTCTGTTAATGGGACAATTTGATACCGCCCTCCGGATTTACTGTATCTACCAGTGAGGTGTCAGGGTACTTCGGCAAGTAAAGACAAGACAACTTAAATGGCCCAAATTCACAAAGATGGTTTTGAAAACCCTCGGTTGAACTTATGGCTTATGCAGATTTCCTATATAACTTACGTTCATTTACCATGTATATTAAAAAAACGCCCAATGCTGATGCATGCTTTTGTCATAGTTCGCCAAATTGTCTCCAGTTGTCATGGTTTAGTACGCTATTTTATTCATGAATCCACTGTTTTAAATAAGCGAGTTCACTCTTCAAAACAGTGGACTCATGAATAAGATAATGTACTAAACCATTGCAACAGGCGTCAATTTGGTGAACAGTGACATATCAAGCGCATATCAGTAATGGACATTTTTTAGATAAGCATAATTTATACAGGGAATTTGCAAAAACCATACAAGTTCAACCCAGGGTTTTTTAAACCAACTTTGTGAATTTGGGACAATGCGACTTTTTTTTTCTCAACTGACTTACAGGGGTAGAGATGTACATCACCCGGGCCTCTCTTTTGATATTTCTCTTCTTTTCTTTGCCTTTCCTTGTTTTTACTATTTAAAAATCATGGGGTGGGGGGGGGGGGGGTTGCCCCTCTGCCCCTATCTACATCTTGCATAAATTACTGAACATAATAATACTCATGTATTATTATATCTTTCAGAGGCTGTGTTCTGTTTGATTACATATCTGGTTGTCTTTTTCTTCTTTTTATTTAATAGGCAATTTCTATCCTGCATTGATTAATAATATTTATTCATGTGTTCTTTTATATCTTCTAGAGGATGTTCGCTATCTCTAATATCTGGCATTCTTTATGGCTTCAACTTTATTCCTTGTTTATGGATCCAGGATAATGTTAAAGGGGCGAGTCAAGATGGTAAAACACTGGTGTTACGTGTTTTCCTGGAGGCTTTAAAGGGAAGTTCACCTTGAAGATCAGTTGGTTTTGAAAAAGAAAAAATTAGAGCAAGATTTTTTTGAAGATTTGATGAAAATCTGTTTTGTGCCATCACAGACAAGCAGCTTCTCCATAATTGTATGATATAAAGTCACAAAAATGCAATTTTTCTCCAAAAATTTAAAATAATTTTATTTGTGTGGCAGATATATCTTCAGACACATCATTTTCTATCCCCTTCTATAAGTAAAATATTATACTCATTATGTTCTATTAACAAATTAAATAACTCTTATATACTTGGATGGATCTTCATCAAAACTTGAACAATATTTTACTCTCTTTAACCTATTTTTATTAAAACAACTTATTTGCAGGGTGAACTTTCCTTAATATATTTTGCAAAGCTCATTGTTCATGACATTTTTGATATATTGATAAGATTTCCAAGCATTTATTTTATGGGAGGTATCATGAAGTTATAGTGACAGTAACACTCAGCGTATTCAGGGAAGAGATTATGAAAACAATGAATATTAGCTATAATTCTTTTGATTTGTACATTTTCTTGAATTTACTATATTATTGCAACCGTACAAATATCTTTCTTTCATCTCTATGTTCTTCTTCAAATGGCACTCGTCCAGGATCCAGATAGATCAAATATCTTTAAACTTGATAATTTTTGTTATTTACATGACCGTATTTAGCCATTCTATAGAAAATTAATATTTTTGTTTATATGACACCTAGATAGATCCTTGTCATTTGATTGGTTGTTTGATATCGATCATTCAGCCCATTTACAATGTTGTCAACAACAATGCAGTTTGGATCCATTCATCGCGCAATTTTGAATCCATATGATTTTGTCCATTGCACACACGCACAGAGACTGCAGGCATAAGTTGAACCATTCATGTTGTGTGTACGTGACAATCAAAAGACAGAGCTTGCACTGTATGAGCATAATTTGGATTAGAATTCATAGATTTCATATGGAAAAAAATCTGATTAGGTGTCATATAAACCAAATAATGAATGTTCTTTTCATTTGTGCAATGGACAGAATAATTCATTCGGTGAAAGATGAAATGAATGATCCATTCAATTCGGCTACGCCTCTTTGAATGGATCATTTCATCTTTCACCTCATAAAGTACAGTGTAATCTGTCCATTGAACTCATAAACATTAATATTCGATGAGATGAGCACCAACTTTAATGTCTTGATTATTCATATATTCTTTTGAAATGTGTTTTTCACTAGATCCACAAAAACAGCAATGCGTCCACTAGCTACTGATTTTTAACAGTAACTTGGCTAAGTACATGTACATTGCTATAACAACATTCTAATGCATTCAAAGTAGAAATGCAACAATGACATGTACCTTCATAGGGTGTTCATTGGTGTGCTGTTCTAGTCACCTGTTCTATTCCATTCCTGCTATATAAGACATGTTTAATATTGTTATTATTATTATTATCATCATTAATAGTATATTATTAAGTCTTGTTATCTTGCTTTGCAATTTGCCTGTCCTAATGAAAGAAAGGAAATGTCATTTGAACAAACTTGCCCATGAGGTAACTCCGAACTGGCTTATTAATTCATGGTTACGTCAGCAAACTGTTTTCCTGTATTTTTGTTCCTTCCAGGTTTAGACTATGTGTTTGCACATTATTGTGGCATCTATGCAACCAGTACAGCCTACTTCCTTATCTATTCTGCCTACATGCAGAATAAACCCCAGTACTCAGAGAGGCTTGTCTTGCCCAGTATGGTCTGCGGTATGATGTGGGCGGTTGCCCAAGCAGGGTGGTTCGTAGCCAACACAAACCTGACCGAATCCGTGGCCTTTCCCATTGTCACAACGGTAAGGGAATCAAAACTAGTTTTATAATGATATCAGTAGTAGTAGTTTGGAGGGTGAAGGATTGGGGCTGGCAACTCGCTTTTTTATAGTGTTTGATATACCATGACCGGCAAAATAGATTTCAAAATACCCTGAACAAGCATTGTGCCTTTTGCACCCTGAAAAATGCCTCAACTATTCCATTTTCATGATTGTGAAATGCAATCATACCCCTGAGACGTATCAAGGCAGTTGAAAAGTATAGATGTTTGCTATGTACATGTACATAATATATACAACACATAAATTCTGTTGTTAGGTCACTTAGGTGGATCCTTAGTGGCTGCTATGCAGATGGCCACCAAGATGGGTTTGACTTTGATACCGTTTTTCAATAATTGGCAATTTTGACAGTTTTCACCTGAACATGTACACTTACACCTGTCCATGGGGGAAAAAAAGGCAATTTACATGTTTTTGTGTATGAGCATGTGTGGTGCCCACCTTGTATTTGGCAGTGAATTCTCTTCCCTATACTATGTTATGTCATGTGGAGTGTTTGGCCTAGTGGGTAAAGTCTCCAGGCTTTAAAACAGAGGCTCGTGGGTTCAAATCCCAGCCATGGCATACATTTAGTTTCCTTCAGCAAGTAACTCATCCACACTTTGCTGCACTCAACCCAGGTGAGGTGAGTGGGTACCTGGCAGGAATTTATTCCTTGAAATTCATGTGTGCTGTAATATGAGTAATTACAGCTGCCAAGCTACAGCTGGGATAATCATGTCCAAGTCCTTTGGAAGTGCATAGAGACATTATTCATAATGTGATATGCGCTATACAAGAACTGTATATTATTATTATGACATGTGCTAATTTTTTATTCTAATTATTTTTCATTCCTATTCCAGGGTCCTTCTATTCTTGCTGCCCTGTGGAGTGTGTTCTACTTCCGAGAGATACGTGGACTGAGGAACTACATCCTTCTTATTATTGCCTTTCTTGTAGCTACAGCTGGTGTTGTGTGCACTGCCCTGTCTAAAGTATGAATGGTGCCAGCATGGCTCCCTGGGGTACTCCCAGACCTTAAGGAAGTAAATTAGAATTTGCTGTAACTTTTGAAAAGGATCAATTAACTCCGCCATTGACTTGCTTTGTTTGAAATATCATTTAATTATGAATGGAAAAAGTGAATAAATTTACTGCCATATTTACCTCATTTTCAGTTAACAAGTACATGTGCTTGTAATGAGAAATGATAGACAAATTAAGTTTTTTAATTACTGCTATTGATGTGAAATTATGCTCTGAGTCATTTTTGCTTTTTGTAACAGGTACAGTTACATACTGTATACTGCCATGAATTCATTTCAGAATTAGGATTTGTGTGGGAAACTTGTGTCACAATATTTTTTGTGTTAAAATCTGAAATATCAAATTAAGTTGCTGCTGGATTTTTCTATTTTGTGATCTTTGTTTTGATATATTTTTTCTATTTATGTATTAAAATAAAACTATATATTGATTATTTGCATCGTTTTCCTTGTGGTATGATACATATTTAAAATTCTCAGGGTGGATGAATATATTGACCATTATAAATTTTTTGTAGTTTTTGTATCATGTACTGAGATTGCATTTGTGTTGAATTTCAGATATGACATGTTCAAGTATATCACACTCATCTGGTAAAATGATTAGACAATGTATATGTAACTACATGCTATTGAGGAAAACTTAGTGAGTTTGCTACTATTTATACATATAGGAACGTTATGTCTTTGATTTGCTCTTGTAAGTGCAATGATTTTAAGATTCATCGAACTTGCTGTTTGGTAACCTTTTTGAACACGGGAGGGCTGATTCACAGCCCCCTCTACATTTTTGTGATAAATCTGCTGCGCAAAATTTTCTGACCGCATCACTAATTCACTTTTTACTTTCAAGTCTCACACAACTTTTGAGACCAAAACTGTGAAAAATCCTTAGGCCGTGCCGAGAAACGAATTGAAAGAACCGACACAACCGACTCAGCCGCACAACCCATTCCGACTGAAATCTGACTACCCCCCCCCCCCGTTACAACTATCAGAATAGATTACTAGCTTAATCTTTATTGTGCCATGTGGTGCTATTTAGTTAGCATACATCAGGAATTCTTAAGACACTACCTTATTCATTTTTTTAAGATCAAATGTAAATGTGATGTACATACATATGTACATGTATATGAATTGGAATAGAAAAATATATGTATTACTGCACAAAATGAAAATATGTATTCAAATTGTTCTCTTTCATCGAGTTCAATATTGTTGGTCATCGTTATGGATATGTAATAATATCCAAAGTCCCTTTGGACGTGTAAGAGATATATAATGATGTTATTGCACTGTATACAAAAACAGAAGATATAACTTATGTTATTGTTATTACTATATGGATATAGCCTTACAACCTCTAGTCATGGAAAATCCTTGAAAATTTTGTGGTCATGGCAAGTCAGGGAATTTGGAAAATTTGTGAAAAGCCATGGAATTGCATTAACCTCTCAGCTATGGCAGTTTTCCAGTGTGTCGTGTCTCACAACTCTCATTTCTCTGTCATCACACTCTGCTATTATAATTGGTGTTCATGATTTCCATTTTTCCCAGTTTTGTAACATCCAAAATTTCCAGGTACATCAATGGGAAGTCATGGAATTCTGTTTTCTAATTTCTGTGGGAACCCTGTTATACAGTGCGTCCCAGAAAAAACGAAACCGAGATTTAGCGATCATTTATTATTACTTAATCATAAATAAAATAGACAAATGACCTACCAATTTAAAGCTTAGAATCTCCTCTTTCATCTGATATTACTTAGATCATTTTTCATTCACGCATGAGTGAGCAAATACAATTTGAAGGAAGGATATCAAAAACTCATTTGGCGGGGGGTATCTGGGTTTCAAAAAGAAAACCACATTTTTGAAAAGTTCAATATCTCTTCTTTAATTTGATACCTAAATTACAGAAAATGGTCAATAAATAACAAAGTTCTGGTCATTTGAAATAAGGCTTGAATTTCAATAATTTCATAAAATGAAGAGGTTCTCCAGGCTGGCTTTCAAACTCACTCGACACTCCGTTTTGTTGACGATCAGCCATGCATTAAATCTTTTGTTCACCATGCGAAAGCTTCTGTAGGAAACCGGAGATCTCATGAAATTATGGAAATACAAGCCTTATTTCAAATGACCAGAACTTTTTTATTTCTTGACAATTTTCTGTAATTGAGGTACCAAATTAAAGAGCAGATATTGAACTTGTCAGAAATGTGGTTTTCTCTTTAAACCCCGATAACCCCCGCCAAATGAGTTTTTGGTATCCTTTCTTCAAATTGTTTTTGCGCACTCATGCGTGAATAAGAAATAACCTAAGTAATATCAGATGAAAGAGGAGATTCTAAGCTTTAAGTTGGTAGGTCATTTGTCTATTCTATTTATGATTAAGTTATGATAAATGATCGCTAAATCTCGGTTTCGTTTATTCTGGGACGCACTGTATAATAAAATCATAATCATTCTCACCATCATCATAAGATCATCATCGTCATCCTCTACTCGTCTTCACAATTGTCACCCTTACATGTATTTGAGCATTCAATTCCTGAGGAAATCACAACACTTTTGGGAAAACAAAGACAATTGAATATGTAAAATTCAAATTACAAACATGGTAGTGATTAATTTATTTACAAAAGCACTTGATTTCATATTTACACTTACAAATTATAATGTAGGAAACCATCAAAACTACACAAAAGTAATAAGTTTTCAAAAATACAGATTATGTTATCATATCTCACAGAATAAATTGGAGGGGCTGCATTGTATTGATGAAACAAAGTTCAAACTATTAAATCATATTTCAATATATCTCACTCTACTCTACCCAAATTATGTCCAAAAATTTAGATAACTTACATTTTGCTCAGACTTTATTAGAAAAAATGGCTTGAAAATCGTTTTCACAAGGAGTCTACTACTACTTAAATTTGTGATTCTGAGACATTGAAGGTGATATGCAAGCAGCAACCCCAAATGTTGTGTAACAATCATTCACTAAATTACTAATTTTGTAATGGTTCAAGATGATTGAAAAATAATTTTCTCACCAAAGCAAGTAAATGTGGTGTGTCTGATGATATATTACACATATTAAGACATTTTTATTTTCTTAAAGAAAATGGCATTTAATGGAATGCCGATCATATGACATATGGGGAGCTGCTCAATCCAAAGTCAATACTCTGTTAAAATCCATGACTTTTGATTTTGAGGGATTTTATCAAAATCTCCTTTGTTTTCTACTTTTATAAGAGAAACATTTTTTACCAGGAAGAACTTCTTCTGAAAACCACAAGGTGAGAAAACATAGAATGCATACCAGTTGCAAAGGAGAATAAGTCCAAGTAAATACATGTACTTCAGTATACATGGAAAGGTAAAATAATTGTTTTTTTTCTGTTCTCCAAAAAATTACTCGCTATTCACCCATATCTTCTTCAACTTCTACTCCGCATTCTTATTTCAAAATTATATTATTACTTTGCATGGTGCAAGAGTAGTTGCAGAGATTTGACATTCCTCAATAATTTTCTGGGTGCCGTAACACAAACGTTAACAATCAATTTTTACGATTGATTGTACGTAACATGTATATCCAATGGAATCAATCATAGAAAACTGTTCTGCAATCATTGCTAAGCTTTGTGTTACAGGCTCCTGGTAGAAGGTATTGCTTCATTTCAGTTGTTCAATGACTATTTCCTGGAGCTTGAACTTCTGTACCTTACCGCTGACCGTCATCGGAAAAACATCCATGAAGACTACATGACTGGGTATCTTGTAGTGAGAAATCTGGATTGAAAAAAAAAACAAGACATGGAGGTGTTTATTGTCTTATGGAAGGAGTGACCCTTATTGATCTGAGCATACAAATGACCAGACCATTATTTGCTTTATATTAAAGCTAAACTCAATTAGTGGCAGCAAACCATGTTTTCATGAGAAATCCAAACAGAAATCTGTGCAATTTTTCATCAACATTCAAATTTGTCAAGTTGTCAAATCTGACAACTTTTCTTGAATTTTATTGAGAAGAAATGTTACTACGGGAACTGTTGGAAAAATATGAACTTGTCAGATAAGACTTCCAATAAGACTTCCATTCATGAAACGCTCCAACAGAAGGAAGATGGTATTTATCTTTAGATGAATGAAGCGACCCTTACACACAACCTGGGAGCGTTTCAGGAAAGGACTTGTCGGAAGTTTTATCCGACAAGTTCTGTTTTTTTTCAGTTATATCAAAACTGCATCTCGGCCAATCAAAACCAGGGAAAGATGTCAGATCTGACAACTTATTGGATGAAAATGTTAATGCAACACGCCCAAGGCTATTTACTTCAAAGCTAAACTCAAGTAGACGCAGCAAACCTTGAATTAATGGGAAATCTAACTTCCGAGAAATATAGAATACAAGATAGAAATGAATGTATATCTTGAATGAGAGACTAACCTCCCCTTTGCAGTAATCAATGATATCTTCTTGTGTGAGTTCCTCTTCGGCCTTCCCTCGGATGCAGGCCACAACCTTCTCACCTAGTCTATCATCGGGTATTCCAATCACCTTTACAGGAAGAGAGAGAGTGAGATAAAGTTAAGAAAGAGTGAGTGATAGAGGGAGAGGAAGGAAGAGAGGAAAGGGTGAGAGATGAAGAGAAGAAATGAGACAGGGAGAGACAGGAGAGGAAGAAAGGGAATGTGACAGAGGGGGGGAGAAAAAGGAATATGAAAGAGTGTGTGTGAAAAAGGGAGAGTGAGAGAAAGAATAAGGGAAAATGTCTATGTTGTGATCAAACTTAAAAAACTCCTTGAAATCAAACTCATTCGTGACATTTTGTCAATTATCAATTGGCTTCCTGAAGCATATGATGAACCCATTGACAAGAAGGTTTTTTGATAATGATATCTGAGATTGAGTAGATTTCATGTACACTGGACTATGTCACTAATAATAATTGGCTTTTATATAGTGCTTTATCAATCTACGACTGCTCAAAGGGCTTCACAATTATTACTATCCGGTTACTGGATTAGGTGCACACTTGCTAAACCAACCACAATGATGTTTGTTTCCTACCTTTACCCAATTAGCACCTGGGTGGAGAGTGGCAAATTGTGGATTGAGGCCTTGGTAAAGGACGCTAGGCCATTGTGGGATTTGAACACGCGACCATCTGATTACAAGGTGAGAGCACAGTTGAGTTGATCTTAGTTTCAAAAGGCTAAAATATCCACTTGTCAGATTTCTTTACAACTTTCTTTTAAAACTTTGAAAAGTTCTAGTCAGATTTCTGTAAAATTTTCAACTTTCTGTGGTCCTTATTGTTGAATTAATTTATTACAAATTAATTTATTACAAACGTCCTTGAATTAATTTATTACAAACGTTTCCCTTTAACTCTCTCTTTATTCTAATTCTAACTAAATAAACTTACATGTACATCCTCTACTTTGGGGTGCGTGTGGATGAATTTCTCAATCTCAACTGGGTAGATATTTCTTCCTCCGGCAATGATGAGCTCCTTGATACGACCAACGATTCGGATGTACCCGTCTTCGTCCAGAGTGGCCAAGTCTCTGGAAAAAAGGAAAAAGGATGATGAAAATGAAACAAGAAAATTGTGACATTTATTCAAGCCTCCATCTACCTGTATCTTTCTGTTGTGTTTCAGTGGACAAGTCTCTGGACTTTGAAACCCAAGTTGGGTTCGAATGACCGGAACACTCGCGTCCTTGACAAGGCGTTAATATACTTTTGCCGCTCTCCATCCAAGAGTAGTAAATGGATACCCGATAGGAAGGAATTTCTTAAATGCCATTCTAAAGGCTAAAGGATAGCCATGCTAAAGCTGAGGTAATACTATGCAGTGCTTAGAAACATTGTATTAAGTATATACATGTATTATTATTATTGATATTATTTTTTCTTCAATTCATTACTGTTTTACTTATCATTATTCATCATTCAACTGAGAAAAGGAAGTCACATTTGGGTCATCTCCCCCCCCCCACCCATCAAACTACCCTGATGCTGCCCAGCAAGCATTACAGTTTCAGAATCTGCAATATTAAATTTTCTGGTTATTTATAGGATATAAATGTAATACATTTTCTGGGTATATTAACATTTCAGAGACATTTTATAATGGTACATTGCGATTCGGGGAATATATCCCATTTTTGGGATGTTTTATTTCACTTTTATGGTATTGCACATTTTTTTCTTTCAATTAATTTCTGATCAGTTTATCCCTCAGATGAAATGTTCTTCCATATTCCACATGAGATTTTCTATCACTTTTAAAAGTGTAGACCAATTATTACATCTATTTCCAGGCTTAATGTTTGCATTAAAATATACCATCCAATATCAACAAATTCTACCAACTGCAACAACCAGAGATTATCATACCCCGTGTGGAGCCAATTAGTAGCATCGATAGTGGCCTTCGTCGCCTCCTCGTTCTCCCAGTAGCCAATCATATTGCAGTAACCACGAACGCAGAGCTCCCCTGGAACACCGACAGGGACAACCTGACTGGTTTCTGGGTCTATCACTTTGGCCTATGATGGTCAGATACAGAGGAAATTTAATTTACAAAATAACAGTATTTACATGTTGGAGCTGAGTGATTTTGCTATTACACATGTTTTCTAAAGACTCTAGCCCACCACGACCCTGCATGGGAAGTGGCAAAATGGAGAGAGAAATGACGTACATTTTTGTACAGAAACCCCCTTTTTTTTGCTTGTAAAATTGCTCCCGATAAAAATGATCTTCATTTTGTAGCAAAACCTTTTTTTTTTACATCAGCACCACCAGTCAAAAAATCATTCCATGGACCCTGCTGCCCACATACTGTATATGCATCCTAAGGGGGTGTTGCAAGAAAATATTTGCGATCAATTGCAAATATTCTGTTGCAATTTTACAACTGATAGATCAAAGTTAGCTGTAGCAAATCAGAATAAACTTCTTGTTTCAAGGAGCAAATTAGCAATCAATCACTAATTTGCAATTAACTGCAAGACATATGATTGATCTAGGGGCCAAAAATTGACTTGCAATTGATCGCAAGTTTCTTCCAACACCCCATTAGTCTCCAATGGGTAATGAAAAATCTGAAGTTTAAGCTATGTGTGGTTTCATTTCTCATATATCAAAACAAAAATGAATTACAGTAATGTAACAAAGAACAATGCACAAATTACTGAAACGGGTGGGCAAAACCTCATTGGTATACATATTAATAATCAACACGATTATAAGAAGCAGGTACAAACATGAAAAATAAGGAAAGAGTCTATGGTGATAAATACAAATATATACACATTAATGGAATTTTAAAAAGAAGAGAGAAATATACTGAGAATCTCGGTCAAATCAACAGAAAGATCAAGCGAGATGAAAGCCGAGGGAATAAATGGAGAAAGAGTTATGTTCACCTCCATATGTTGGCAGAGTTTTCCAACTGTGTTTAATTTCTTTTCTTCTGGATCATCCTCATTAATGACACCAATCATCGGTCCACTTTCTGTCATTCCATAACCAACCTGGGAATATCAAATAAGTAACAAAAATGATGATGATAATAATAATTATAACAATAGCAATCATGACAACAGCAATAATAATGATGATAATAATGATGATGATCATCATCATCATCATCATCATCATAATATAAAACAAAGAATAATAAAAGCAATGATGATAATTATAATGATAACAACAACAACAATAATATGAATTATAATAATAACAATAATGTATAATGGTAGGATGCTTAAAAGCATGCAACATTTATAAATCACATATAATCATCTCTGCTTTACTCTGCTTTAAAAGGGCTACCCTCAGAGAGTACTCAAGTACCAACAGAATCTCTTCTATTACTGGGTACCCATTTTCTTCACCTGGGTGGAGAGTGGCAAATAGGTAGATATATGTCTAGATAAGTTTTGATATAATAAATGATTTATGATGATGATAAAAGGTGACAAGAGCAACGATACTTACAGCAATGTATTTGAAACCCATGCCCTTTGTCATCTGTCTCACTAGTTCCGGTGAGACAGGGGCTCCCCCTATGATGCTAGAGTAGAGACTGCTCACATCCATTTCTTTGAACACCGGCTGGTTCATCATGTCAATGAACATGGTAGGGGTCCCATAAAGGATTGTACATCTAAATAGATATTTAAAGAAAAAATTGTCAATTCCCTACAAGCACCATGTGCTTGAAACTAGCTGGAACAAAAGCTTGTATAATATACCTATATATGTAGGGGAAGGCGGGGTAAGTTGAGCATAGGGGCAAGTTGAGCCACCAGCCCCAGGCCAATAATGAATGAGTCAGTTATTATGGTGGTGTCATGTATTGATGACCCATACATAACCCCTAACCCCACCACATTGTTTTCCACTTTGAAACAAAAAGTAGTTTTTTAGAGGGAAAAGTATGAATTTCAGCCAAAAAAGTAAAAAAGAGTGTGAAATAGATAAGTGCTTTATACACACACACGTCTTTAAATATAGTAAAGACATGATAACAACATTGTTAGTCCAGGTATGGATCTTCATTCTTGTCATAGTCGTTTATATGATGGATGCATAATAAATGTGTGGATACAAAATTATCGCACTAAGTTCGGACTGGGGTAAGTTGAGCCATGGTAATTCCTATGGTAATGTATCTTAAAAAACAAACCATAAAAATCGATTGAAATGCAGGCTGAAAGGAGCAAATTTACATGACTGCTCTTTTCCTTTTAAAGGATGTTAGTATTTATAGAGAATTAGCAAGTGAAAAGACTTTAAACAACAAGTGGAATGCCTCTGGCCGTCTCACCTGCATCACGCGGTTCAATATAGCAGCAGTGCTGACTTTGCATACTACTCTAACTCACACAAGATGTTCAGTGATACATGGTTACTCTTATGTCCTCTTTTTATGAACTAGACCAATAAACTTACAGAGATATGATGGTTATTCAACAAAAAACCCCAACATGGCCAAAGTTCATTGACCTTACATGACCTTTGACCTTGATCATGTGACCTGAAACTGGAACAGGATGTTCAGTGATACTTGATTACTCTTATGTACAAGTTTCATGAATCAGATCCATAAACTTTCAAAGTTATGATGGTAATTCAACAGATACACCTAATTCGGCTAAAGTTCATTGACCTTTGACCTTGGACATGTGACCTGAAACACGCACAGGATGTTCAGTGATACTTGGTTACTCTAATGTCCAAGTTTAACGAACTAGACCAATAAACTTTCAAAGTTATGATGGTAATTCAACAGATACCCCCGATTCGGCCAAAGTTCATTGACCCTACATGACCTTTGACCTTAATCATGAGACCTGAAACTTGCACAAAATGTTCAGTGATGCTTGATTACTATTATGTCCAAGTTTCATGAATCAGATCCATAAACTTTCAAAGTTATGATGGGAATTCAACAGATATCCCCAATTCGGCCAAAGTTCATTGACCCTAAATGACCTTTGACCTTGATCATGTGACCTGAAACTTGCACAAAATGTTCAGTGATGCTTGATTACTATTATGTCCAAGTTTCATGAATCAGATCCATAAACTTTCAAAGTTATGATGGGAATTCAACAGATACCCCCGATTCGGCCAAAGTTCATTGACCCTAAATGACCTTTGACCTTAATCATGAGACCTGAAACTTGCACAAAATGTTCAGTGATGCTTGATTACTATTATGTCCAAGTTTCATGAATCAGATCCATAAACTTTCAAAGTTGTGATGGGAATTCAACAGATATCCCCAATTCGGCCAAAGTTCATTGACCCTAAATGACCTTTGACCTTGATCATGTGACCTGAAACTTGCACAAAATGTTCAGTGATGCTTGATTACTATTATGTCCAAGTTTCATGAATCAGATCCATAAACTTTCAAAGTTATGATGGGAATTCAACAGATATCCCCAATTCGTCCAAGGTTCATTGACCCTAAATGACCTTTGACCTTGGTCATGTGACGTGAAACTCATGCAGGATGTTCATTGATACTTGATTAACCTTATGTCCAAGTTTCATGAACTAGGTCCATATATTTTCTAAGTTATGATGACATTTCAAAAACTTAACCTCAGGTTAAGATTTCGATGTTGATTCCTCCAACATGGTCTAAGTTCATTGACCCTAAATGACCTTTGACCTTGGTCATGTGACGTGAAACTCATGCAGGATGTTCAGTAATACTTGATTAACCTTATGGCCAAGTTTTATTAACTAGGTCCATATACTTTCTAAGTTATGATGTCATTTCAAAAACTTAACCTCAGGTTAAGATTTGATGTTGACGCCGCCGCCGCCGTCGGAAAAGCGGCGCCTATAGTCTCACTTTGCTTCGCAGGTGAGACAAAAAATTGACATGCTGGTTCTCCCCCCATACATTTTGTACGTAGTTTTTGTGGCTCAACTTACCCCAGACGGTGGCACAACTTACCCCATATACGGGGCAAGTTGAGCCATTTGACATCAGTTTTTTCAAAGGTCACAATGACTTTCAGTGTGGGGGTAGAAAGTTATATGTAGGTGAAAAACATTTCCCAAGAATCAAATTTAAAGGCAAGGTTACTTATTTCTACAATAGTACTAGTCATATCAATTCTAACATGCAAAATGCAAAAAGTGTCACAACTTACCCCGCCTTCCCTACATGTAGTTTTCTTTTGAATAAGAAATAAGATGAAATGTTGCTATTTATATATGTGACCAGCAACCCCAAAACCAACAATAAGTTTCCCAAAATGAAATTTAGATAGGGGTTTAAAACCCCACCTCAGACTCCCTAAAAATAATTTGAAAAAGGAGTGTGGGATCAGACTCCAACACCCTTCCCTGTTTACAGGAGTCATGAAAGAGGAACAGTGATGAATCTACAAGGGATGGGGGGAGGGGGGCGCATAACGTTGCAGCTCATCTTTATTGGGTCAAACTAACTTGTAAAACCCCCCTCTTAGGAAGAAGCTAGATCTGCCACTGTGTCATACAGTCAATGAGGGACCATACAAACTGCTGGTGGGTGTGACAAAATTCCTGTGACTTAGCACCTAAGAACATGGAACGTCGTGGCTCAGTGGATTAGTCTCCAGACTTTGAAACAGAGGGTCATGGGTTCAAAACTCAGCCATGGCGTAATTTCCTTCAGTGAGGAATTCATCCACAGTGTGCTTTACTTGACCCAGGGGAGGTAAATGGGTACCGACAGGAAGTAATTCCTCAAAGAGATTTGTGCACCGAATAGGTAGCCTAGCTTAGCCAGGTAATAATAGCAGGGCCCGCTGGGAGAATAGTTTTCGGAACTGAAGTGGCTACCCTGGGTAACATGTTCCAGTCATGTGAAAAGTCATGTGTAACTTTACAAACAACTTTATGAAACATCCTCGAGGTCAGTTTGCTCCCCCTTTAACTCGCTGACTTCAGAAACCGGGTGCACCCTGTACAAAGTCTATGGGAACTAAAGAAGTCAGTATTCAACAGGTTAATCATACCTTTCATCCTGAATGGCTTTGAGGGTAGCGACTGGTTCATAACCGGCTGTGGGATAGACGTTGGTCGCTCCATGAGTTATACCAACCAATGGACCTCCGACTGATGCAAAGATGTGATAGAGGGGTATTGGCAGGCACATGACATGGTCCTAAATGAAGCAAACACAATTTGAAAATTCAATTTTCGATTAATTTTATTTTTCTCAGCAAAATATACAAGCAATATAATTTAGTACAGTAGAAACATGACACATCAATACAATGAACAGAAATATAGTGTGGAAATATAAATGAGATGGGAGCAGCAAAAAAGGGAAAAAAAATAATTTATCTATGGTTTCTGCCAATCAAAATCATCTACCTTTTCTTATCATACTAAATTTTTCAATTTTATAAAAATGTGGCAAGATTTTAATATTGTTCATGTACACGAAAACAAGTTAATTTTCTGTTGTTGTTAGGAGCATAATATTCAAAATTTTGATTTCAGGGTATAAAATGTGTTTACATACGTTCTCTTGAAAACCAACTCTACATCCAATGTGGTAGCCATTGTTGACAAGTCTGTGGTGGGTCATCGTCGCTCCTTTGGGATTTCCTGTGGTACCCTGTCAATATCAAAGAAAAATAGGATAAACAAGATAAAGAAATAAAGAAAAAAACAATAAAAACATTCAAAGGGATCTTAAAACAGGCATTTCTAAGTGCGCCATTTCCTGTTTATATCAAATCTTGGTAACAAAATGAAATGGGCATAATGATACGAAATTCAATACGAAAGAATAATGAAAGAAAACTGAAAGTCAAAGCTTTTTTCATAGAAGTTCAAGTTTCATTAAAAAAATCAAGATCAAGTATCAATAGATATATGCATAATTTTCATGTATAGGCCTATAGTTAGCCATTTAACACTGATTCTAGGAAAGACAATCACTGAAATTCCTTTGCCCAAATTGGATAGAAATATCATTAACTTCTGGAACTATTTTACAGGTGGATCCTAGGACTATATTACTGTTTCATTTCAGTGATGAATATGAGATCTTATCACAAGATAGCACCTTATACGTTGATATATATCTGAAATAAACAAGTTGACATACACTTTTTTTGTCAGATATGAAGTGTCATATTGGCAGTAAACGTTACCTACATGTACATCAATTTTTTCCTTATTGTTTTTAAGTGATATATTAACACATGTATCTATGGGGTAATCTTTACAGGCACGAATCCTATACATGTACTCACAGAGGTAAAGAGAATGGCGATTGGATCATCAAACTGCACTGTCTTAGCACAATCTTCCACCATGATCTTGTGCTCGCTGGTTCCCATGTCGATGACATCATCAAACATATAGGCACCTGGGAAATCCCCTTTTCCGAGCATGATGACAGACTCTAACATGGGTAATCTTCAGAATATCATAAAGACACCAGAATTATATTATGATATATCAATGACATTTTATCACCATACAAATGTCTAAAGCACAACATCATTTTGCAAGGTGCATATTGGGGAACGATAATTTTCTAGAAATCATTGGTGCCCACACTAATGACATCATCAAACATGTAGGCAACATTGAAATACCATTTTCCAAGCATGATGACAGACTCTAACAATTATGTAGGTAATCTTTGGAATATCATAAAGACAAAAGAATTATATCAGTAATGATATATCAATGACATTTTATCAGTATAAAGAACAAAATGTTTCATACAAAACATCATTTTGCAAAGGTGCATATTGGGGTAGGATGATTTTCTAGAAATCATTGGTGCCTAACAGGAAATCCCATTTTCCAAGCATTATGACGGATTCTAGCATGGGTAATCTAGGAAATAGAAAAAAAAATCATAAGCAGAACTAAATCATTGATGAACATATCAATGCTATTTACCACAATATATGTCTTGAATAAAACATATAATTCTACAAGATGCATTTTAGGATAGAATCATTTTCCGAAAATCACTGATTCTCATATCAATGACATCACAAAACATGTAAGCATGAGGAAATTCCTCTATTCTGAGCATGATTATGGATTCTAGAATTGGTAAACTTTGGAATTGAAAAAAAATCAAAAGAATTCAAATCATTGATGCATTAATTTTTTGCAAAGTGCTTTTAGAATAGAATAACTGTCTAGGGATGTATTAATGTACATTTACCACTCGATCTCCACACATGTGTAGTGAATGGGTACCCGATGGGAAAGAATTCCTTGAATATTAGAGCACTCAATCAGAGTAGCCATGCTTAAGGTTAGAGGAAATAATATGCAGCTCTAAAAACATTATATCAAAAGCTATCTATATTTTGCATATTATTAGTATCATGTATTTATTTTATGAATATAACTAAAAGTTACCAGCACAACAAACAATTATGTTTTAGCCCTTATCGCAGATTCTCAGCTTTAATGATTGCCTAACCATTTTGCTTTCTTTTATTGGGCAAAGGTTTATATTAAATCTAAATTTAAATGTGAATTGGCAATCGCTAATATGTCAATATCAAAGCAAGCAATTTGTTTTGTGACTTAGTATTATTATTCATTTAGAGTTGTTGCCAATTTTACATTTCTATTTCAATTTATTAACAAAAGTTTATTGCTCTGAGTAAACAAGAAGCAGAGGTTGCTATCGTAATTACTTTTCGCTACGAAGTCTGCCTGGGGACGAGGTTGCCAGTTCTGGACACACGGTGGAAAGCATCTCATAGTAATCCTGGGTCTTGAAATTCTGAGCAGAGACTATCGCCTTCACACCAGCCTAGGAGAGAGAAATGTAAAGAGCAGTCATTGTGAATCGTAAACAAGATCAACAGGAAAGGGGAAGAAAAGTTTGTTGTAAAAATAGCAGAAAAAAATAATAAAAGATATTAGTGACGGTTTGAGGAAAAATCCATCACAAACTAAGAAAGTCATTAGAATTTCAATTTTGGGACTTGTGACGTCATAAACGAGCAGCTGCAATTATATGTTACATGTATGTAATATATGTATCAAATGCATAAATTTTAATTTTTTAATGGTTTGTATACTTATTTTGGTTTTCTTTTAGAAACGGGTGTAAAATGATTTGTCTATTGATATACTGAAAGTACAGTAAAAACCATTTTCAATTTTCTGAGAAAATGACATTTCATTAATTTTTATTACCATACAATGTGTAGGAAATGTGCTTGCATACATCACAAATCAAATAACTAGATTCTAATAACCTTTTTATTCTTTGATGAATTTTTCTCCAACCTTCTGCAATATTTCTTCTTATTTGTCTGCTTTTTTTACTACAAATTTTATTTTTTACTACAAACTTTCATTCTCATTGTGCACAGAAGTCATGAATTTTGTTCACCCAACTGCTGCCAAGCCAACAACACACAGGCTTGTCATCACAATGGCAACTTACAAACCTAAATTCTCATAATCTACTGAAATGATGCAATTTGATTGGATGAGAGTAATGAATCCTTTTATTTGATATTAATGACAAACTTAAAATTTAAGATTTATTAAAACAAATGATCGCAGCTTGTTAAGCTGAACTGACAAATGTTTTACAAAAAGGCATAAAAATACACATAAAATCAACAAAAAAGGCAATGTTACAAAAGAATCAAGAAATTACAAAGCAAATAAGGTATAAAGTCAGGCAGCATATGTCATTTACTTCGACAAATTGGCTAAGTCTGATTTTTCACTTTAATGTGATCGGTGACATCACAAGGAACAACTTCCAACTTGGTGACAAATTTCTAATGGTCATCTTGACCATGTTGGGGTCAAAATAAGGTCAATGGGGGGTCAATTTTTTAAATTGCCCCAATTCTCTCAAATGACACATCAAATTGTTTGTCTTGTTATACTGAACAAATAAGTGTACACAATTATATACACTTGACCTCCCGTTAAAAAGTTATGACCAGAAATGTCAAAGGTCAACAAACTTTCGTTAAATGGCAAATTACACCGAAGGTGTTAAGAAAGCTCATTTATTCCGTGTTTTTATGCATGTGTGTACTTTTTTATTTTCGATTTTGATAAGTCCATCGTCAGAAGTCCTTGTTCCTAAATAAGCATATTTGACCCCTTTATATATAAAATATCTTCTGAGATATAGACTCAAAATAAAGAACCCACGAAAAATAAGACTTCTAAACTTCTAACCGCTATTAGACGTGTATTTTGGCTTCCAAACAAAGTTAGTTGACCTTTTGACCTTTCCCTGACCTTGTCTTGACCCTTTATATTTTCTGGATAAGGACTTCTGACGATGGAATTATCAAAATCGAAAATAAAAAAATTTACACATGCATAAAAATACGGAAAAAATGAGCTTTCTTAACACCTTCAGTCTAATTTGCTATTTAACGAAAGTTCGTTGACCTTTGACATTTCCGGTCATAACTTTTTAACGGGGGGTCAAGAGTGTACGGTTGTGTACATTTTTTCGTTCAGTTTAACAAGACAAACAATTTGATGTGTCATTTGACAGAATTGGGGCAATTTAAAAAATTGACCCCTATTGACCTTATTTTGACCCCTAACATGGTCAAGATGACCATTAGAAATTTGTCACCAAGTTGAAAGTTGTTCCTTGTGATGTAACTAATCACATAAAAGTGAAAAATCTGACTTAGCAAAATTTTCGAAGTAGCCGGTAAATCATGACATATGCTGCCTGACTAATAATCATAATAATAATGAAGAAGTGATCTCATTTTTGGAACGCTTTGAAAAAGTATGTTGGAAAAATAATTCTCTCCTAAATATAAAATTATTGTGATGTAATATGGGTTTAGAGAAGAATTAAAAGGAAATTTGATATAACGGCTTTAAGTAGATTCAGTATTAAAAATTGAAAATGAGAAAAGAGCAACAAAAATTACTGTCTAATGTGAGAGTAACTTAAGGATAGTAAGGGAAATAAATCGGGAGAAATCAAGAATTACCGAACAATTATGCTAAATTAATGAGATTGTAAACTGTATGAAACCGGGCTCTAGTCAGTTTTCTCAATGAAAACAATAAATTTAACATATTTCCTACAGTGCAGTTCAGATTACATTTAAGTTTCAATTCAAATAATTTAGTTTCATTTCCACATAATCAAAATAGTAAATGAAACAAAGACCATAAAAAACTGATCATTTGTATTGATCAGGTTCTGCTATGAACAATATTGATAATTAAATGAGTTAATAGTTTGTTAATACTGTGGTAGCAATACCATTGTAGGATGTGAAAATGAGTGGCTTATTGATTTTCATGGATATAAATAAATCACTTGACTAAACTATATAATTATCATCATCATCATCCTCCTCCTCCTCATCATCATCTTCATCATCATTATCACCATCACCATCATCAACATCATCATCATCATTAACATCATCATCATCATCATCATCATAATCATCATCCTAATCATCATCCTAATCGTCATCATCATAGTCACCATCATCATCATCATCATCATCACTATCGTCATCATCATCACTATCATTATCTTCATCATAATCATCATCAATGATGGCCGACTCACCTTAAGTAAAGTGTAATATAGCTCATTGGGTCTATAGGCGAGGTTGATGGTGACAAGAATGGCCCCGATCCTAGCAGCAGCAAACTGGGTCAGGACCCACTCGGAGGTATTAGAAGCCCATATACCAATCCTGTCTCCTTTCTTCAGACCAATGGCCAAGAAACCAGCTGACAGACGATCAACCTAAAATGGAGAATATCAAAGCCAATCTGAAGTTTTGGTAAATACATGTACCCCCAAAGTGAAAGTCACTATTCCATATTTTACGCGATTGTATCAATGCATGTGCCCCCAAAATGGTTGTGGTGTGTACTGAAGGTATTTTACATCAGATTTTAATTTGATCTGGTGACAGATCAAAACAGAATAGAGCATGTGAAGTATATGCTCAAGCTGCTATTTAAAATAAAAAAAACATTACTGCGAGAGGGTGCTAGATTTTCATTCAATCCTTAGGGCCAGAGGAATTGCCATATTTAAATTCTAATGGGGGAAATATGAATTTAATGACGACTACGCTTTTGTAATATTGCAGTGCTCCACCAGTATTCCTACAAATTCTACTTGATTTGGCTTTAATTCAATAATCCATGAGAAATCATTTCTATTTTGCCTTATCTAATACCTGACTGGATATATCCAGTTTTGATAAAATGTTTGAATCAGTCTGAAAGTTGGATTGTTTTTTAACAGAGCACATAAGGAAATAATCAGGATTGCTTAATAGAAAACTCTCAAATCGTCAAACATTCAATGAAAGTAGTTGCATGACAAAATCAGCACTGAGGCTTGGATTTACAGAAGGCACTGCATCATTGAAAGGGTTTTTTTTATGGAAGTAATGATGCTTATGATACTACTTATATAAGATACAATACATGTAGTAGTAACTATATTAATTATTGGCAATATGAGATAATTATATATGCAAATAATTGAGGAATTTTATGGAGCTGAAAATATTATATATACCTGTAGTATGTTGAATGATAATAAGGATGAATATACTATTAGTAGGTTGAGAGTGTGAATCTTAAACTTTTGAGAATTTTTCAAGTTTATAACTAGATAACTTTTCAATTGGAACGCTTGTCAAAATCTTTGCGTTCTATCTAAGAAAAAGGAAAGTCAACAGTTAAAGCCATTGAATGGCTGCCATGATCTTTTTTTCATTCGACTATATAAAAAAATTCAGTTTTTTTTTTATAGTGTAACCATGACAGTGATTATGAATGGCAAAGGTACCATGCTATTCTTAGAGGCATTTTTGTATTTTGGTCAGCTATTATTTACATTTACTGAATAAATACAACAAGCAAATCATAAGGTGTATACAAATATTTACGTTATCATATATAGATGTTTCATTATCTTATCGAGAATTTATATATTATCAAGTATTCATATATTGTCTGTTTCTATTCTTGTCTGGAAACTATTTTTGTACATGTATTTTGATGATAAAGTTATTAATATACTTCAATGATTGGAAATTGCCTGTTTTTAGTATCTGGGTAATTCATCTGTATTTAGATTTTATATACATTGTAGGTTATAATTTTTACCATAGGTGCTATATAAAAAGGTAAAAATATTTAAATGGTTTATCATTGACCTTTCTCTTGAAAATTAAATTTAGCACGTCTCTTTACATGTTGATAAGGTCTAAAGTAAAGTCAAACAATATATGGTATATTTTTGTCTTTAGTATGTAAACTCTGCACAGATTTGAGGAGATAATTCTTATCTACTCTTTACAAAGATTCTAATTTCATCTCTTGTGCAAAGGTCATACACAGCAGTAAACTTGATAAGTCACGTTACTTTTATCAATATCATATCAATGTACATGTAATATCAAATGATATACTGTAAGAATGTGACGATCATGCGAACAAATCGTTTCAAATATTAATGATCATTTTTCATGTGAAAGTAAGTGTACTATAAGGTTTTTATCTTAAAAATAATAGATTTATTTTCCTTCACTTATTCCTTATTTATATGAATCATAACAATATTGCTCTCTTTAAAAGTTGAATATAACAAAAAGCCAAGAGCAGTTCATTCTCGAACAGTGAAGCCTGTTGAATAAAACTAGTATGAGGATAACTTTTTATCAATGCATCGGTAAAGATTATGTGTTATTCAAACCTGTCAAAAGCTAAAGGCTTAAAAATTCATTCAATCAAACACATTTTTATTCAAAATTGTTCATATCATTTATTTCAGGGTCTACAGTCATGTAATATAGAACTAAATTGGAATTAATCAAAATGTACTATTTGGGTTATTGACCAAAACTCAAAATTGGCTTTAATACTGCACAGTAATACAAGTTACAAATTACTAACTAGGAAATTATGAGTTGCATCCAAGTTTTGAGCAACATTTGATAATTCTGATAGTAATAACCTTCCAGAATTTGCAACTAACCTCCTCCCTGAACTGGCTAAAAGTCCAACGAACTCCTTCCTCGACAAAGACAAAAGCACTGTGGTCTGGTTTCTGCTCCGCCATGTCATCCATGCATTGCCCCAGAGTCTTCCCCATGAGGGGTGGGTCCAGGCCCCCCTGAAGATAGCTCATGGTGTACTTAGGGGTACCATCTTGCACCCCTCTCACTCCTGATGGTGATGATGTTGTGGTAGAAATCAAACAAGATGCAGGTGAAGGATACGAGGATGATGGAGATAAGATGGAAGAACGTGGAAATGGAGGAGCACTGGAAAGAAATGATTGACTGTGTGAGCGACTGAATATGGTCGGAATGGATTTCTGATCTTGGAAGCGTTGCTGGTGTACTGATGAAGTTTGGTAAGCTGAGCACCTTAATGCGTGAGAGCTGAGAGGGGGGTACCTTTGTAATCTGAAACACAATCAAATTGAAAATAAAACTGTTTCTACCAACTAATTTTAATCCTTTCTTATCTATCAATTCTAAACGAGTACTAAATTGTTATATAAACAGACTTCATTAATCACTAAAATTGCAGTATCATATTAATTAGTAATATATTACATGTATCATAACTTTCTTTGCGAGGGGTGTACAATTCTCTCTTTAGTGGAAAAATACAATACTAATTCAAGTTAATAATATATAGACTCTAATCACACAAAAACACAAGTTCTATTAAGCTAGGATCGTGCAAATAAACATACCCTCTTGATATGGCTTTTGATTTGCTGGTCTCCCTTCCCAAGCCCACCATGTGAGAGCGGATGCTGCAGAAGTGCCTCTGCAGACACCTGCCGTCCAGGATTGGACAACTCAGGCCTTGCTTCAGCATGGCTGGCTCATTGGCGTTGCAGATATGGCCACCAGAAACAGCAGATCTCATCTGCTGCACCAACCGAATGTTCTTTACACACTGCAGAAACATATTCAGACTAGCTAGCTCAGCCTAGGAGTTATGACCATCATCAGACTATGAAACTAGATGTGTATCCTGTCGTTATAGACTTTACATTACAGATTAAGAAGACGATTTGAAAGGGATCAAAGCCCGCCAGTTGTTTGTAAACTCTAGAATGAATTGTTAACGGGAAAGAGTTTGTATTAATGTCATTAATGTCAATGAGCTGCACATCAAATATAAATGCAAGCGGCTGTTCTGGACTTTGCCCTCTGAAAATCAGTGCAATATCTATCAATGACCTTTGTAGAGAGAATGAAATCCCTTGATCTTGTACATGCAGTTCTTGAAGTAATTTGACCCCCTAGCCCTAGGGGGTGGAGACCCAGTTCACTTCCCTCGTAATCAAATCATAGCGGAAAGCAGATCAGCTAGTATTGTGACTGTAAATTCATTTTCTAGTAAAGGTTCATACAAGCTGTGATGTACATGATGACTTTTACACATTATTGATACCGGAGTTTTACAGTGAACTTATTTTAAAGGAAAAATCAGTCAAGCATGGCACTAAAAGTTTCATCACAATCACATTTATTAAAATAAGAAAGGTATTTCTAGATTTCACATAATACACAATACAGTTTTATGCAAATGAGGCAGCCAATCATGTCACACACGCACTATTTCTTTGCGCGTTTATCAAATAGAATATATTAAATAAAATTGTGACAATTTTCCATGTTCCATGATGGTTTAAACAAAGTTTTTCATTATCTGATGGAGAATATGAATACTTTGTAATTCGTGTCACCAAATACACAAGAAATATCCAGTGATGTCATTGGATCGCTTATAAAATGACACACATCCACACACCCTCCCCCACATCCATCCATGCTTACTATAAAAAACCCTCACACAACCCCCCATAAAAAGAGAAATGGGCATAAGAATAGAAGAATCCTTCTATCACCTTTTATTTCTATCTTTCACAAGATAACACCCATTCACATGCCTTCTCCTATGCCCACACACATCCATACACACTCTCCCACACATCCTTGCACATTAACCCCCCCCAAAAAAAAACAACCAAAAAAAATAGAAGCAGAGCAGAAGCCCTAAAGCAGCTCCCATTGTCAAGAGCAAAAATATTCTAACCTTGCTCCTATTGTCTTGTTTCTTTGACAAACTGCAATGTGCAAACATTTTTAGTCCGGATTTGCAATCATAACCTGGATCCTTTATCTGACGGTACGGGAAGTTCATCTTAACTTTATTCAGGTCATGGTCATATAAATGAACAATGTTGGTCTACTCCCCCCCCACATACACACACACACAAAACTATGTTTCTTGTTCTCTTATTTTCATCAACAATCTTCAATGTGTATTACAACTGACATTGTTAATTTTGAATTCTACAAATGATATATATATACAAGCGCTCCCACTACCATATTCTTGAAACATACACTTAGTACATCTAGGTCTAAATTGCGGAATAATTCTTGGTTTGTTGACATTGAATTTTTGCAAAATAGCAGGCTATTTTTTCACGAGTTATCCAGCTAATTCACAGGAGGAAGCTTGGAATGATGTACTCTTGGAACCATACCACTTTATGTTGTTCAAATATGGAGCTATAAGTAGGCACACCAAGCAGCCATACATGCAATTCATATTTCAAGCTCAATCAAGAAATCTGATCAATCAAAATGTGGTTTCTAGCAAAGAGGGCTGATTGGGCTAGAATCCCAAGATTGACCAATCTCTAACTGATGGAGAACCAGCTTATTAATGCATGTAACAATGTATGACCAAAGGAAATGCCATTGGTCATGATGCACACCACAATGAAGGATATTCCCCTATGAAGAATCTTATTGATAAACATTTGATATGTTAAAGCACAACAAGAATTTACACCTTTTTCATTTTACTATTCAAATTCATTTTAATGTGTACAATAAGATTCATGAGATAAAATATCTTAAGGCATGTCTCAAATTCAATATCTTGACCTGCCTCATTTAGTTGACAAAATTTTGTTTTTTGTTTAACAGCATACAGTATATCAATTTACAATGTACCTATCGCAAAAGAGTTATCTTATATTTAAGTTCAATGATAAAAGCTACATGGAAGAAATTTTGATTTAGTTTTAACTAGATATGTATTGAAATAATTTAAGTCACTTAATTTCCCATTTTTTAGTCATTTTATATTTGGTTTATTATTGTTTTTTATATATATATTCACAACTCTGTTTATTTCATTAATCAATTTAAAGTAATACCAGACAAAAGAAAAGAACACATACTAGTTATACATTTAATTATTTTTTGCTATTTAATTTACAAATTTTCGAGAAAATCCAGGGCAAACAATGTTTCAATCTGCTTGAATGTCTGAACATCAGATCCCCTCGTCCGTACAGTGTATGGTAAACATAATCAAGATTATATTGCAAACCCAATCAAACAATTGATCAGACACATATTATACTGCATGGTAAGTCACTTCAGGGCCTCATGTTATAAAGAAGTGTGATTGATCAAATCAATTTCAACTATGGAAAGCCAGTATGGACATAATTCTTTGTCTATACATTCTTTGTCACACATGTAAAGTAGAAAACATTAATTGCCTTCTTGATGATGGTGTTGCTGGCTTGGCATACATGTACAGTAGTTGGTTGGTTGGATCAGTCACACTCCACTGAAAGACAGGGCCCTGGTACTACTTTGGCATATCAATTAACATCACATAAACACAACCAAGGACCCTGTATCACAAAACTTGTTTTCAATGGCAGGTTGCAAGCTACTGTGATAAGCTCCTGGCATCATATCACATGACTGGCTAAGAGCAAACTTGCTATAAAGAATCAAAGCTTTTATCAATAAATAGAGCCACAATATCGCTCATGATATCTGCGGTGATGTCTTTTGTGTTCCACTTGTTATCAACATATCACATTTTGATGCTTAGAAACATTTGGATAATTCATCACACAATTTAGCACATAATGGTAATTCACTCATGATCAGTTTTGCTTTAAGGACAAAAATATCTTTCAATTAAGTTTAATAGTCAAAGTACATTTCATTATACATTAATTTGACAGTGCTCATCATACAGAGTGCAAATACAACCACATTTCTGTTGTACAACCATAAAGCTCATTTCTCTGTCCTATATCTTCACTCTGTGTTCATATTTATCTTATAATAATTTGCATTTTAACTTATAATACATCGTATTATTTACACTGTGATTAATTCTTCAATTCAAAGCCTCTATAAATTTATTGAGATGAAGAAGGATGCAAATTGAGACTTTTGCTCATTCTGAAAATGAAACTTAATTTATTACACTATTAGTTCTGACCCGTTTGATTACCGATTGTCCAATTTCGTTACAAGTACATACATGTAGTTGATTATTTTTTATGTAAATATATTTAAAAAATCATTTTGTTTTCCATGACTGTGTACAACTGATTCTAACCATTTGTACATGGCTTGCCTGTGACCTTTATGGTGTTAATGTTATGCACGATCGTAAAGAATAGATTATTGCTTTTTTTTTTGTATCATGACAAAGTTGTCTATTTCGGAAAAATACACTGTTATGCACAATTTAATTCATTATAGAATTTTATGAATTCATTTAGGCTGAGAGTAATAAGGCACACATATTTAACATAGGTTCAGGCATATTCATGAAGACTAATGAAAGCACAATGGTCACTACTTATACATTATGGCACAGTGGTCACCTACATGTAGCTACTAAAATATTAGTTGTTGCGTTTTAAGGACAAGGCAAACAAACAAAGTTAGATCTATATAAAGCAACTTTCACAAGCTCTACTACTAACAATTTAGTAGTAACTATCTAATTATGTAAGTTGATATCTTTTTTTATATAACACGGTGGAAATGTTTGATACGCAAATAAGCTCTACCTGTTTCTAAATAATACTTGTACATGTACATGTATATGGCCTACTGGGGGCAGGACTGTAAAAAAATATTATGACAAGAAAAATTCAGTACATACAGTATGTATAGAGAGAAAAAAGATACATTAAAAGGGTACCCCCCCATACATGTCTTATCCTGTCAAGGTACAGGAGAACTGGTGGGTGTTTCATAAAGCTGTTGGTATTAAGTTAAGAGCGACTTTAAGAATGAATGGTGATCCTTTCTTATGGTAATATCAATGGCAATGGTTTAGCATGTAAAAAAGGATCGCCAGTCATTCTTAAAGGCACTCTTAACTTACGAATAGCTTTATGAAACGGCCCCCTGCTTTAAAGCAATACAAAATACACATGACAGACATGACCAAGTGGTACTCTGTAGTGCTGAATCTGGGTCAGGTGAATGGGCCTACCATCCAAAGGAGGGAGGGCAACAGACAATAGATTGGCCAAAAAGAAGTAAACTGCATTTTTTGCTTTGAAACTAAGCACGATACAGAATGTTTTGTTTTGGTTTAAAAATCATGAGACCTGTTTCGAGCCTCGAACATCTAAAGGATTAAATGAAAGTAAATGACAATCTAGAGATTGTTCAAATCTATGCTGTGTGAATTTCGATATCAGTATCATAAACTCACATGAAGGACAGATTCTAATGTGCAAGAATAATAGATTTTTTTGCAAATCTGCACACATGTAACTTTTTGGTATCCTAAATTGGGCTTCATCTTCTTTTTTTTCTTGTTTCGAATAGTACCACTTCTGACATTCTTTGCATTTATGAACTTGAATGTTCATTTAATTTTTTTTTTAATTACTCAATCAAGATATATCTCATTTCATCAAATCATTCATTCAATAGTTTAAATACATGATTCAATTTATCACAAGGAATGATAATAATAGAAGACAAATACATCATAAAAAACAATTCATAATTTTCAAAATCTTATTGACCAATGGACTTAATTTCTCCATACTTTATCAATACATTAATATAAGCACCATAAAAATATGATTATATACATCTTTGTTTAAAAAAAATATACATATTGGTGCACAGGTAAGAATTAGTCGAAATTCCTCTTTAACATTGTTAACAAACGATTTACTCACTAACACATTATTTTGAACTCAACACCTTGATCTTTCCAGGTCTACTGAGGTCAAAGATCAAATAAGCATCACAAAATGTAAGTCAAACAAAAGGAAATCACCAGACTTCGATAATATCACCGCATTGTTTTATAAATTACTCCCTGAATAAGAGCAAAGTACTGAATAAAATAAATGTCATAATTCAATTAAATAATTACATCATCATGTAAGAATTAGTCATCATACTCTGGTCTCATAGGAACAATACTTTCAAAACCTCCACATGAATAAAAACTTAAGCCATCAAAATGAATGAATAGCACCATTTAAAGAATTTTGCCCGCCCCCCCCCCAAAAAAAAAAATGAAAAATAAGAATTAACATCCCTGTTCTAACCATTGGGATATATTGGTGAAATAAAACAAGAACAAACAGATTTCTTCCTACTGTTTCATTTATATTACTTTTTTTTCATGATAAAATTACAGTTCTTAGCAGCAGCACAGTACTGCTGGGATACATCGGTGGAATGAAATAAAAAATAAACAAAAAATTTCATCTCACGTTTTGACTTACATTTTTGGGAGTTAGATTACAAACTGCATATTACCATTGGAATTCATCGGTGGGAAAAAAAGATCCTCATACTTTTAAATAATAAAAAAAAATGTTTCATTAGATTCTGCAAAAGCTCTGCTCCTAAGAGTTGGGATTCATAGGTGGAATGAAACAAGAAAGAAACAAAAATTTGTCCTACTATTTTATTTATACAGCGGTGGAATAAAATAAAAATACATGTATAAACAAAGAATTTCATCTCACATTTTGATTTACAATATTTTGTATTACTAGATGCACATTACCATCGGAATTCATCGGTGGAATGAAACATGGAACCAAAACAAATTTCATCATACTCTTAAATCTAAAAATATGATTTTCATCAGGATTTGTAAAAAAGAGTTGGCATTCATTGGTAGAATGAAATGAGAAAAAGAAAAGAAACAAAAATGTTTCACGCGGGTGCGTCGTGGTCTAGTGGTTCTGAATATCGCCTTTCAAACAGAGGGTCGTGGGTTCGAATCCCAGCCATGGCGTGTTTTCCTTCAGCAAGAAATTTATCCGCAAGGTGCTGCACTCAACCCAGGTGAGGTAAATGGGTACCTGGCAGGAATTTATTCCTTGAAACGCAGCGCGCGTAACAGCTGCACTGCTAAAGCCAGGGTAATTATGCTGCATATACTGTAGAGCGCTTAGAGACTTCTGACAAAGTTAGTGTTAAGCGCTATATAAGCAAGTATAATTATAATAATTATTATTTCTTCATTCACAATTTGTTCTTTGGATATTAAAGGTCTTACCCACTGCACATTACTGTTAGGAATCATCAATAGAATGGAACAAGAAAGAAAGAAAAAGATTTCATCCTACTTTTTCATCTTTTCTTCCATGGCCTGCCTCATCTTGAATTTCTGAACCTTGCCAGTCACTGTCAACGGGAACTCGTCAACAAACTCAATGTAGCGAGGGATCTTGAAATGAGAGATCTGTAGTGTGAAAAACAGATTAGAAATATAAGTTGAAAGTTGATGGGGTACATGTAGGTTCATGAAGCTGTTTGTATAGTTACACATGACTCATTGCACAACTTTATGCAATCGGACTAGTATTACGCAAGAAATTAATCAAAATCAAATTCAAAATAGGAGAAATACAAGAATTGAACATTTTGCTTTGTTTCAACAAACAGGCCATACATGTATATACGCACACATCATGGACAGTATGCCCATGAGGGAGTGAATGATTACACACAGAGTGGACTAATACTCTAAGAAATGGTAATGGTATGTAAATCTGGGCCCCGTCTTACAAAGAGTTGCAATTGATCCGATCAACGACAACTATGGAAAGCCAACAACATGAACACCTAAAATGCATGTTTGCTCAAAGTATTTTCTAGATATGCTGTAAATTCATAAATTCATTGATTTATGAAAAATTCATACTGCTTCTCTTTGTTTTAAAAGGACATTGTGCAGGGTTTTTTAAGAAAATATGATGACATCAATGTATTTTTATACAGTTGAGGTTGATCGGATCAATCGTAAATCTAAGATGGTACCCTGGAACACACACGGATCATGTAGCATAAAACTTAGCATCGATTTTAATGACCCTGCTATCAATCCTATCTCCCATGGAAAACCTAATTCTTATTGGCTATTGAGAACAGTCACCATGTCACTGATTACAAATTTACAATCAAAGAATGCAACATCTCTCCGGGACAATACAGAGGAAACATAAACAAAACAATTTATAGATTACCACAACAATTTTTTATTGTTTTGACAGTTTTTACTATATTCTTTATTGAAACTCAGGTTGATGCGAAATTACATTAACAAAATAATACTTGATGACATCGGAAGTAACCATTAAATGTTTAATTAATGATTTTGTGCTTTCTCTTTATTGCATAGTTTCCTTTATGTATTAGCAGTGTAATTTTTCAATTTTTTCAATGATCTGTATGGTTATGTATGAGAGTCTTTGTGAGAAAATAATAAAAGGCTTTTTAAAAATGATAACGCAAGAAGAAACTGAAATTGTGAATAGCTTACGTTTCCTTTACAGAAGTCTTTGATCTCCTCCGGCGTGGCTTCTTGTCCTGCTTTCAGTCTGATCCAAGCACACAATTCTTCTCCCATCCTTTCATCCGGTACGCCAATCACCTGAAATCATACGAGATACAATAGAGAAGTTATGAACTCCTCTGAATTTCAACCAGGGAGCCATTCATAATGCAAGATCTCCCGGATTAATCCTGGTAGAATGATCTTCACATGTGAACAAGTATTAAGCCCAGTTTACACCTATGCTATGCCATTGCACTGTAGATCCGACAGCAACAAGTTTTGCCAATCGCATCACAGTGAAATCACATCGCAGGCCAGCGCACATATTGAAACAGCTGTGCAATGCATTGCATCTTCATGGCACCTCCTATAATCATCTGCTCTGCAGCAACACAGTAAATTGACTGTGACGCCATCATCCAGGACAAATCTGATAGGCAGAGATTATCAAGATTGCAAGAAAATCATAAGAAGATTTGAGACATCAAGGTGCGAATTCACAAAGGTGGTTTATAAAACCATCGGTTGAACCCTTGGTTTATGCAGATTTCCTGTATAAATTACATTTATTTACCACGTATATTGAAAAAATGTCCAATGCTGATGGGCTCTTTTGTAACAGTGCACCACAATAACGCCTCTTGCCATGGTTAAGTACGCTATCTTATTAATGAGTCCACTCTCCAAACAGTGGACTAATGAATGAAAAAGTGTACTTGACCATGGTATCAGCCGTCAAATTGGCACACTATGACAAAAGCGCGCATCAGTATTGGACATTTTTTAATATAAGTGGTAAATAAACGTATTTCATGCAGAAAATCTGCATAAACCTTGGGTTCAACTGAGGGTTTTCAATACCACCTTTGTGAATTCGGGCCAAAATGTCTGAGATTAGGTCTGCAACAAATTGGATCTCAGTTACAGAGTGTTGTAGGTTGGCGCACAGTCTGGGAATTTGATCTTAGCGCAATCACATCATATTGTGTGCGCAGGACTACAGTATCATCTAAATCATGGCTCACCTGAACATCTTCAATCTTTGGATGTTTGTAGAGGAACTGCTCGATCTCTGTAGGATAGAGGTTCTCGCCTCCTCTGATAACCAGATCTTTAATCCGACCTACAATCGTCAGGTATCCTTCTTCATTCATGGTGGCCAAGTCTCTTGATTAGGGGGGGCAATAGAATTTGAATTTGTTGAATTTAGTTAGATTTATAAGAATGTCAGTAAATTCATCTTCCTTAATACATGTAGTTTTTATAAAGTTTAACTTTTGTTTTTCATCAAAATAACTGTTTTTATGTAGATACAGCATATAGCCAAAATATTCACCTGTCCACATTAGTCCTACGTTTATGGCAAAATAATGCATCTGCAGATACATCACACAATTCCTATGGCGATATTATGGAAAAAAGGTGAATACACCGATTAGTTTCTATGGTTGAATCATGGCAAAATGATGTATCTGTAGATACATCATTTGTGTTTATGGTCAAATTCAATTGAGCAATTGAACAAGCTTTTACAATTTTAAAAGACATGACAACTGGAAAAGGGTGTAATTTGCACATACACACTTTTACCATAAACTAGTATTTGACTTTTGTTGGCACAATTTGTGGAAAAAGATGAATGTTGCAGATACACTATTTTGCCATAAACTAGTCCCTGAATTTCGTGGCACACAATTTGTATGTTATAGATACATTTTTTTGCCATCAACTCGTGTATGAAGTTTGTGGCTCACCGATTATGGTAAAAATATGTATGTTGCAGATACATCCTTTTGCCCTATTTCACGAAGCTGGGTGCGCTCACTCATTTGATGGTAGAAAAGTGTAACTAACAGATATATCTTTTTACCAAAGAACATTCCGCTCTACTGCGGCACTTTTTGAGTGTATCTGTAAGATACATCCTTTTACCAACAAACGAGTTGGTAAATTTGAAAAAGTATTGCAGATAGCCCATGCTATCTTGAAAATGAAAATACCTGTAATTATGAGAGTAAGATAAATGAAAAGAGCTCCCTGAAAAACCCCCATCAAATGTCAAAACCTGAAAAAGTCAAAATTTTCAGATACATCGTTTTGCCATGTGACGGCCAATTGTGCCTAGGACACAGATAGAGCACCGCTTGCTGCTTGGACGAGTTTCAGTTTTCATGAAAGCTCTTGGCCTCCTTTTTTATGCCTAAGTACCATAATTGCTTGGCTAACCGTGCTAGTTAGCAGGGCCACAGAGACCCCTACTACTGTTGGGATTTCTCACTTTAGACCATAGGTAGAGCTAACTTGCCATTTAGCCCTACCTATAGTATGGAGTAAAGGAAAATTTTGCTTTTTTTTGAGGAAAAAGGGTATAAAGTAAAGTCTTTCTCACCCAGAATGGAACCATCTTGTCTCATCAATGACCTCTCTCGTCTTGGCCTCATCATTCCAGTAACCCACCATGGTGGTGTACCCTCTACTGCACAGTTCTCCAGGAGTGTTGTAAGGCATCAACTCACCGGACTGAGGATCAATAATCTTAATCTGAGAAAGGACACAAGATCATAATTGTCATCACCATAAAATAATGCTCTGTTGGCAAGACAAGAACTGCTACCTCCTCAGGGGACCGATCGTTCGCTGCTACTGCTGCCACGCCTCTGGAACCAGCTCCCCCGCTACATCCATGAATCATCATCTCTGGGAGCATTTCAACGGTCATTAAAGACATTTCTTTTTAATAATTAATTTACTTGTCATTTATATAATGCTTTTTTAAATATTTTTTCTTTCAAAATTTTGTTTTTGCAAAGGTGTAAAGCGCCATGATACAGTCATTGTGAAGAGCGCTATATAAATACTAATATTGTATAACAATCATGTAATCATCAATGACATGCTTGGTCTTGGCCTCATCATTCCAGTAACGAAAGATGTGCCCAGAGTATCTATAACCCAATTCATTTGTAACCTTGATTACTTCTGCTGCAAATACTACCATGCTTTTAAGTATCATACCGATCATTACGATTACAATTACTAATATCATCTCCCTTTACCACAAAACTTGAAGACCAAAGAAAAGACATAGGATGCATAACAATTGGAAAGCTAAATTTATATTGTACCTCCATTCATTTATTTCAATTTATGTTTTTTTACCTCATTGTGTGGAGCAGGCTTTCCAACTGTAGATACCCTCAGATCTACAGGGTCGTGCATCTCAGTCTGACAGATAACAGGGCTAACCTCAGTCAAACCATAGCAAATCTATTCAATAATAAGAATGATAAACACAATGTTACGGGCCAATACTTTTGAATGCATTAAGCAGAGAGGGAGGATTATCAGAATGTAAAGCAGTAGATAATGTAACCATCAAACTGAACAAAAGTTCGCTGAAAAGAACCGAACCCATATCAAAATCATGGTCCAGGGTGCTAGTTAAATTTAACCACAGAATCATTGTTTTTTACAAGCCCCCGATACTCAGCGGCCCTTTTTAACGAAAAATAAATGATACTGAGAGAAAGTGCTAAAAATCCTCAAATGTGAAATTCACATTTGCGTAAAAACTCAACAGGACAAAAGTCAAACTTGATGTCTACACCATTACTAGATATCATGCAACTACACTGCAACATCTAATATTTCAAAACAGCGACATCTTTTATTTGATCTTGTGACCTCAAAATCTAATCTGGGGCCTTTAGCACAAAGCCTAGCAATCATCGTACAACTATTTTCTACGATTGATTGCAATGACTACAACGAACAATCAATCGTGAAGATTAAGTGTACGATTAATCGCTAACCTTTGTGTTACAGAGCCCAAATCATTGTCACTCTTTATTCATAATGGATAGTTTAAACTTGAATAATCCAATGGGTATTCAGTCATCGTGGGCACGTCTTGGTCTAGTGGTTCTGACTCGCTCCTTTCAAACAGAGGGTCGTGGGTTCAAATCCTAGCCATGGCGTGTTTTCCTTCAGCAAGAAATTTATCTACACTGTGCTGCACTCGACCCAGGTGAGGTAAATGGGTACCGGCAGAAATATAAGAGCGCCTTGAGCACCTAGCAAGGTGGATACGTGCGCTATACAAATCCTATATTATTATTTATTGAACAATATATTTTCAGGTACGTAATAAGATCTGTGAATTTTGACCTTGTGACCCTGAAATCTAATAATATCATCTCTCCCATAAATTATGAGCCATATGATATTTAAAATTTTCTATGTAATATTATAAAGGCTTGAATCCACTTACTGTGACATCTTTCATATTCATGAGTGTTCGTGTTTGTTTCATGGTTTCTATGGGGCATGGAGATCCGGCCATGATCCCGGTTGAGAGGCTACTCATGTCGTATTGGCTGAAGTTTGGATGGTTCAACATGTCGATGAACATGGTGGGGGTGCCATACTGTGATGTTACCCTGAAAAAATATATGAGAGAGCAATTTTAATTTCAATTTATCAAAATAAAAATATCAATATAAATTACTAGTTTACATATAATAATTATTTTTTTCAATACAATTTGATTCATTTCCATAAAATCAATCACCAGAAAATAATAGATTGATGCTGTATGACACATTTAACACTGTGGTCTATATTCTGAAGTCCATGTTCATTTTATAGGCCATGGTCTAACTCTTGTGTTAAAATTATGGGAAGTCAAAAATTTCATAGCTGCATTTAGATTACGTTTCCTATCTTTACATAGATTTTTAAAAAAATGTTTTAATGATGAAGAGAACTATTTCAGCAATTATTTCTAGTCGGTTATGAATGATTTGAGTCTTAAATGAGGTGAAAGATCAAACTTGTATTGTTAAAGATACATATCATAATTGGCTATCCATAGTCAAACCTCCTTCGACCAAAGTTGAAATTAAACACGAGTTCAGAATACAGACCATTGAAATTAAGAAGTCATGACAATAAAGACAAATTAGAAAACTAACTGAACAATTCGTGAAGATATGAGCTACATCTTAAAAAACCAACAAAAAACAAGAGCATAGGAAAAGGGAGAAGACAGAGTGGCCTAACAGAGAACAGATACAATAAGTGTTCAAAGTACAGATTATTTGTTTAAAAAATCCTAAACAGTAATCCAATGTACAAACTGTAAAGATCTGTGGAAATAGACACACAAAGACGACAATCAAGCAAAATTAAAGAAAATCTTTCAAATCCTCTTTTACCAGACATTATGATGTTTGAAAATAGGATATCCAATAAAATACATTTGGCACAACTTTTTACCTTTTTTCTTCAATGAAAATTCCACCTGAAATGTACTATAATCCCAACAGAATTCCAATCACGTGAAAGAGCTTAATACGCCCTTTCAGTTGATACCAAATTTGTCATGGTAGTATTTATATCTCTGAAGATATAGTGAATTTTACGATGTTTGGCAAGTGAACAAATTTCACTGAATTTCATGGGTGTACATGTATGTAAACTTTTGGCCTTAACTGTACATGTAGATCTCTACCGAACTTCGTTCAGGCAAGACAAAAATCAATATTTTTACAGCAAAGGAAATCGGTACTCAAATTTTGAGAGTAATTCTTCAAGAACTCAATTCAAATAGAAGCACTGAAGTGTAGCAACATGTTGCTATTCATCGGAAGCAACATGATGCTATTCATCAAAACTAACAGGAAGTATTTTAAAGTGTCGAGTCAAAAGGTCACATAAATTGGATTAACCAGGAAGAAAGGGAGGACTCGGATATTAGTTTGGATGATCAATCTACTCCTTATATCACAATTCTTATCAAATATAGCCGTTTGTGGGTATTTCCCCTCGGCTCATCCTAAATAACTTTTCCTGATAGATATTCAGAAAATAAAATTAAAAAATATACAAACATACATGTAGCAACTGCTCAGGTCAAGTAATATCAAATAATAGGGAATATGAACAGGATATAAAACTATAAATGGAAAATCAATCAAAACCAAATTATATCCTTATCGCTACAAACAGTATTCACAAAAATACTTCATTCAAGTGTCTTGTTTTTTTTAGGATTGGTGTATACCAAATTAAAAGATTAAATAAACACCAATGTGTTTGTGTTCCTGATGGGGTTGTAGCATTGTGGATTCAAATGAGACCACTTCGTTTAACGCGATTCGTATCTAGCCTGATTTGTGTGTTATTTACATTCCACCTAGGAGCCAAAATGCACAACTTTACTCTGACCATCTATTTACAGTTATCGATAGCCTGCTCGTTCTATACCCAGATGCGGGAATCGCAATTTTAGGTGATTTAACAATTTTGACACTCGGCAGATTTTGAGCATTAATTGCTTCAAACAAATTGTTACTCAAGCCACAAGAGGAAACAACATTCCATCAACAATATAAATGCAAAACTAAATGTTTCCAATGTAGCTCTATTCCATGCTTGTACTTTGTTAATCTTTCAAATAACATGTAATCAATCTAATTTTGTTTTACTTTGTATGTGAATGATTCAACAGCTCAATTACATTGTTTGCTGTTATCATTTTACTATTTTACTATGTAAATACATTGAATGTTTTATTGTTTTTAAATCTCACTGCATTTTACCTGCTACCATCTCTAAGTGATAGGATAAGGTGTGTACATGTCAAGATGTGATGAACATGATCTTTTTTTTCTCTTATTTTTCTCCTTCTGGTTTCTCCACCCTTTCTCTCCTCTCTTTTCCATTCTCTCCATTTATATCCGTACACCTTCACAATTTCTATTTACATTCGTCTAGTTTCCTTCTTTCTTTTCACTCACCTACCACTGCATTCTTCTTTTCCTCCACTGACACTCTTTTCTTCTAAGATCACGTAGTTAAAAAATAATAATGAAATTTTTAAAATATTGAAAATTATGGTTGGTCTGTACATACTCTAGAAAAAAATAAGCTTGCAGTTACGTGTATTACTTCAGTCGATTCAGTAGGCAAACATTTTAATTTTTTATTTCATTTTATTTTATTTTTTTTTTTGGGGGGGGGCCTTCTTGTCACAAACTACTGGCTAAACCTTCAAGAGGAGACAAGCTTTAACATTGCAGTTAGTGGAGATATTACTGGATCTTCTTTTGATTTTGCCAGGGCTCTTTTGATCATTTTTGGGGGAAAATTGCCCACAGCCCCCAAGTAACTTCTTTCCAGCAAAGGTGGGGGGTCCTTACTTTTCTTCTTGGATGCCTCTCAGACTAGCTTCAGGTTCAAAGCTGGGGGAAGAGAACACACAAGTATTACCATGAACCATGGCACAGAGAGATCCTCCTACCATCCCAAAACAATGGTACAGGGGGACCGGCACTCCTATCCGATGCTCCTGCAACAAAATACAACGTAATATTATTTTATCATTATTGCTCTTGGGGCCATTTTCACAAAGATATAAAAGATGAACTATGTTAGATGTGTTCCCATGGACCATGTCACAAAGAGAACCTCCTTCCATCCCAAAACAATGGTATAGAGTGATTGGTACTCCAATCCTATGGTCCCTACAAAGAAATAAAATCACGTAATGCACATACCGTCTCTATGCAATTACAAGGGACCCAATTAGCCCCCGTTAGCCTGGTAGCTTTTAACAGCACACAAGCATTTCAAGGAATTGATCATGCAATATCATTTTATAAAGTTTATCAAGGGCCGTTTTGAATGGATTGTTTTCAGCTGTGGGAGCAACTGAAAGTTCAAATAAGACCAGAACACAGAATGCACCAAATTGTACATAGAATGTGTGCCAAATAATCCAGGTAGAAAAATAGTTAATTGCTCAGTATTTAGACAAACAAAATAAATATGAAATTTTATGTGTATGATAACAAGAATTCATACAAAATGAGAGATAGTTCTTTCCTAGCTTGTGGTGCCTTTTGTTCTATTAAAACATTATGCCAAAAGAATTTTATAGCCAATGTTAAAATCATATCAGCCCAAAGTACTCTACCTTTTCATGATATTTCAAGATGGAACCAATAAAGTAGCTATTGTTCACTATATTATGATGAGTAAGAGTTGCTCCTTTGGGGTTGCCAGTGGTTCCCTATGGTAGAAAAACAAAAACAAATTCAATCAAATATACTTCATTTTACTTTTATTAAAAATTTTCAATCAAAATTCTGCTTCTCTGGTTTTCTTTCATTTACAGTGATACCTGCTTTTTATCGTGACCACATGCTAATCAAGATTACACAGTGGCAAGGTTGGTTTCCCTTGAATAATTTCACCCTTTACAGAATCCTGTCATTATACGAATATGTACATGTACACTGTACTTGTATATGTAGACCACCTGCTTGATAATAGTACTTTTCTTGTGTTGGATTTGATTGTCTAATCAAATTCTATTTCCAGCAGAGAAAAACCCTCAATAATATTAGTAATAGCAACTATAATAATTACAATAACTATTAAGCAGAGTTGTGAATTTATATGCGAATTATTATGCTTCAAGTGATAAAAATAAATAAATGAATTAAATGACTAAATACTTTTACTCATTTAACAGTTCTGAAATGATCGGAAATTTGATAATACTGAATATGCCTAATTATTGTTCTTACTTTGATAATGATCTCATTATATTCTTTTCATCAACTTATGTATACCGCACACCAATGTTTTGTATTTGTTTCTTCTTGATTATATTTTCTTCATGTGTTGTAATTTATATGTTTGCATGTAAACAATTTCAATTAAAGTTGGACAACACAACAAATAACTTACATTATAATAATTATCATCATCATTATTTGTTTGGTGTCATCTGCGCCTGGGAGGCGATAAGCGAAATAAATCACTATGGCCCATAGGGCTCTTCTCCCACTATTATTGATTGGGAAAGTGCAGGTGGACCACTACGTTTCTCCCTACCCTTATTCCAAACCTTTTGCATTTACGGGGAAACTCTCTACAATGCATCAATTCCTTTGAAAATTCAAGTCAAATCATTTGGAGAGCCAAGAGGATTTTGTCAAAAGTTGTTGGACCGGGACAGCATCGGAATCTCTCGACTCTGGACAACGAAATATTTGCAATTGTTCATCCCGTGTAAATCTTTGGATGATCTGCTGTCACAGTACATCGCTTTTGACAAAAGCCTCTCAGCTCTCCATTCTGATTTTAATTGCATTTGGCAAAGGAATTGATGCATTGTAGAGAATCTCCCCGTAGTAAATGCTAAAACTAACTATTTATATGAATAGTGGGTTCTTTAAGTGATCAATGTTCCAGGCTGAAAATATTTATAAATGTATCTATACATAGAGTAAAATTCAAAGAGCAAAAATGCTGAAAATTTCATCAAAATCTGATAAAAAATAGCCAAGATATTGAATTTTAAAATTTAGCCCTATTTTGATCAAATTTCAGTGTTTTGTTTGTCTGATTTTTTTTAATCTGTTCAAATCATATCATTTTCAGCCTGGAGTACCCCTTAACATGCAAGGGTTACTCTCCTCTTTATAGAGCCTCAATTTAACGCCATATCAGAGGGACAGAGCATTTCCACTATAACACAGCCTGCATCTACACGTATGGAACAGGGGAGGAACATGATTTATACACAATGCAGACTTCAGTCATCCAAACCCATGAACTTAGCTAATTGCTCTCTCTTTTTAGACAGGTTTATCTGATATTGTGGTTTTTTTTTACAAAAGTATATGAGCTTTGAAAGACCATCAAGAGTCTAAAATCAACTAATATCTCCCAGTTTCCAATCCCCTGTATCAGCTCAGTGTTTAATTGTAGGGATAATTATTAAGATTGATTACGTTGATCATCATGTCAAGATTTAGTAACATGATTTGGTTCTCATTTTAGTTGTTTCAGCAAAATAATCAAGATGGACTTATGCACTCAGTTTTGAAGACTGATAATATACTGATCATCATTTCAAGATTTATTCATTTTATATTGCATTCTCATTCTCATTATTTCAGCATAACAACCAAGATGAACTGTAAGCAATAAACATAACATTGAATATGAGATACGAAATTAAAGAAAATCAGTAAACAATGAAAATGAAGTGTGCAGTCATTTAATCACTAAAATCCTCTGTACAATCAATCGCTAAAAGTCTACATGGACTCCTAGGGCCCGTAACTCCAAGCTTAGCAATCATCTTAGAACATTTTTTTACGATTAATTGCTTTGACTACAATGTACAATCAATCACAAAAGTCAAGTGTACAATTCATCGCTAACCTTTGTGTTATGGGAACCTGGCACACTTATTTCAACATGGTCTTCCTTGTTGCACTCAAGAAATCAATGTGAATATGCTACAAAAATACTGTGGAGTGACTGATTAAAATTTACTGATCATTCTCACTACCATAATTGAGAACCATTTCCATTTTGAGAAAAAATCTCTGCAATGATAACTGACATCAGTATAGGCCATTTATACCCGAGTATACTTTTTTTGTTGTCATAAAAATTCTGCACCCAAACAAGGTTTCCTAGATACATACGTCTCTGATCAAAATATTTAAAGGTCAAGTCCACCCAAGAAATATGTTGATTTGAATAAATAGAGAAAAATCAAACTAGCATAATGCTGAAAGTTTCATCAAAATGGGTTTTAAAAACAAAGTTATGACATTTTAAAGTTTTGCTTATTTTTCACAAAACAGTGATGCACATCTCCGTGATATGCAGATGAGATGGTCGATGATGTCCCGCACTCAATATTTCATTTGTTTTCTATTGTTTGAAATATATACAATATTTCATTTTTTACAGATTTGACAATAAGGACCAACTTGACTGCACTGAACCATATAGCATTAAACAATGCTAATTCCATATTTTCATGGAGGAATTAATTGTTGTTTCACTTGAAAAGAGGAGAAAATTAGAATATACCAGGATGAGCATATGTTTTGTGAAATTTAAGCGAAACTTAAAATGTCATAACTTTCTTATTATAATACATCTGATTTTGATGACATTTTCAGTGTTATGCCAGGCCTGGTTATGCTTATTAGATTTTTCTCTTTTTATGCAAATAAACTTTTTGTTGGGGTGGACTTGTCCTTTAAAGTACTTAATGCATGTTAGTATGCAATCTGAAAACAATGAACAATTTGGTATCTGGTCTGGTAGTAATTTTTACCAGTGTTATTTCAATGTGCAAGTGGATATAGTTTATATATAAAGACCATTTGTTTGATTGCTGTACCAGCAGAATTACATGTACAGGTGTATGTGGATCTTTAGGATAATGTCTTTGTTTACACTAGCTATACATACCTGATAAAGTAGCACAGTGTCAGACAAAGTTCACAAAGTGATCGACGAAGAATGATTCAATTAAATTGCTGACAAATTGCTGACGACTATAATATACTGTAGAAAAATATTGCAGTCCAACCCGTCTTAGCGGCCCCCCAGTCTTTAGTGAAAACGTGAATTCAGAAGCCCCCCAAAATAGACTGTGGGATGGTCGCTAAAATTGCGACTTTCCGTGGGGCGGCAAATACAACCACGGTTCTTGGACATGATAATATGTAAAATATTATGAATGAATACATGCACAATGTTGCCATCGGTAAATTTTGCTCCTGACCTCAAAATTAAAATAATAATATGCAAAATCGTACCATTGATTCGACTGGAAATTCCGCCATTCACCCCGTGTGTTAAGTACTTCTGTGAACGCGCGCAAGCGTGCACAATGCATGTAACCTCGTTCGCGTTTTATTTTTTTTTATTCGCTGTACATGATATACTTTATAATACAGAATGTACGATGGCGGATAAGATGTCGTCGTCTTCGTCATGTTTTGACAGCGAAAATGACGATTTATCACTAGCAAATATATGCTACATGCACGTCTTACCCAAGGAAAGAGGGCCAGTAAATTCCTTTCAAGTAAAGAGCTAGAACAAATTTAAGCCTTTGCTGCATTCGTTGATGTAGACTACCTGGGACTTCAGAATAAAAATAGCTATTCGTGCAGCAGAGAAGTTTGCGATTGACTTGCATGCAGCCCGGCCCCGGGAGACCAGCCCGACGTCCGACCAGCATTTCAGCAAGATCCGAATGGATCAAAATAAATATAGATGTTCGATGTAGGCCTACCGCGTTTACATCTTGCCCAGAGCCAGGTCAAACATCGTTCGTATATCACCAGCATTGAGCAATCAAGCGATCGAAGGTAATTTGTTTTCACTTTGTGCTCTTGCATTTCACTCTCTGCAAAAGTGAAGCGGTGCAAACTTTGATGATTTTTGTATAGGTCTACATCTAGATTTCTTAATTGAGTCGATGAATAATGTGAAATAATGTGACTCATGACATACTTCTTCTTCTATTCATAGGCTTGTAAATGTGGCGGTGAAGTAAGTCATGACATGAGTCACATTATGTATCGATTCAATTAAGAAATCTAGACCTATACAAAAATCATCAAAGCTTGTACTGCTTCACTTTTGCAGAGAATGAAATGCAAAAGCACAAAGTGAAACAATTTTGGCATGGACAAAGATCGCTATAACAAGGATCACCATCTCAAAATCATCCTCTGTATCTTTTTCACCTTCGATAGCTTGATTGCTGGAATGCTGGTGATACGAACGATGTTTGACCTGGCTCTGAGCAAGATGTAACGCGTTACATCTATAACGTTAGTTTGATCCATTCGGATCTTGCTGCAATGCTGGTCGGGCTGGGCAGGAGCGTAATGGGTCGGTGGCCATGCAGGATGGGCAAGAGCAAAAAAATCTCCGGTCTTATCAGGGGCAGATCCATGATTTTCCAAAAGGGGGCTAATTTTTCAGAGGAAAGTTTCGACCAGCCCCCCCAAAAAAAAAAGTTTTTCAACCAATTGACAAGCAAAAAAAAATAAAAATAAAGGTTTTCACCCACAAATGAAGTATATTTCGTACACGAAAAAAAGGGTCTTCAATTTCAAGAGGGGGCACACCTTTGTTTTAATGGCATATTTACATTACAAATTTTAGTATTTTGCTTCCCAAAAGGGGGGGGGGCAGGCAATGGCGTCATGAGGCAACATTTTGAGGGGCGATATGGTGTATCGGGTAAAAAAAACAATGCGAGTGAGCAAAAAATTATACATTTTTATTACAAAAATCCAATTTAGATTTTGACATAATGTTAAAGAAGATAACATATTTTTCACCCTTCTCTCTTTCCTTTTCCTTTTTTTTTCTTGGTCTGTACGCCACGGTAAACAAGATTTTGTTTATGATTTTGCATGCTTATTTAAAAAAAAATAAAATCACCTTTTCATGACAATCTATCTGTTCTTCTTTCTTTCCTTTTCCAGTTCCTCTTTTTCCCCTTTCCCTTTCATTCTCCCCCTTTTCTTTTTTCCCCTTTCATTCTCCCCCTTTTCTTTTTCCCCTTTAAGTTCCCGGTGAACTCCGCCAGGGGGATAGCTTGCCCCCCCCCTGCACTGTCTAGCCACTGCTCCCTGGGATGGGCCGGGTTGCATGCAAGTCAATCGCAAACTTCTCTGCTGCACGAATAGCTATTTTTATTCTGAAGTCCCAGGTAGTCTACATCAACAAATGCAGCAAAGGCTTAAATTTGTTCTAGCTCTTTACTTGAAAGGAATTTACTGGCCCTCTTTCCTTGGGTAAGACGTGCATGTAGCATATATTTGCTAGTGATAAATCGTCATTTTCGCTGTCAAAACACGACGAACACGACGACATCTTATCCGCCATCGTATATTCTGTATATAACGTATATCAGGTACAGCGAATAAAAAAAAATAAAACGCGAACGAGGTTACATGCATTGTGCATGCTGGCGCGCGTTCACGGTTCCAAGTCCTTAACACACGGGGTGAATGGCGGAATTTCCAGTCGAGTCAATGGTACGATTTTGCATATTATTATTTTAATTTTGAGGTCAGGAGCAGAATTTACCGATGGCAACATTGTGCATGTATTCATTCACAATATTTTACATATTATCATGTCCAAGAACCGTGGTTGTATTTGCCGCCCCACGGAAATGAAAAACTAGAGACATTTTCCTTGTCCATCTCACAGTCTAAAATGTCTCCCATTTGAAAGAAATATGTGTTTGAGAACCTGTGTATAATGGTCAACTGTCTCCAGTGGTCACTTCTTCTGTTTCCCTCGGATGGCCTTAATATACAGGGTTGACTTAGTGTTGAAAATTGTGATTTTTCAGACTACGCTCCTCTTAAATAGGCCTACACTTTACAATGTATTCTTGGTAAGAAATTCATAGTCTTTGTATATTATAAACAAGCAATATAATTCTCAGTATTTACTTTGGTAGACTCCATTCTGAACAGACTGATCAAACAAGACATAAAAATCTGTTTTGCAAACATAAGAAGAAGAAGCAAATTCTACCTTGATATTGAAATGTAGAGAGAGCATACACTATTACAATGATGTAATAAATATCCATGAAGTCATATATCAATGCAAAAAGACATACCGTAAGTAACGGTGTATTAACCGCACCTTTTTCTCGGCGGGGTAGAAGCAAAAGTCGGGGGTGCGGTTTATACACAGTGACGGGTCTGAGCCAGCCCGCCGTAACCCCTCCCGTACATGTTCGATGTCTGCCAGTTCACAACACATCGAGTGGCCGGGCGTAGCGGCCCAGGCAATGTCGTTTAGAGGGGTATGAGCCGCAGGTAATAGGAAGCGATTATTGCAATATTAATTAAATGTTGTCCATAACGCACCCACCTTCATGACACTAATTTTGACTTTATTCTCGATTCAAAGTAGTGAAGTTCCCTGGCTAATTTAAAAGAGACGCGTGCCAAGCATACTCGGTAATATTTTGTCCTTGCTGAGCGAGAGTTGAGTGAGCTTTGAGATTGCGTTGTAATGTCGTTATAGTGCGACTTAAGCTGGCGCTATTCAAAGTCCCGTTCGCGCCAGCTTGTTTTTTTTCCTTCCTGTTTGCTTTTCATAAGATACCATGTAAACCACGCACGAGAGAGACGGCAAGAAGCCGTAAAAAACAACTGGAAAAAATGTCAATTTCTTTGTTTCTTGAACCTTCCTATAATCCCGTATCCAAAATTAATGCTAAGACATCAAATTTCTGAAAGTGATTGTGAGATTGTGATGCAAGAAATGTGAATGTTTCTTCCTCCTACGCTGGGAAAGACACAGATCATAATTTGATAAGATGTACTGGCATGACTTATAATGTATCGTAGTTTGCAATGTAATGGCAGTGCTGTGTGTGTGCACTGTGACTGTGAGGTGAGCGAGTGTGTAAGTTGCCAATATTGTCGGGACCGTTCTTTCTTTCTAACATTTGTAGATGAATCGATCAAGAACAGCATATTTCTGCATACCGGTAATCTCTTTGGATACTTTGAAATCTTAAAAACTTAGATTTTGTTTCTTTGTACCTCAAATATGCATGTAAATGTGAGATTTTTTTTTTTTTTTTTAGTCCAAAGTTGGGGGTGCGGTTAATACACGGGTGCGGTTAATACACCGTTACTTACGGTATTTATACATATCTATAAAGAAACATAAGGGAAAATCCATTCAAAACATGGAAGGAATTGAGGAATACTGCAAAAAAATCAAAAGTTTTTGTCACAGTAATAATCTTATGAGGGATAGTAAAACAAAAGCAAATATAGAGCAATGAAAATCAATTATGTCCATACTTACTGATGTAAACTGGATATTGACTGGCTGGTCAAATTGCAGAGCAGATTTCATCTTATCTATGATGTGAAAATGATTATCTTTTCCCATGTCCATCACATCATCAAAGTTGAACGCACCTGGGAATTTCCCTTGGCCCATCATGATCACAGATTTTAACATTAGAAGACTGGGGGATTGAAATACATATGAAAGTTTCAAGATTAAATATATTACCAGTTGTGGTAAAGACATCAAAATGAGTTTCCACAGACTTCAACAGGGAATAATTTTGCTTTATAAATTTGAATAGCATTTTTGGTCATAAAGAGAAAAGCTCTTAACTAAGTAATGTACAGTCCTATGTAAAAATATGCTATGCACAGCAGTCTTTAAAAAATGTGGAGCAAATTGCTATGTGATACCAGGAAAATTATTCCTTGCTTCAATGAAATGACGACCAATATGTCTTTTAGATATGTGCCGAAGAAGTCTGGAAGATATTGTGTAATTTCTCTTTTTTCTATGCAAAAATAATCCATTGTCCAACATGTGTTGGGGATTAGATCAGTTTCAGCTAAAAAGATTTCAGGATTTCACAAAGGTCTGTCAATGCTGTACCATATCTAGATCTCTGATGATATGGTACCAGTTACCCTCGACTTTAAAGACTTTCTTACAAAATAATTGCTAGCCTACACTCGACCCAGGTGAGGTGAATGGGTACCCGGTAGGAAGAAATTCCTCGAATGCTCGAGCACCCAATCAAGGTAGCTGTGCTAAAGCCGGGGTAATAATAACAGGGCCCGCTGGGAGAACAGTTTTCGAAACTGAAGTGGCTACCCTGGGTAAATATGCCGCTATTATTATTATTATTACAAAGTACATCCCTTTAGCTTAATGAAGATAGTATAATCAGAAGCACCAGAATATTCTGATAATAACCTTTTTTTTGGGGGGGGCTGGTAAAACCAATTTAGACACAAAATAGCTTATCCCTCCATACCTCTGACTTATAAGGTGGAGCTCTTTATGAAAGAATGTATTGGATGATTTCTCTGAAAGTTACCAGGTTAACAATCAGACAACTGCACTTCTCAATCAATCGAAATCAAGGAAACTTGACACGACTACAAAAGTTGATATAACACTCTTTACAACTAGTCTGCAGGCACAGACCCAAGGTTGGATTTCGCAATTTTGAAAAGAACACAATGCAGAGTCTGAAGTAGTGAGACTAGCTCCATTGACTATGTATGTATTGTGGCTAGACATGGTATAATTGGTTAACGTGTCAAATATGAGCCTGTGCTTGCAGACTCCTTTAGAACATTATGGCAGAACATTATCGACGTAATGCCAACTATAACTGGTTTAATTTCGTGCAAAATTTCTAACTTAAAACAGTATTACAAAACATCACTGGATGTGTTTAGAGTTTCAAAAACTTACTTTTCACTCTTTATATTCCCTGGTGTTGCTGTTGTCAGTTCCGGGCAGATTCCATTCAACATTTCATAATAGTTCTGCGTTTTGAATGACTGTGCCGCCACAATAGCCTTCACACCAACCTATAACAGAAATTTAAAGCATAGAATCAGTGGCGATGACTACACAAGTGAAGTAAATGAACAGAATGTCTTTGTTCAAAAGTGGAATTAAAGAACTTTACATAACATCAAAAAATGTCTAAGAAATGTTGTCACACTACTGACTGATCACATGTGTAATTGCTTGAAGCAAAACTTAAGAATAATGAGTCTAAAAATGAATGAATATACAGATTGATCATATTTCCAGAGCATTAAAACAATGAAGCTCAGTTTCAATAAATGAATGGTATCGTTCACTGTGTAATTTGGGATGATGTATATTGAAGCGGCATGCCTGGGTAACACACAAGTCTTTGAGCCAACACAAAATGATTACAAGCCTAGGGGAAAAAAGCTACTCTTTTATTTCAAATTTTACCTTCTTCATGGCGTATTCCAGTTCATTTTGGCGGTAAGCTGGGTTGATGTTGACGAGAATGGCACCTATCCTGGCAGTGGCAAACTGTGTGAGGACCCATTCAAGCGTGCTCGGTCCCCAGATACCAACGCAGTCATCTTTCTCAATTCCAATCGCTAGCAATCCAGCTGCTAGTTGGTCACACTAAAGAACACAACAGAAATTTGATCAAATAGTTTGGACGTCATTCCTTTTTAGACATATTTCTTGATTTTATAATGAACGTACATGTATGATCAATTTTTTATTTACATTTTGATAAGGCCCTTTAATGCAAATTTCAATTTCCTTCCATAAGCTGTAGTGCAATAAACTAAAGGAAAGGAAGTTGGAACAGTACAATTTCAAGGGGCTACAGCTTCTAGAATGTTGCAAGATTCAAACTGGGAGAGAGCAAAGCAAGTGAGCAAACATCCACCTATTCTTCTAAGTAACCAACTTTCAAGATTTGTCAGTAATTATTGTAGAAAACTGTATTAATCAAATTCAAGCAGAAAGGCGGAATGTCCAACCCCTTGATACAACTAATGTTAGAAAATACGATATGAAGAATTAAAGAAGATAATAAGTTTGGAATCTCCAGCATCCCCCCCCCCCCCCCTCTACCAAGTATGGCAGTGAATACATTAAAGTCATAATGCCAATTATCATCATTTTTCTTTGAAATGTTTCCTCACTGAAACATCAAATTAAAAAACTGTGCAATTGTAATTGGGCAAGTTTTGAGCTATAGTACAGATACAAAACAGTAGAAAATAATACTCACTTCTTCTCTAAACTGTGAAAATGTCCTCCTAACTTTGTCTCTTGAGAAGACAACATACTCTCTGTCAGGAAACTTTTCTGTCGTATCATCTACAACCTGACCAATGGTCTTTCCTAGGAGAGGGTAGGTGGGATCGGCCTGACGGTAGCTTTGATTGTGGATGCAACTGAGTGAAACAAAAGAAAGGTAGATGTTCGTGATTCTATGGATTGTTTCCAAAGGATCTACTTTCAAAGGCGAAGTTCACCCTGCCAATAAGTTGATTAGATATTCTCAAAACAACAAAATGTGGATTGAACACTGTTTATCCTGTTTCTCACTTTTATTATTGACCGTCTCATACGGTATCCTTAAAAACATCATAACAAAAGAACACTTACGATACTACAATCCTCCTCACCTTGGATTGAATGTTAAGCCTTTAAACATTGTAAATACAAGTGTACAGTGTAACTGAGGAGCTACTGAATGTTATAATGGACTCCTTAACTGCTATACTGCTCTTACCATGTTCAATGGCCAAAACACAATTTGTTTATTACATAAAATCACTTTTGAAATAAACCAAGATTACTGATCAAAACATTCAACTTATTTTGTTTTGTCTTTTTAACTTCGTTTGGTTTACTGAGCTGTGTTTTCTACCTTTACATCTCAATAACAATACATACTGTAATGCAAATTCAACTTTATGCAAATGCCTGTATGCGAACACTATCAATCAAGTTTCTCTCAAAACCTCAAAATAAAACATATCACCAAAAATTTGTCAGTTTCATTTTCATTTTCTTCATCATAACATAAAACAACTGGGTTTTTCTTTCACTTCCATTTTCTTCATCATAAGATAAAACACTCATAGTCCTCCCTTTTTCCTCCTTTTTTTTGTACACAAAGCTAAAAAGAAAAGAAAAATGGTCAAAATTATACTACACAGATATTTGTCACCCTGTCTACTTGCAAAACACAAATACAATTGTGTCATTTTGAATTTTGAAAAGTAACCCTTAAAATGTGGGCACTGTAAATATTAAACTGGTTAGCATATTATCAGTTTACAGGTAAAACAACAGAATATGAGTACTCCTTTAAAAATGTGTTGTACAATATGAGTGAACTAACATCCAGAGGGTACAATAACTTTGAATAATAAAACAAGGAAGCTTGTATGGTTGTTTTAACTCATCAACTCAGAGAAATGCATAACTCTTCAGACAATATACTGCCAATTATAACATTTGTACAAAAATGTGTGAAGGCAATTAACAAAACTCGTTATGTGTCTGCCATTCTTAGACATTTTCAAAAATTATCAAAAGAAACAAATGGAATATGCATTAAAATGCACTGTTGTCTTCTTATCAATTTTCTTGTTTTTTTCGGATCATCAGGTAAGCGTTATGTTACTTTTGATTGGAATGTATACTTAGTCATGGTACAAAATCACGAAAACGTAACGGAGGACGGCGCTCACGACGCGGATTGCGCCGTGGTACAGCAGGCTGTAAACGTCCTGCTGGCATTGGGACATTGTGTGCATTTGGAGGAAAATGAGTCTCCATGTCATCATCATCATCATCATAGCGATTGGAAGGGATCGGACCGCTATACAACTTGAATCGCGAACAGTTGCGTGTGATGTAATGATTGGCACAACGAACGGTAATGCGAGATCCACGCTTTCTCACGACTTTGTATGGCTGCGGAAGATATGGCGACTGGTGCTTTGGGACCATTCCATCCCTACGAACAAGCACAGTATCGCCAACAGCGATTGGTGATGGTTGGGTTTTTCCGCGACTGTCTGCATAGCTTTTCATGCTCTGTTTCTTGTTTCTATCGCGATCGCGAACAGAAGCATCGAGGTCATTGTGATGTTGGTGAGATGGCACTTCTGGAAGACGCGTGCGTAGCGGTCGTCCAAAAAGAAGGGTCGCTGGGGGAACCCCTATAGTAGAGTGTGGTGTCGCACGATAGTTGCGCAAGAACTTGTATATTTCTTGCTTCCAACACTTGCGTTCTGCGATGGCACAGCGATAGACTTTCTTGAGTGTTTTCATGAACCTTTCAACCTCACCGTTAGCTTGAGGCCAACGCGGTGTAACCTTCCTATGCCTGAATCCCAGGTAGTTGGCAAACTGATTGAATTCCGCACCATTGAATGGTGGGCCGTTATCGGTACGGACCACAGTAGGAACTCCAAAGCTTGAGAAGATTCGGTCAAGTTTCGGAATGACCTGACTTGCTGCAGTAGAGGAAACAATCTCTACTTCGACAAAACGCGAGTAATCATCAATGACTACCAACATGTGATCACCGCTAGGAAGGTCGGCAAAGTCTACACTAACCTCTGTCCAAGGCTGTTGTGGAAGCTCCGTCATTCTAAGTGGTTCCTTGGCGTGCTCAACGGTATTCATCTGACAGGACAGACAATCACGAACTGTGTGTTCAGTCATACGATCAATGGAAGGGAACCACACCTTCTCACGCAAGAGAGCCTTTGTCTTAGTTATGCCCTGATGGCCCTCGTGTGCTATGTCGATGATACGCTGCCGAAGCGAACGCGGAATGACGATACGATGATCGCGTAAGAGCATGCTATTGCCATCCGATACAGTGAGTTGATCGCGTACTTCATGTAGGCTTCTATATTCGCTCTGCAATGATGCATCTGCAGCTGCTAGAAGATCATTCCAGCTATCCTCCTGGATAGCACGCATACAGTTTTGAAGAACATCATCAGTGCTTGTTGCAGATACTATATCCTCATGCGTGACTGTCTTTGGAATCGCGTTTGCTGCAATGAAGGAAACCTGCTGTTCTGCGATTTCTTCTTCTGCTGATGATCCTGCGCTCTCCGCGATACGCGGGTGGCGTGACATGTAGTCTGCTGGGTTCAATTTTCCAGGGTGGTATTGGACCTGGAAGTCGTACGCTTGTAGCCGCAGTAACCAGCGTTCTATGCGGATCGGCGGCTTTGAATGGGCGTTATTGAACATTGATAACAGTGGCTTGTGATCTGTGGTTACAACAAATGATCCACCATACAAATAGATATGAAAGTGTCTGACAGCCCATGTGATGGCCAATGCCTCCCTTTCGGTTTGCGAGTATCGCTGTTCTACAGGTGTCAATGACCGACTAGCTAACGCGATAGGGATGACTGACTGTGTGCGCGAGTCATGCTGGACCAAAATTGCCCCAAGACCAAGAGGGCCTGCATCGACAATAACCTCTGAGGGGTTTGCTGGGTTGAAATATCCCATAGTACAGTGTTGGGAGACTAGCTCCTTGATGCGACTGAATGCTGATGTTTGAGATGGTCCCCATGTCCATGGCACGTCAGCTTTTGTGAGTTGTCTGAGAGGAGCAGAGATGGACGCGAGGTCAGGAATGAAACGAGCACAGTATGTAACCATGCCTAAGAAACTGCGCATCTCTGAGATGTTTCGTGGCTCTGCAACAGCGTTGATTGCATCCACCTTACGCGGATCAGGACTGATGCCGTTGGATGTGAAGACATGCCCGAAGTACACTACGCGATCTGTGCTGAAGACACACTTAGCAGGGTTTAGCGTCAAGTTCACTGAGCGTAGACGCTGCATAACAGCATGAAGTCGTGCATCATGTTCTGCTTGGTCGCGACCGAAGACAAGAAGATCATCGCTGATGTTCAGCACACCTGGTAGGTCCTGAAAGGTTATCTGTATTGCATGCTGGAAAACCTCAGACGCGGAACAAAGACCAAAATTGAGCCGCTTGTAACGAAAGAGCCCAACATGTGTAGAAAAGACTGTGTACTGACGCGACTCTTCATCGAGCTCAATCTGGTGATACCCAGAATTTAAGTCCAGCGTGCTGAATGTTGTTGCCCCATTGAGAGATGCGATAAGATCATCAACTGTTGGAATGATGTGACGTTCACGCTTGATGGCGGTGTTGACATTTCGCATATCAACGCAGATGCGAATGGCCTCGCTATTCCGCTTGGGCACGACTGTGATAGGCGAGACCCATGGCGTAGGTGTGTTCTCCACCTTTTCAATGATATCACATTCCAACAACCGGTCAAGCTCCTTTACCACTTTGTCACGCATGTGAAATGGTATACGACGATGTGGAACAGCTACAGGAGTTACAGATGTGTCTGCCTGTATGTGATAGCGATAGTTGTTCAGTTTGCCTATGCCGGTAAAACGATCTGGATAGACTGACCTAGGCGAAGCTGATGATGTGGCATATGTGAGTTTTACGAGATTGAGGGCAGTGGCTGTTGCTAAGTTCAGAAGCGTAGCACCATCATGAGAGGTAACGTAAACTGTAGTGTTAGCAGACGACGACTTGTAGCTTACTGTCGCTGTGAAGGTACCTTGAACATCAAGAGGGGTGTCACTGCCATAGCCGTACACAGGATCAGAATGTACAACTAAACGTGGCTGTGGCGTGATCCTAGCGAATGTCCGCTGAGACATCATCATGACTGATGCCCCTGTATCGATGAGAGCACTGATGGGGGTGCCATTTACATGTACAGTTACAGTTGGTTTAGGCACTTCAGGTAGTGATTGTGCCTGGACATGAAACTGGTAGTGCTCATATTGACCTGTACTTGGAGGTTCTGGGCCTGAACTCTTGGTTTGAGGGTCAATGTGACAGGTGGTAGTGGTACTGGCTTGGACATGTTTAGCACTAGCAGCTTTAGCTTTGTTTTTAGACATACATGTACAGTACTTGGCAAAATGATTTTGCTTACCACAGGCATGACATGTCTGGCCCTTGGCTGGACAAGGTTTGTGTCGGTGTGGGAACACACCTCCACAGTTGCGGCATGTAGAGTGCTCAGTCTTTGCTGTATGGTGTTGTTGCGACTGTCGCTGACGTTGCACTGGGTGTGTACGATTACGAGCCCCAACCGCTTGGACGGTCATAGCGGTAGCTTCAGCACCCTCGATCACTGCAGCATGACGATCTGCTTGTTCATAAGCCCGTGCTGTACTAAGGAGTTTTGTCCAACGAGATTGTTTCTCGCAATGCATGTCGGCGTAGCTTTTGTGAATGGCATCCAAGAATAATTCGCGACTTAATTTCGCCATCCTTGTCAGCAAAATCACACGAAACAGCAAGTTTTTGCAATCGCTGACAATAGTGATCAACAGTCTCATCTTCACTTTGTCTACACTGCCTGAACACAAAACGCTCATATTCAATGTTCACTGATGGACAGAAATGCTTTTCGAGTGCTTTTTTGGCTGATTCATAGGACTCACCCGTATCAGGTAATGTGTCAAAAATGTCCGAAACCTCCGGTCCAGCATAGTGGAGGAGAAGCGCTCGTTGTTGCTTGGCATCGTTGATAGCAAATGCCGTAAAGAAATTATTCAGTCTCTTGACGTATTTTGCCCATCTTTGTCCAACTGTTGCCGGCTCATCATGCACAGAAAATCGTTCAAATTGTGGGAGATTCATCCTCACTCAACTCGTCGCCAATATAATGATTAGATATTCTCAAAACAACAAAATGTGGATTGAACACTGTTTATCCTGTTTCTCACTTTTATTATTGACCGTCTCATACGGTATCCTTAAAAACATCATAACAAAAGAACACTTACGATACTACACACCCTGCCAAAAAGATTATTGCAAACATAGCAGAAAAAACAATACAGTATTGGTGAGGGTTTGAGGAAAATCTATCAAAGATCAAAAAAGTTATTAGAAGTTTAACCTTTAGATTTGTGACGTCATATGCGAGCAGCTTTCCATGCATCTTGAATTGAAAAAAAAAATTTAATGCTCTTAGTCAAAGGCAAAACTTTCCCTAATTTTTTTCTACCCAATCTTGAAACTGGATTATTCACACAGACCCTACTTGGTTCCTAGTCGTGATTTTGATACACCACATAACTTTATTTGAATTAAATGTAAAATTAATACAGATCTGGGGCCCGTTTCTCAACACCTGGACAAGTTAGTCATATCTTTATCCACAAACTACGGAGTTAGTTCCAATCTTACTAAACCTGTTTCACGAAAGGCTTCCTAACTAAAATACCTTGATATCGATACTATCGGTAAAAGGAGCAGACGAGACGTAGCCTTAGTCACAAAATAGCATAATTTTCAAAAAGAAAAATTATGACAAAATTGCAAATATTGTGATGAATTGGGAATTACATCTTTTAAAAATAATAGCACAGGTAAATTATGCATCATACATACTTAGACCATGAAGACTGGGGCATTCGATTGCTGAACAATGGAATTATGAATAATTTATTTCATGACTAAAAAATCACATGTGGACGTTGAGATGGGTACCCCCGGGATATCCAATTTTAATAGTTTACGAAAGTAAACCATAACGGTTTTATTTGTAAAATTATGATAATTATACAATGTTTTACGATTCCAAACATCATCGAAATATAGTTTAACACTTTTTTTATAAATCTTTGATACCGATCTTACGATTTGACAAATCCTACGCATAAATTAGAGATTAGAATTTATCCAAATGTCAATAGGGTCTGAAAACGACAAATACAAGTCCAGTTATGGATGGCCTGACGTGGTAGAATTTTTATCGATTAAATTATTTTACTATTTCAAAATGAATGGTTTTGTGGCGTTTTACCAACAGTTTTCATAGTTACTTTGTATTACAATGATCATTGAATGCATTATCCCACTTATTTTGGGATGTAATTTCAACCTCTATGATTGATTACGTAAGATTATAATTTTCAAATTTCTCGGCTCTTTTGCATGTCATAGTCTACCCACGTGATGCCACTACGTCATTAAGAAAGAAGTTATGACAGGTTCGGAGGTGTCATAAATATTTAGTGAGGTTGTTGTACACGATCTTGGTAAAGAGGGCTTCGTGAAACGGTTAGCGGACAAGTAGCTCACTATCTCCGATTTAGTCAAGAAGTTAGACTTATGACGGTGTTGAGAAACGGGCCCCTGGAGTCTGGACTCTAGAAATTTGAGAAGGAAATTGATTGATACCTTAACTACTTAAAAAGCCATAAAAGCCCCTTACTTATTTTTTTTATTTATACCTGAATTTGTCTAATCTTGCATTCTCTTATGCTAATACTCTAGCAAAACAACATTTTAATATATTTTTAACGAATCTCTTTTTTTCCTTGACCGTAATTGTTTACAAAAGTTTTGTAAAAACTTTAACTAGAATTTTTTTTCTTCATGCACAAAAGATAATGATCTGCTCTTTGAAAAATCATAGGAAAGGACCTGATACCGAAGGAATCTATAAAGAGAAATAAGGTTGAAATGTGGTTCAGCAAAAATCAAAATGAAAGTCAAGACAACTGTACCTGGTAGTAAGAAAGCGGCCTGTCGGTGCAACGGGAAGACGATAACAATCACGCCTTGGGGTTCGGCGTGGGGAAGAACTGTTGGTGGTGGAGGAAAGACCGGCAGCGGAGCCACGCCTCCCGAGTGGTACGAAAGTCCGCAATCTTAGCATTATTGTTCGGATTTCTGAAGTTTGTCAGCTCAATCGAATGAGATTAATATCAAAAGTACGTATTTGTGAAAATGTTCCTGCAGCTTTTTTCAAATGGTCATCAAATATAAACTAATGAGAAGCTTTAAAAAAATGACAGTTAACCATTCGACAGCCACCACTCAGAGTCACATTCATTACACTAAATTTGCTGCTCGCTTGCGGCATATCGCATGCAGGCAATTTGCGAGAATCCGGCATATATAATGCACATGCAGGGGGATCATGGGCGGGGGACCGGCCCGGGGGGGTATTATCATCTCTCCTTTTATATCAATATATACTAGTATATTATGTAAAATTAGAAGGATAATAAGTAGACTGCATTACATAATAATAAATTTAGCAGTGACGTGCAGATGGGGGGGGGCGCTTGGGGCTTCCCCCCCCCCCCCCCCCCCCGCTAAAAAAAACTCACAAAAAAAATAGAATACGGTCTATAAGTAAAGAAAAGGAAAGAGAGAAGGGTGAAATAATATTTTAACATTATCACAAAATTTGATTTTTGTAAATGCTCAGTGCTGAAATGTACTTCCTCGCTCGCTTTTGTACTTTAACGCCAGTTTGCCCGATATTTGGCTCATTATGCCACTGGCTTGGGGCCAGATTTCAGAATTTGATCGTCATATTTTTTTGTGTGTGGAAAACCTCCAAAGGCCCATTATATATTTCAAGAGCCATGGGGGCGGATCCAGTATTGGGGCGGGGACTTATGATGGGAGATAGGGCCTATAATGCGTTAGAAAATGAAGACTGATTATGCAAAAAATGTGCAGATCTACCACATGTTGGCTTGTTGCAACAAGTTATTCTAGTTCAGTTGTTCTGTCTGTCATTCAAACCTTTACATTACACCTGCACTTTTAATTTCACTATGTTTTAGTGTTAATGAATTTTGGAACATATTTTTTCCTTAATTGTAGTTGGTTATATATAAATGTTGTTGCCTGCAGGGCTAGGGGCCGCGGAAGAGTTTTCAAAGTGGGGGGGGGGTGCAAAAATCACAATCGTATTCATAGTTACGTTTTTACCCCCCCCCCCCCCGCTTCCGCGGCCCCTGGCCTATTTATTTTATGCTTTTGATTGTGAACTCATCGTCTTAATTCTGACTTTTTGATGAGTATGTTTAATAAAACCGAATTGTATTTGCAATAATTGTAATTGTATTACTGATTTGTCACATGAATACCCTTTTTATTCAGGTATACAAGATAAATAGGCCCATATCACTGACCAAAATGTAATACGAGCACGAAGTGCAAGTTCTTTTGTATGACCTAAAAACGAAACACTTTAAGCAGCATATTAGCATTCCTGATTATCACTAAACAATGCGAGAAACGAAACATCACATTTAAGCATCTTACAGATGAAGACTAGGTATACCTTCAATAGGTATACCTTAGTTAAAGGTCAAGTCCACCCCTGAAAAATGTTGATTTGAATAAATAGAGAAAAATCAAACTAGCATAATGCTGAAAATATCATGTAAAAAAAGAAAGTTATGGCATTTTAAAGTTTCACTTATTTTTCACAAAACGGTTATATGAACGAGCCAGTTACATCCAAATGAGAGAGTCGATGATGTCAATTGTTTGAAATATGAAATATTTTGATTTTCTCGTCATTTTCATGTGAAATGAAGTTTCATTCCTCCCTTATTGTGGAATTCCATTATTTTAACATATTATTGTGCTTCATGAAGGAGGTCCTCATCATCAAATTCGTAAAAATTGAAATATTGTATAAATTATTATACTGCTATTAATTCAAACAATAAAAACAAAAGAAATACATGTAGTGAGTGGCATCGACTCTCTCATTTGGATGTAACTGGCTCGTTCATATAACTATTTTGTTACAAAATGAGCGAAACTTTGAAATGTCATAACTTTCTTATTTTACATCCGATTTTGATGAAATCTTGAGCATTGTGCTTGTCTGATTTTTCTCTATTAATTCAAATCAACATTTTTCTGAGGTGGACTTGATCTTTAACAATGCTAATTCCACATGTTCAGGGAGGAATTAATCGCTGTTTCACTTGACAAAATTAGAATATTTAAGATTTCATATAATAAAATTCAAAAGAAATAGTGAGTGGATGATGTCATCAGTCTCCTCATTTGCATACAGACCAGGGGCCCGTTGCATAAAGCTTTTTACCTGAGAAAACTCAGGTTGTTTTATCGAACCTTAGTTTTCAGTTTTTAGCAGAGTTTTCTCTGGTAAAAAGTTTTATGCAACAGGCCCCTGGATGTGCATGATTTTTTTTAAATTAAGCGAAACTTTAAAATGTCATAACTTTCTTATTATACATCCGATTTTGATGAAATTTTCACTGTTATGCTTTTTTGGTTTTTTTTATTCATATATCAACATTTTGTTGGGGTGGACTTGTCCTTTAAATAAATAATGGGAGTGCAAAGCGCGAATTGAAGTTTGGTATATAATATACTGAGGCTTTTTAAATCGATATGTAAGCAAATAAAGCAGGCATGGAATGCAAGGTGAAATTCAAGTTGATACTAGGGAAACCGAGTTGACCTGAAAATTTTCGAGAATATGTAAACAATCATAGACCTGGGCCGGAGTATCATTTAGTTTACTTTATAGACTCCCAAAGTTTTCGGGAATGATTAACCACTCCTGGCACATATGATATGCTACTCTCTTTCGCTCAATTATTATTTGACTTTTTTGTTTTATTTTCTTCTTCCTCTTACTTTCTATCTTTATTCTATCTCTTTCCCCCTTATCCTTGCTTAGCTCTTTATTCCTGGGAGCGGTATCCTCGATCTTGCCCCAAACTAGCTCTTGCATATTATCTTGTGCAAGGCCATCCCACAGGCCCCAGCCTCTATACTTCCCCCTTTTTCTTGTCTTTCACTTTTCCCTAAATTTGCGCGGCTCCCCTCGATCCGCGTCTAAAAGGCAATTAAGCTCATTTCGTATTTCCTTTTGTTATATTTCACCATGCAGCTAGGCCTTTATAGGGATTTTTTTAATTAAGAGAGACACGTATACGGCTCAAAAGGTGTATTAAAAAGTTTGTCAGCAACATGACAAGCCACCATCACTACGCTCAATGACATAAGACTAGGGAGTGCAGTCCATAGAGATGTATACTAATTACATCTCTATGGTGCAGTCCTTCGTCTAGTTCAAGTTTAGTTCCCCCGGCCCACCCCTAGTCTGCAGGCACAGACCCTCATTGGAACTTTGATCAACAAGTGTGCATCCACGCAAAGACTAGCACAGTACACAAGGCATGAGTAGGCTGCACATTTAGACCCTTATTTCGAGTGAAGGGTTTGCCCAGCAGACTAGCCCACCCCCTGGTCTTCTCTCTTTTCCTTCCTTTTGGTTCCCCTCGCCCGCCCCCCCCCCTCAGTCTCTCCCCGTCTCTCGCTATTTTCTTTCTAATTCTATCTACCTTTTCTTTTATTTTCCTTTATAATATTTCTTTATCTTCCCATTCTCTCTCTCTCCCTCTTTCCAACTTTCCCCTTTACTTTCTTCCTTTTCCTCAATTTTCCTCGATCCTTTTCGCTTTGTGGTGGTGGGGGTATCGAGACAAGGGTAATGTATTGCGCAATCAAGACATGTGACTGTGTTGTGTTACTACCGTACGTAGAGACCTATTCTGCCAAATCCGTGTTATTAGAGAGATAATCTTTAAAATAATGGCAGCCAATGCATTTCCCGCTTCCCTTATTGGTGTAATAGATGAACGGATCGATAATTCTGAACACAGTGCATGGGATGTTAATAAAATTGGAGGAAAACCGGCAAGTATACAAGATTACAAGTTAACTACCGACATTTTTTTTGTGTAGACCCACGCGATACAATTTGTGTATGCATGGAAACGATGGATCCTACTTCCTATTAAAACTTAATCCTAGCTTTATGAGTTTCTGAGCTCGTACTCGTTTGACATTCGAGTTTCGACCATTTCATACTGATGTCTGTAATGAGTTGACGCGCACACATTTATATAAAATTAGTTGGTGGGGATGTTCACCTGATCCTGACGGATCAAAGTTCAGAATTTTTTTTAGCATGGCATGCCATGCCATGGTCATGCACTCATTCAATGAACAAGATTATGATATAACCTTGTTCTCAGCACTCATTCAATCATGAACAAGGTTATAATATAACCTTGTTCTCAGTTATATCTCCATGTGTGACAAAATAAGGGTGGCAATGTTTGGCTTATTTTCTCTTTTTCTTTGGGGCAAATGCTTGATTTTTTTACACTGACAGTTTTCATTAGTATTTAGTCATTAGACCTGTTAATTCATACTGCTTGGCTCTTATTTAAATTTGATTCTTTATATAATTTTTTTCTTAATTAAAAATAGAGATCAAAAAATGAAAATTTTCTTGCCATATTACTTTCCACCAATAGAGGGCGTACACAAAAATATGCCCAAATTTCAAGTTTTTGAGCGCTCTGGTGAATACAAAAATTATTCCCACATTACTAATGATAAATAAATTAGTACTGTATGGAAATTAGTAATTTTGGTCACAAAAGTGATATTTAATAATTTTCTAAAGTGTGTGCTCTATACAGCATTGGCATACCATAGTCCTACCTGTAGATTCTCCACAGGCCAGATGGTAGCAGTGAACAAGTTACATCTCCATGTGTGTCTCATTTTCTTTTGGACAAATGCTTGATTTTTTACACTGTCAGTTGCTATTACAGCTTTTCATTGTATAACTTGGCTCTTAAGTAAATTTTATTTAATTATTTTTTTTCTTGATGAAAAATAGATCTAGTGCTTGAAAAATGAAAATTTTTCAAGCACTATTTTTTTAATCTAAAGAATCAAATTTACATAAGAGCCAAGTTATATGATGAATAGCTGTAATGAAAACCGAAAATGTAAGAAAATCAAGCATTTGTCCCATAGAAAAAGAGAAAATAAGCCAAACATTGCCATCCTTATTTTGCCACACATGACATGGAGATGTAACTGAGAACAAGGTTATATCATAACCTTGTTCATTGAATGAGTGGTTATATGTCATAACCTTGTTCATCGAATGAGTGGGCGTACACAAAAACATGCCCCCAAATCAAGTTTTTGAGCGCTCTGGTAAATACAAAAATTATTCCCAAGTTACTAATGAAAAATAAATTGCAACTGGAAATTAGTAATTTTGGTCACAAAAGTGATATTTTAAAGTGTGTGCTCTATACAACATTGGCATACCATAGTTCTACCTGTAGATTGGGTGATTTCAAGTTCGGTGTTGGTGTTGGTGTTGAGAGCATAAAAAGTCCACTGAACCGAGCTCCAACACCGAGCTGAGTTCAGAGGAAAGATACCGGTTGTGTTTATCGATAGCACATGACGTCACGCCTCTGCTCTGCCCTGCTAAATCATCTCAACTTCACGCGAGAAGTCTCGACAACGAAAATAAATTGGAGAGAAATGCATCAAATTCTCATCGTACAGAATACAAATGCTTTAATTAATTCAAGAATTCAAAAGAGTGAACATTCTTCTTCATCAAAATATATAAAGTTCAAATAATTTGAACTCATCTTAACTGTAAAAACAAATTTTCCGGGGATGTTTCATCGTGTTTGCCGCCTGTTCACGAGCTTGAGATTGCCAACACCAACACCGAACTTGAAATCGTGATTTTCCCAATCTCTGGGGGTTGGTGTTGGTGAATGGGGAAATTGCACGTAGATTGTCAACACCAGCCGCAGTGCTGGGTTTAGCAGACGATACTCAACACCATTCTTCAACACGAACTGCCGGAAATACGTCATATTTTTCAAGGTCAATCCCAACACCAGCCTAATTTCAAGTACGGTGTGGCTGGTGTTGGTGTTGTCACAACACCAACACCAGCTTTCAACACCGTACTTGAAATCACCCATTCTCCACAGGCAGGGTGGTAGCAGTGAACAAGTGTGGTCAGCACACAATTTAAAAAAATCATTAAAATATCACTTTTGTGACCAAAATACCAATTTCCGTATAGTTGCAATTTGTTTGGAAATGTTTGGCTTATTTTCTCTTGTTCATGGGGACAAATGCTTGTTTTTATGACACTCTCAGTTTCCATTTATATAATTGGCTCTTAAGTAAGTTGAATTGGTTTAATTATATCATCTGAATTGATAATAGAGATTGTATTGTGACAATTCAGGCACACTTTTCCTTTCCACCTCTAGAGGGCCCACACAAAAATATGCTCAAAATTAAAGTTTTTGAGTGCTGTGGTGAATAAAAAAATCATTCCCAAGTTACTAATGAAAAATAAATCACAACTGTATGGAAGTGAGTATTTTGGGTTATGAAAGTGACAGTTTAAAGAATTTTTAAAGTGTGTGTTTATACTTTATAGATCTACATACTTAGATTCACCACAGGCAGGGTGGTTGCAGTGAGAAAGTGGATACTACTATAGCCTATAGGTAGCAGTACAGCTGCCATTGGTATGGTATCACTTTGCTGAACTTAAAAACAAAAGGTTCCACCCTGGCCCTGCCGCTCCCCCAAGCTATCGACCTAAGAGCATGCAGTATCATAACATTTTGAAAATAAAGCAGAGTCAGGAATAAGATATCAGAAGGGGGGGGGGGGTGTCGCTGTATACAAACAGTCACTTTGTAATAACCTGATTCGTATTTTAATCTAAATCAGGCTCGACCAGTTCTGAAAAGACTGGCAGTATTCTCAGTATTGTACTCTAAGATATTAAGAAGTCAATATCACCTCATTGAAGCATCAATATATTGCTGACAAGGAGATAGACATGGAAGCTCGACTGCTGCAATAGCATTCTTCCAGCATTTGTAGTTAATTGATGATTGTATTCGTTTTCTGATGTGAGTATAGGATTGGATGAGTAGCCGTACCCCACACCCAAATTGCGATGCTTGCCAAAGTTTGTTGACCCTTGTGAGCCAGCTGTACTGCCCTCTAGATGGTTCCGTGTACCATAGAACAATCTATGTCTTTACATGTCTGACCGGTCCGTGTCAGCAGCACTCATACAGGTTTGTATGTCATGGTTTCAAACTGTGTACTACAGGGTGCTTAAGAAAAATTGATTTAAATCTTTTATGACAAAAGTATCAATTTAGTAACAAAATAGAGATTTCGTCAAGGCTGTTACTTCTGACTCGTGATGCCACTGGAGAAAACCTCCCATAGACTTTGTACACATGACTTGGGCTGAGGCTGAAGCCAAGGCCAGCAAAATGTCTTCTTGAGACCGGCTTTGACTACATCCCTGGTAACAACCAGACTCATGAACTTATTGTCTTTTGAATAAAACTCTGATTAGGTTTTGAAAAGTTTTGTATAGTAACGTGAATTTAACCTGAGTAAGAAATTATTTCTTTGCTTTTTAATTGATTGACCACAAGCCCATTCTATTTCATCCAAATTCAGTTTTAGAGTCTTCAGGACTCAGAAACGAGTGGAAACCAACCCTGCTGATATTGGATCCGTGTCTGGCCCTGTACAGGAACCAGTGAATGACGCAGCGACATTTGACACAGATTGGTGTGATGATGCAGATGATTGGGGCGATGATAGTGATGGAGTTGGAGGTGATCAAGATGCTATTACCCAACTTAGTATGAGCAAGGAGAAATCTTTTGCAGCAGTTGTGGTAGGTTTCCACCCCATGGACCAGGGGGCCATGACGGTCCCCTTTAACATTCTATTCTGGTTATCTGAAATCTGGTCAATGGCTAGGAGATAAGAGACCCACTCATCCAGGGAATATTAAATTCCACAATTGCTTGGAGGAATCCACACAGGAGACCTTGCAAGACATGGGGGAACTGTCAAAGAAGACAGAACAGTGTCAAACATCCTCCAAATTGACTCAAATGACAGGACAGTTTAGGAAGAGAGCCATCAAGAAAATGAACTGTCCAACCCCACAAAGTCGGGAATAACAGACTTTAAATACTGATGATGACAGATAAAAAGCCACCGAAATATCCTTTTCTTGTACAACTTTTAAAACTGCACAATTTGCTGCATATGGGTATAGTATCGCGATGTCACATGCTTTTTGTGATACAATGTCATGTCAAAAATGGCTCTGTTTGTTATAATTCATCAAAGGCTTTTAGTGTATGATGTATGGAATGTACATTATGAATCTTTCATGGTTATAGATTTCAATTCAAAAAAAAATCTAAGAAAAAAAAATTTGAACATTTTCTCATTGTCCCTTTTTCAAATTTTAAGGTTAAATTTAACCACTGATACTGGTATTCTAAGAAATTGAAAACTGATTGATTCAAAAATATTGGAGTCACATCGATCATTTCATTGTTAGTTAATCACAAATTTCCCATTTCTGAATTTTCCTTATTGTGCAATAATTCACCTCTGCTTTTAAACATGCATGTCATCCTGCAGGCGGCAAATATTGATGATCCAGGTTTACCAGCAGTCAACAACACCGTGACTCGATCCAATACCAGTGAACTTGAGCATGGTCTTGAGCAACTCAGCCTGCTTACGGAAGGTCCCCTTAACCAACATCAAGTGCAGCCTTCTTCATCAAAACCAGTATCTGCCTGGTCAGAAGTGGTTTCTGAACCTGTTACAAATGATGATAATGTTCCAGAGTTTGTCTCCTACTTCATCAATGTGTTTGATGAGCCTTCGGCGATGAGCGAAGATCTGTTGACGCATGAACATCAGCTCATGAAGGAGTACCAAGAGAGGGAGGGTGTCTCATTATCAGAATGGCAAGAATATGCTGAGGGAAAGAGGTAGGGAAACTTTACCGAAGGGTGAAAGGGTGATTTGTTGATTTTGTTAGTTGTCTTGTTTCTAGACCTGTTGAAACCTGAAAATGTTCCAAAATTAATCTCCAACATTTATGAATGTGCTTGAAGGACAACAAAAGTTTGTGAACTATTGAGCATCATATGATGAGAGAATATCAAAAGAGGGAGGATGTCTCATTGTTGGAATGGCAGGGGTATGAGATAAAGGTCAATGGAATACACATAAGTAAAAGGGTCATTTTTAGTATGTACTGCAATTTCTGAATGATTAAAAAAAAAGAGAAACTTTGCCTCGATCACATCCCCTATATTGACATTTCAGTAAAAACAAGTAATTTATACTATACTAGGTAATTTCATCAAGTAAATTCTGCAATTTTTATTCATTTAAACTTACGTTATCATGTTACGTTAGTTTGCACAAGGACAAGAACTTCATGTTGTCATTTTGAGAAACAATAGATTACTCTGTCGCCCTGTGCTCCAAGGTTTTAAATCTTGTTTTGTCCCCATTGAAGGTGAATGGCTAGATGAGAGTTAAGGAACATTCAGTCCTTTATCTTTTATCGAGTTCATTCCTGCATGTTCTACTCTTCTGATTTTAGTGGTAGCAGAGGTGGTAATGGTGAAGGATACGAGAAGGTCACAGCCAAGCATGGGGACAGAACCTTTGAAAAGTTTATTAAAAAGATCCAGACCTGCCCTGGACAATGCATAAGGTAAATTCTTATCAAGAGCTTTTAATGCATGTGTACATTTGATTTCCTGTTTGCTCATATACTTAACCAAGATTAGTGTACTTGTATGTATGCCACCACTCATTGTGTTCAATATTTTGATATGCAATGCTTTCATGAGGAAAGGATACCTGATTTCAGAGATCCTCAAATAATTAAATCAAATTTGACATTTGTCCTGCCCTGAACTATAAAGGTAATTTCTTATCAAGAGCTTTTATGCACATATGCATGTATATCCTTTTGACTCAGTCCACCAATATATTAGGGTTTGTAGGTCAGAAATCATTATGTTCAGGTTTGTGATATACATTGCATTTTAGTGGTTGATATTCCCCTTTTTCAGAGATATAATAGATAAATAATAGACAAATATTTTGATTATAGATTTAAATAGTAAGAGTTGTTTCTTATTGAGTAGTTTCATGCATGGCAGATTATCATGGAAAATAAAACAAATACCATTGCTGGTGGAAAATCTGCCATTGTATTATCAGGTATTGTTATGGTGGGGAACCTCTTTGGATGACGGACTCCAATCAACGGTCAACCAATATACAAGCCTGTCCTCATTGTGGAAGCAAGAGACTCTTTGAATTTCAACTCATGCCTGCCCTACTACCCTCTTTGCAGTTTCTTGATCAACAAGGTATTCATGTAGATAATTATTACAAAATCTAAATTGGCAACACAATGAAAAGAACATAATCACTTTTGAAAAGAGAAAATTTGCAACTTTTTCATCAAAATTTGGCTATAGTATTAACGTTCAATTTGACTATGTTATATCCATTTTGATTTTCGAAATTTGTTTATACCTATGAGGAATGTAGTCTGCTTTGCAAACCCTTTACTCGAGTTAAGTGGTCTGAATACATGGCCTACAGTGAAATTGAAACAGCAGGTTTTAAATGTGCTAGTCTGTTGTGAAGACCAACTTATTGATGAAAGTTTCAATCAGGGTCTGTGCCTGCAGGCTGAAAAATCCTTGAGATTCCAAAGTTCTTTTCAATTTTTAAAATATTTTTCCAGCTATGTGCAAAATTTAATTTTGTTGTTCTGGTGTTTGTAGATGCCTTTTTTCTCCCCATGTTTGATTGTTCTTTATTTACAGCCCCACCTATTGACTTTGGTGTGATTGCCATCTTCACATGTTCAAGAAGCTGTTGGACTGAAGAATGCAGTGACATGCTGAGAGAGGAAGCACTCGTAATTCAGCATGATCCAGACAGCAACGCCATCATTCAGGCAGAACAGAAGTTAAAACACCTCAAACAGAGCAAAAGATGATTTTTAATTTTAAGAGAATAAGGAGCCAGTCTTATCAATAACACGGTTGTGATTTTCAAGAAATTTGAATTATTGATGTTCACAAGCAACTGAATGCAGGGTTTTCGGAAACTGAATCCCACTGTGTTAATTTTGCGGTATTCGGGTATAGTTTATGATTTATGACCAAGATTATGTAACACCACTCTGGACTAGGATAAATTGTTAATTGAAATATTTCCACTTACACTTTTGTTTGGTCTCATCCTGCTTGGTCTAATCCTATTTTATATACAAACAAATCCTTCTCTTAAAGGACAAGTCCACCCCAACAAAATCTTGATTTGAATAAAAAGAGAAAAATTCAACAAGCATAACACTGAAAATTTCATCAAAATCGGATGTAAAATAAGAAAGTTATGACATTTTCAAGTTTCGCTTCATTTCACAAAACATTTATATGCACATCTCGGTCGGTATGCAAATGAGGGAACTGATGACATCACTCACTCACTATTTCTTTTGTATTCTATTAAATGAAATATAAAATATTTTGATTTTCTCGTCATTGTCATGTGAAATGAACTTTCATTCCTCCCTTAACACGTGGAATTCCATTAGTTTAACATTTTGTGCTTCAGGCAAGGAGGTCCTAATCATCAAATTCATAAAAATTGAAATATTGTATAATTCAAACAATAAAAAACAAAAGAAATAGTGAGTGACATCATTGACTCTCTCATTTGGATGTAACTGGCTCGTTCATATAACTATGTTGTTAAAATAAGCGAAACTTCGAAATGTCATAACTTTCTTATTTTACATCCGATTTCGATGAAATTTTCAGCATTGTGCTTGTCTGATTTTTCTCTATTGATTCAAATCAAAATTTTTCTGAGGTGGACTTGACCTTTAACCACATCATCAAATACTCATTTGGCTCAACCCCTCTCAGTCTATATACATGTAATTAGATGAACTGATTATGAATCTAATTTTAATTTGGGCTATTCCATAAATGATCAATCTTATTGTATGTATGACCCCCATTACTACTTCTTGAACTGCTCTAACCGTGACACAATTTGAGAAGATTGTTGCTGCTTCTGTTTTTCTCTTTATTTATTACAATAAACTTTTTGTTGGGGTGGACTTGCCTTTAAATGGCTCCCAGCCCTGGATTCCCCAGGAAGTGGGGAGTCTTCATACATTTCAATTATAACTGGGAGATCTCTTATCATTGATAAGAAAATATTCATCATGATTTGTGAAGACAATTCATATTTATAATATATCTTTAATAAACCCTCACATCATTATACATGTAGATACAGTATTTAATTTGTCCTTATTTTCGTTGGAAAGTGGTACATGTTTATTTTTCCAGCCCCCCCCCCTTCAGATGTTTAATGGCAGTAACAATGTACAGTACAATCAATTGATAGTGGTGAATGTTCCTTCATGGGATTGCTATTTTAGTAATATGGCAATGATGTAACCTCATATTGTCTGACAATAGTCTCCTAGGCAAAGAAGATCGTTACTTATGTCAAGAAGTTTTTATAGAGCTTTCCTCCAAATTTCAAATTCTGAGTTACGAGGCTTGTACACCCCATCTGATTTAAAAAAAAATTACTTCAGATGATACAAAAGAAACTGTTTTGAAAAACTTTGAAAACTTAAAATGTCACAATTTTGTAATTTTTATTTAGCTTTGATGCTGTTTTTTTTTCTCAGTATATTCCAATCAACTTTGTGTTTGGGTAGATTTGACCTTTAAAGTGCAAGCCGCTCTGATTTTACAAAAAAGCCTCAGCAAACCAAATTTAAAACAAATTGGTTCGCAATGACCAAATGTATAGCCACATGAATACCTAATGGGTCCCATTGAAATCATTGTAATTTGGCCTTGTTCATCTATAATTTATTTGGAAACAGGCCAATTTACGCCAATTAAAATGGAGCTAAGTAGGTATTTATATATGTATGATGATTGATTTCAAGTCCAATGTTGTGACTGGTGTTGTGATGCCACAACACCAGCCTAATTTCAAGTGCAGTGTTGTGACTGGTGTTGCCCCCCCCCAAAAAAAAAATACCACCAGCCTCCTTTCTGGTTTGCCACAACACCAAACCCAGTCTCATTTCAAGTAGTGTTATGGCTGGTGGTGTTAGTGTTACCACACCACCAACACCAGCCTAATTTCAACCACAGTGTTAGGGCTGGTGTTAGTGTTACCATAAAACTGACACCAGCTTTCAACTCAACACCATACTTGAAATCACCAATTGACTACAATAAAGCTGATCAATCATAACTGAACAGCAAAATATGAAAAAGCATGTAAACTCAGACACGATTAAAAAGAATGACTACACAAGAGCAAAATTTCCCTTCTCACCGATCAGCATTTGATTTTTTATTACAATTTGTAAAAATGCAACAATTTTTTCTTTTGTTATCTTTCTTTTTACAATAGAAAAAGCTTTTCATCTGTACAACAGGTGTACCGATATAATTCTCATTTTTCTGTATATTACACAATATGGTAATCAATAAACTCGCTATTCATATTGTAGGATGGGGGAATATAGCATATCTTTGAATAATTGTTTCACATACAATATGATCTACATGTATCTGTTAAAAACATTTGCAACTAGAATAAGGTGAAAAGTCAAACGCGGTAGTAAAAAGTCTAGATGCAGTAGACCAAGGCACTTCTGTCCAACAACTTTATAAAAACATGTACCGGTAACCAAATTTTTTAGGCGAAAAGATGTCAACTGAATTGAGTCTTCTTATATCAAGGGGTGAATACCTAAAGTTAAAACACCTTAGATTAGGAATATATTCGCTATTAAAAGTGTCTAACCTCACACTGATAACTCTAGGAATTTCATTTTTTCTTTTATAGTTCGGTTTCTGCCAAGTCATCAGTATTGCGAGGTTTAGAGAGTAAAAGAATGACATCTATGAACTTCATAACCTGGTGTTCATAAGAGTTTTAAATACACAAACATAATATAGTTTCTCTTTTCAGCCAACATTATTATCAATATACACAATCTAAATAAACTGGAAATCCTATTCAACAGGATGTTTATGGATTGAAGACTAATATATTAATTTTGATTTGCAAAATTATCTCAAACTAGAATTTAATTTGATATGATAATATCAAACACTTTCAATTATGGTGGAGGTCTGGAATAAGACTAGGTGCTATAATTTTGCTAACGTAGCCTAAGAGCTAATAGTGAGTGGTATTGTTTCAATATCTGTGTTGTAAACTGTATCGGTGATGTAAAAAATTCATATTTTCTGTGAAAGGGAAGATTAGGAAGGAGTGACCATTTGCTTGAATTCTGTCTTCACAATGTTCACATTTCCACATCTTTTTGTGGAATATTTGAAAGCTGACTGGTACGATACTTACACATCAGCAATTTCAAAATATACCATATATCAAAATAACACTGCTGAATGAAACGTTACAATCAAGACTAAATCACCAATATCAAATATGCAGTGCTGTATATCATATAAAGATGAATATGATCTTTAAATAAAAATGAGCTCGTTTTAAATAGGATACAACACTAGCATATCACACACTAATGTACATGTACAGTATGCCATTTGTAACCGTGCAAATAAATTACATAATATTGTTTCTTCTATTCTTCTGATCATTTTTAAAATGACAAATATCTACGTACACAGATCTTTCAGGAAATATGTATATTTCATCAGCATGCTTTATATCGAATATATCGAATGTACATGCATTTCCTAAAATGTTTGAGAAATATAACAACCTTATCATTTAGACACCTAACTAAAAGAATATGTCTCGAGCTGTATACCATAAACAAAGAAATTAATGACTACATAAAACTCCATATTACACCATGCCATGTTTTATTTTTGGTATCCACTAAATTCCCTGAACCAATTGCAAAAAGGATAATGATATATTTAAAAATCTTATGAATATACATTAAAAATACTTCTTAAAAACAAAACATGCTTTATATCTATGAAATCTGAAGTACAAATTCTACAAAATTTTTAAGTATCAGGTACCAAAATATCTTTGTATTGAATATTTACTGAATTTTTTCAGCTACCTATAAAGTCTTCTTTTTAAGTAGTATCCATTATGATACACATGCCTGTAAAAAATTTAGTGACGGCATTGTCAGCTTAACTTGAAATTTAAGTAGGGTACAAAAAAGTGAAAATGTGTAAGAAAAATTAAGAACCTGAATACCTATATGATTGTGTTTGAAATACATTTCTTAAAATTTAAAAAGTTAATCAAGTTAATGCGAATCTAAATGGCAGCACTGATTTTCTTGGAAAGAATTTCAAAGCATCTCTCCCCCTTTATTCACCCTTTCTCTCTCTCCTCTCATTTCCTCTGAATACTTCACTGAATACTTAAGCCAAATCCTGCTCTGAATAAAATTCTGAATACACAATTAGAATCCTTGTTTTCCCGCATTTCAGTGATATATTATATAAGACACATTTAGTTTCCTTGAAGACTGCAGCAACAAAATAGAAAATGTTCATACTGAATCATACAAAGACATCCACCTATTTCTGAAAGTACATGTATTACCATATTTCAAAGAAAAGCTGGAGTAAAAACACATTTTAACTGTTCTATATTATGATGTACTTCTCTTGTTCACTATCAATTAAAGAGCAACAAATGATGATACTTAAAATGATTTGGGGGTCAAGTGATCACATAATTATTGAAAAAAAATCATAAAATGTTACCTTTTTCAATCTAAAATAATTTCGAGTGACTTTAGGTGTAAATTGCTCTGGGGTAAATGCTATTTTAAAATTGAATACCAGCTTGCAGAGGATCAATGATTAATGGTTCATTTAAAATGCAACCTAGCACAAAATAAACTAGTATTATATGATCCAGCCAACCTTTTTTCCTAAGTCTTTCTTCTGTATAAATAGAGTTTTCACAACCACGACAGACACTTTCTGGAACGTTGAGAATCTATTGTAAAAAGTCCTTCATGACAATGCACCCTTTGTCCAAATAGGTGAATCAAAACGGCAGTGACGTCTTGGACAAAAGACATATTTGCCATTTTCCTTCAGCTCGGTATCTGAGGACGATCTGCTGTCCTGGTTTACAAATTTTTGACAATTACGTCCAAGCTGTTCATAGTGATTTGACGGGCATTTTCAATTGATTATCAACCTTCTAGAAAGTGTCTGCATAGTGGTTGCAAAAACTCACTAATATCATGTGTAGGAGAATATGGTGACGGATGTATAACTTCTTGTAACAAGTATATATTGCCAGCTGGACTTTTCCTTCTTTGCAGCCTCTAAATACAATATCATTTATCACATTACTTAGATCTCTGATTTCTTTCTCCTCCCTTCCTCTCCCCCCTTCATCCTTCCCTCCACCTTCCTTTCACCCTCTCTCTCTCTCTCTTGCCCATAGTCTTGGTGATCAGACTCCAATGATGACTGCATCATTCATCACTGTCATACTTCTGTGAATTCAAATCCTGCGTAATTGGAGACAAAAAGAAAGAATAAAACATTGTATAATAGATAAAAGGTAAAAGTATGGTAATAATAGCTTGATGGAATGGAACCCCCCCCCTTAAAAAAAAATTGTTTGAAAGTGCATCAATTTTCCCTAATGCATAAATACACAAGCCTTGACAGATTAAAACTCCTTCATGAAGCTGTACTATGCACAGTACCATCTTATTCAAAATTACATTAGGACCACAACACTGAAAATGACGCATGAGGGCAGCAGACACAATTTTACAGGGGTGGCTTGAGTATGTTACAGAACAAAGAGGTCGTCATCTTACCAGCGTCATTGCTGTAGCAGTTTTGACAGTGTAACTTGTTGGCTCGGATCCGGACATCAGTACCCTTAGTTCCATTTCCGAGCTGGATGTTGCAGACACAGCACTAAATAGATGGGACCAAAGAAGTAAAAAAAAAAATATCATTTGAGGAAGGAATTTGAATGAAAATGTCATATGACAAGAACAGAATGACGAAAGGCTACTGGTATGCCCGCAATATCAGAAAATTCACTCTCTAAGTTTTCTTTTGTTCACAATTTTCTGTCCGATATATTGATAGAAGATAAAACTCAAGCCAGTTATGTTGGTTATGCATAGTGTACAATTATTTGATACAAGTGCTGATTTATGTAAAATAATGTTGATATTCAATTATAAATATATGTAGATAAAGGTTTTCTTCACATACAGTGCAAAAATATTTTGGAAACAATTAAGACATCTGTTAAAATACAAAACTTAACGGTTCATGTATTTTTTCTTAACAAGCCAAAAACATTAGTAGTTGACTGTCATGCACATAATTTCTGTAGTTAAAATAATTAAGAAATTATTATAATTTAGAATTTCCAGGAGTTGGGGGTGCAAGAAAGTAATTTTTGAATGGTACCACTTCAACGAATAAAGGATTAATTGAAAATGCTGAGATTTCAAAGAATTATGATAGCCAACAAGCAATTTACAAAATGGAATGAGCACAGAATTGCTTCTATGTGAAGAATATCATACCGTTATCCTTTATTTTATTTTTATTTTTTTTTTAAAGGGGAGGCAATTAACTGATTAAATAAACATGTATATCTTTTCAAGCTGGCATGCATTTTAATTTGAATAAGCTTTGAAAACACAATGTGCATGAGACTATGGTAATTCTAAAACTTTTCAGAACAAAGAATTTTATAATGAAAGCAATGGTATAAGACAACCCATTTGTTAAAGTTTCAGTGTCTGGCTGCATTCCAGAAGTCTGTATCAGAAAACTTGATATATAACATATTTAGAAATAACATAAAAGCTACTGAAATTTAATCGGATGATAGCAAATTTGTTATAAAAGTTGTGCATTGTTATCATTACTCATTTGTATGAAATGGGACCCCAGTTTGACAACATAAAATGAAATACTAAATTTGGCTTTTTTTTCCAAGAACATCTGAAATATAAATCTTGAATTCATAATTGATATGATGATCAGATCCCCATCTTACAAAGAGTTACGATTGATCGATTCAATCGCAATATGGAAATCTGTCAATGTCATATTTTTTTTCTACAGGAAATTTGCTCAATGTCTTTTGAAAAAAAGAGAAGCATGCTGAATTGTCCAGAATGAAAGTGAATGTATGGATATACATAATTTTTAGAAAATATTTTGAACAAAAATGTATTTTAGATTTGACGTTGTTGGTTTTCCATTGTAAGATGGGCCCAGTAGTCATATCACATTATCATTGCACTGAATTCACTACCCAGTCACATCGGCAAAACATACTCCAGACCGACCAAAAATATTACATTTTGTCCAATGACATTCCATCATTTGGTTTGGAGTCTGTTTCCTTGGTGTGACTCTAGCATTTGAGCTTAATATGAAGACCCACATAGTTGATAAGCTGTGCAATTATCTAAGGTGCAATTTCCATGATGTAAGGTACCAAAGAATGACCAAAGGTGCAACCTGGCTATACCAGTGCATGCAGGTACTGGAAAGACAGTGATAGTAAGGTGCAAAACTGGTTTTAGCAGTAACCCTAGACTAATTCACAAGAGAAACACTTCCATGGATCATAAACTACAGGGGATACATTCTACCAAGTCAACACTCCAGCATACGAGGGCCCTGTTGCACAAAACCTGTTATTAAAGTAATTTTGCTATCCAATGGTAACTACCATGGGAATAGTGCTCATAAATATCCATCAAAGAGAAATTTCTTTTGATAGATTTTTATCAAACTGATGTTTCTCTCATTTTTCTAGTTTAATTAAAATCAATTTGATGGCATGCTGGACATTCCCTTTATCAGCTTTTTGAAATGGCAACTAAAAGAAGCATCCTATTTTTTTCTATGGTCTATTATCTATTTTTGTTTCAATTGTCAAGCTCAGTTTATTTCTTAAACATTCTATGGAAAGAGTACAGTGATAGGTAGTCCAGTTTGGTCCCTGTTTGACAGAGGAAAGTTACCTGTCCCAAAGCCAAGAGAGATACTCATATATTCCACACAATAATGCCAATCTACTCAGGGTCCCATAACACAAAGGTTAGCGGTTAATTAATTGCTCGATTTTCGCGATCGATTGTACATGGCAGTCAATTCAATTAATCGTAGAAAAATGTTCTACGATCATTGCTGAGCTTTGTGTTACAGGCCCTAGGAGATCATTTCCTCATGAGTAGATTGGCACTATAGTTATGAAATTGAGCCACTGAGAAAATTTATGATTATACCGCTATATACATGTATTGACTATGGAGAAATTCAGCCTTCCTCTATCTAACACGGACTAAACTGGACTAAGTGATAGGTGTCAGGGAAGCTAAAAATGATCAGGGCACACACACACAAAAAAACTACCCACCCTAAAGCACTCAAGGTGAAAATGTAGGCCCACAGACTCTATGATCATGGCCGCACCCCTCCCCAGCGACTTGCCACAATTCGAGCACTGGACTTTGCCGCTGACGGACCGACCGGGAAGGGGTTTCTTACTGGGCTGTTGAAAGGCCGACGCCCTTTGGCCCGGAGGACCCCTCCCTGGGGCATGTTGCGCCGGTGGTCGCTGTTGTTGCTGTTGTCTGGGTGGGCCACGCCCTTGGGGTGAGGAGGGAGGAGGACCCCGATTGGCTCTTACTTGGGTGGGCGGGCTCTTGGGGCCCGTTCTTCGATGATCATGAGGCTGGGGGAGGAGGAGATAAAAAAGAGGTGGACTATTTGATGAGTCTGTGGGAGAGTTTTTGGTACCCTTTCGATGAGAAAAAAAATCTTCTTTAATGGCATCTAATCTGCGATTCTTGACATTTGGGAGTAATGCCACCCGCTAAACAAAGAAAAAAAAGGTGAAATTGAACGATTAATGGTGCAGGGAAGAGTTTTTACAACTTAGTTTCTCCAAAGAACGAAACCAAAGGATAACCTCTATAGAGAACAGTGACTAAAGGAGAAAAGGAAAAATAATCATGAAAGTTAATAACATTTTGCAGAATTGCTGCACCACTGTGCATGTATTACAGAACTGACGGATAATGTATGCTGAATATATGGAATACTTCAATACATGCAGAGATACACTTGATTCCATTTCACATGGACATACTCGTACACAGTGAAGGGATCTAGGCAACATTCAGGTTCCTTGCTTGCAATCTGCTCAACTATCGCTTGCATTAAAGGTTACAGGTTAACATGAAAAAGAAAGGTACTACATGTAATGTTTTAGTGGCTTACTACATTCACTTTGAGGTTAACTTTGCAGCATTATTTTTTTTCTTTCTTTTGTGGTAAGCTTTCTTTGCAATAGCCTGTAAGACAGGATGCAAGGCAACACATATTTATAAAAGACTACAGTACTCGGGGAGACCGTTTCATAAAGCAGTTTGTCAAGTTACACACAATTTTAGATTGATTGGAGCAAATTTGATGTGCTAAATCACATTCTTGATCGCTTAAAATAAATTCAGTTATTGTTTACACTTTATTTTTTCAGACCAGAATTTTCATTGTTAGGAAGCACTGATTGAGGCTAAAAATGTTTTATTTGACATCCAGTCAAATTTAATCAACATTAGGTACCTAAATACTCATGAGAACATGCTCCAGTCATTCCTCAATTCATTTGTAAGTTACAGACAGCTTTATAAAACACTACCCTGACAAGGTTAACTCTAACTGCATGTGGGGTGTGATTCATTAGTATGGATATTGTCGGATAATAAGTGGGCGAGTGAGAAAATAAAAGCAGCAGCAAAGAGGGAAAAGCCTGCCCTCTATCATCGATGATGGGACCTCTACCTGTCGCTCTGTGAAGAGAGAGAGCTTGAAGGCCGAGATGGAGACTCCTGACCACCACTACAGGCCTTCTTCTGAGCGGCTCGGTGTAAGATGTTCTACATTCAAAATTAGTAACACCGATGACATAGCTTACTATTTATAACTTGTCGATGTGGTCAAATGGAGTTATGATATTGCCAACCTCAAATCATAATTTGAAATCTAAATTTGACATATGAATTGACATCTTAACTCTTCTCAGTGTATGAAAGATATTCTATGCCAAGATAAGTTACACCAATGGCATAGCTTATATTTTCAAAGTGAAGTTAAGATATCCCAAACTTAAAATCCTTAGCTGAAATTAGAAATACTCATTTTAGTTTTCCACTTTGGTAAAACAAATTAACCACAAAGAGATGCCATTTAAAAGAACAAAACACAAAACATATCCACAGATCAAAAGGATATAAAGTGAAACCCCTACTAAAGTTGATATTGATTGAACTGCTTTTTAATTTTTTTTTCTTTTTTCATATTTGTAAGAATTACGACTAACAATTAACTATAAGCTCTGAAAGGGTATTTATCGTCTTTACAAAAGTCTTATTTGGAAGCAAATATTCATGCAATGTTCAAAGAAATGGCATGCCCCTCTAAATTGTCTGTTAAAAACATTCCAGTGCCACAACTTAATATAGATGAGTGTTATAATTACAAGTTACATGTATATATTGTCTGATTAAGATATGAGTACATTCATGTACAAGACATTACAAACGTAGGAGGTTAAAATATGTTGAATATTTGGTGCAGTATTAATGCAATTTTACATGCATAATGCAGCCTCATTCGAGTAGGACCAAGTTTAAGTACAAAATTCCATAGTTTCATACAATTAGGAGCAATTTGTGACATTTTTGGTGTCCCAATTTACAAGAGGAACTTTGAACTACTGTGTGAGTAAAAAAAAAATCTAAAATTTAAGGGAAAATTATATGATGAACACATAATCATCACATATGGCTGGAAAGAGTATCTTCTCACAAATAATTTGATACCATATTTATGTGGTGTGTCTTCACGCTTGGGTATTCAGTAGGCATTTTTTGCAGTAATGTATATTTTGATTTGCACAAAAGTAAGTCATGACTGCAATGAATAAATCCAGTTGGCAATGATGTATCCTACATGAGTTAGTAAATATATTTGCAAAGCTCTTTTCAATGAAATTAACTTGAGAATTGATACTAAAAAGTGTTTATTAGCAATTATAATGTAAATTATTGAAAAGGTGTTTTGACATGGATTTTAAAGCAACCCTTGTAGGATTATGACATCACTGACATCTGGATTCATTTATTGCAGTCATGCCTTACTTTTGCGCAAATGTTTACATCGCTGAAAAGAATACCTCCTGATCATCCAAGCATTAACACATACCACATAAATATGGTATCAAATTATTTGGGAGAACATATTCTTTCAGGCCATATATAATAGTTATGCGTTCATGTCTTTTCCTTTAATTTGGGATTTGTGAAGTGTCATTTTTTTTTCTTTTACCGGTTCTCACATTGTATATGTAATCCAAACCATCATAAAACTACATGCAGTGTGAAGTCTCATTGAAGATAAACTGAATGATTGTATAGGGCCTACTGTTCAATATCTGATACCTAGTAGAAACTAACTTATTTCATGACAATTTTCTTTAAAAATTCTTGTAAATGGGACACAAAAAATGTCATAAATTTCCCCCTGAAAGGATCAACAGCAATGTAACGACTTGTCAATGTATTTGAGGTCCATTGTTTTCAATGTTTTACTTCTTTTTTTCTGCAGTATCTGAACCAGAATTCGTTGCAGCAGATACAAGTACGTTATCAAAATTAACATAAATACCAGAGTATAATCAATGACTTTTAAATGAGTGCTTGACAATGAAGAGTGCAAGCACAAAAGCTATATAAGCATCAAAAGTCCCTTTAAAAAAGGGAGTTCCATATTTTCTAGAACAATACAATTTCTATAGTTTCATATCCTGACTCCTTTAAGAGTCCCATTGCAAAGAGAGTTGCAATCAAACAGAAGGCCAAAGATCAAAATCAACTTGATTTTCATCCAATCAGAGGTGCCCATTTAGGAAATGTGTTTGATTCCTAACTGTTGTGCTTATAGTAGACCGGCCAAACCTCAAAAAGTGCTCTAGATAAGGATTCGACGGCAAAATTTGTTAATGCTTGGCATCCCAGCTAATAGTCTTGCAAAAATACCCAGGAATAGCGTACGGCCGGATGCCAAGCGCAATTTTGCGTGAAAATGTCATTTTTAGCGTAAAATCCGAAAGACTGTCGAAAATCACGCATTTTGATATTTTGACGGATTATCATCATATTTTTGATTATCCTTGATATGAAACTATTTTTATTCAGAATTTCAAATTATAAGTCTAAAAAATATGCATTTCAAAATTGAATATTACACACACATATATGGCACAGGGAAACATAAAACCGCGATTTCCTCGAAATAAAAGTTTGTAAAAACTATCAATAGTTTGAAGTTTTTTTACGCAACATAAATTCTTCGATTTAAATGCTTTTATCCATCGAATGTATAGTAAATATCCTAGTGCCACATATATTAAAATAATTTTCAAGTAAGATGGTAGATATCTCATTTTATGTTATCCGAAAGGAGACAATGTGCATTTTACCAGGTGCGCATTTTGAAAGAAAAATTGAAAATACCGTACATTATGTACATAATTACATGTATAAGTACATACTAAAGCGAGCTTTTATTTATATGTATAAGTCCATAATAAAGCGAGTTTTTAATTGGATAGCACAATTTGTCAATTCCTTGCATCAAAGCTAAAAGTCTTGCGGAAATACTGAGGAATAGCGTACGGGCGGATGCCAAGTGCACTTTTGCGTGAAAGTATCATTTTTCGCGTAAAATCTGAAAGACTGTCGAAAATCACGCATTTTAATATTTTGACGGATTATCATCATATTTTTGATTATCTTTGATATGGAATTGTTTTTATTCAGAGTTTCAAATTATAAGTCTACTAAATATGCATTTCAATTTGGAATATTACACACACATATATGGCAATATGACACAAAAAATCGTGATTTACTCGAAATAAAAGTTTGTGAACACTATCAATAGCTCTTAGTTTTTTTTACAACTAAAATTCTTCGATTTAAATTGGTTCATCTATTGAATATCGATCGTTTCTAATGTCACAAATGTCAAAATAATTTTTAAGTAAGGTGGAAGAGATATTTTCCGAAACGGGACATGCAAAATTTATCGGGGAGGGGGGGGGGCATTTTGAGTGTAAAATTGAATTTACTGTAAATTATAAACATAACATGAATAAGTACTTAAAAACGAATTACAAAATTTCTGGCCGCAACTGCCTCTGCCCCTCCCTCCCCCGCTGTCTAAGGTCATGTATAGTGTCCGAAAGGATTACATGGAGCTGAAAGTATCCCGCTTTTGCGCTAACGGTTTTGTTTAGTAAGATATTCATCTTTTTCCACATTAAAAACATGTTCAAAATCATTCATTCAATTCGAAATTTTCAGTTCACGCTTCGCGCTCGCATCAAATGCTATAATTAAATACTGATCACTGTTCATGATTTGACGATTTTTATTTAATTACCTCATTTGCTAAGAAAGCGTGAATGCTTCTAAGCTAGCAACTAGAGGAGCGATAGCTTAAGGTACTCTCCGAGGGACCTATAATGAGGATTAAAATGCCTTACTACCCAGGCCACCGGAATTCGAAATCCCCTCACTACCGATTGAGCTATCGCGCCTTGGAATGTTTCGTTTCTAAAAAAAAAAAAACGACTCGGCTTGTACTGGATTCTTTTTAAACAGATATATAATATTGTTTATTTCAAACTTCATCAAAATGTCCAGTTCACGAATTGGAATATAAAAATCAGATTGCGTTTCGCGCTCGCATCAATAGCCTATAGATCTTTTTTTTTAAATGTATTAAATGCTCCGTTTTAATGTCAGAATATAAAAAAATTAACATTACAATTAAATATGAATCATGTTCATGATTACACTTACGAATTGTGTAACTTTCTAACTTTCAGCTCTAAATTTCATGTCATGTTAAAAAAAATGCTCGCATTATTCAAATAGGACTTGTCAGATACTTAATCGTGCTTGTGAGAATCTATTTTGGTACCCCCTGCAAAATACCAAGCCCCGCCCCCGTACTTCTCTGTTGATAAAATCCTAGCTACGCTGCTGGTGAGTGCAGCTGACTGACCAATCGTTTTAAACAAGGGAAGAATTTGTGTTTATTAAGAAAAAAATGTTTGAAATTACAATAATTACATTCAATTGAGGCAATAATGAATAAATAAATATATATTGATGTTTAAATAACAGATAACAATTAATGAATAAGTAAATGGCCCCCTCCCCAACAAGCTTTCGATTATTTTGCTTCAATTGTTCATGCCTTTTCTTGATTTTTTTTTGTTTGGGGGGGGCAAGTTTCTCCCATCACCTCCATGCATCCTCTATCAAAAGGCTTATGTCAGTCCGTAGCTCATTTCCCCCATTTTAGAATGTAGAAGGCATTATTTCATGCAACTGAGGTCTCTTTAATCAGTTAAATGAACAATTCATATGACCAAAAATTAAAATAGATCGGCCAATAACCATTTGCATGAGCTAAGAGTTTTCATCTGTGGAAAATGATGTTTGAAATACCAAAATAGTAGTTTCTTAAAGGTCAAGTCCACCCCAGGAAAATGCTGACTTGAATAGAGAAAAATCAAACTAGCATAGTGCTGAAAATAGCATCAAAATCGGATGTATAATATAAGAAAGTTACGACATTTTAAAGTTTCACTTATATTTTTAACAAAACTGTGATATGCACAACTAGGTGAGTCAGTCGATGATGTCCATCACTCACTATTTCTTTTGGTTTTTTTTTATTGTTTGAATTATACAATATTTCATTTTTATATGACAATTAGGACCAACCTGACTGAACCATATATTATAAAACAATGCTAATTCCACAAGCTCAGGGAGGAATTAATCGTTGTATCACTTGACAATGAGGAGAAACTTAGAATAATTCATATTTCATATATTAAAATACAAAAAATAGTGAGTGGATGACGTCATAGTCCCCTCATTTGCTTTCCAGCCAGGATGTGCATATATCTGTTTTGTGAAATTAAGCAAAACTTTAAAATGTCGTAACTTTCTTATTTTACATCCGATTTTGATGAAATTTTCAGTGTAATGCTTATTGGATTTTTTTTCTCTTTTCAATCAAATCAATTTTATGTTGGAGTGGACTTGTCCTTTAAAGTTCACATTTCAATTCTTAAAGCTCATTTCATCACAGTGTATTGCCATTTTGGGAAATGCCATCGCACGACCATTATGACAAACAAATCTAAAGGCTAATGACCAGCGTCCAGCGCATATATTGTAATATATAGATGGTCGTACAACTGCATTTCCCAAAAGGGCATTGTTATGTCAAGGGCTGCAGGGTCGGGCTGTCCGGCCCCCGTCTTAGAGTACGATGTATAACAACATGGACCTGTGATAATAGCAAATGCAAAAACTTTGGTGAAGTAACATGAATTGAATGAACATTATAATTTGCAATGCAAAAGACCAAAAAATATTTATTATTCATATTTTAACTTAATAATTATAGCAGCAGGACATTAGAAACAACTGAAATTAATAGTTATTCACAAAAACGCCATCCAATACTCATCGAACCTAAATAACGTATGGCCTTGATCATGTGAACTGAAATTTGTGCAAAATAATCGATGATACTTTAATAACCTTATGTTCAAGTGTAATCTTTAACTGGATCAATAAAAATAAAAAGTTATGATGACATTTAAAAAAATACCCCATATGGCCTAATTTCAGTGACTCTAAATGACTTTTGACCTTAATCATGTGATCTAAAACTTGTGCAGTAATACATGAATATTAAAGTGTCATTAAATTAAAGTGTCATTAATTTTTTTTATACGTTCAAAGTAATAATGAAATTTTGAAAAATATAACTTTGGTTAAGACTTCAAGGTTGATATGACGCTGTTATATCAAAACTACCGTCACCTCCACCGGAGAAGTGGCTCCTTTAGTCCTGCTCTGCTAGTATGCCGGCGAGACAAAAATAGGTAGGGGAAGGCGGGGTAAGTTGAGCATAGGGGCAAGTTGAGCCACCAGCCCCAGGCCAATAATGAATGAGTCAGACATTGTGGTGGTGTCATGTATTGATGACCCATAGCATGACCCCTAACCCCACCACATTGTTTTCAACTTCGAAACAAAAAGTAGTTTTTAGAGGGAAAAATATGAATTTCAGCCAAAAAAGTAAAAAAGAGTGTGAAATAGATAAGTGTTTTATAAACACACACGTGTTTAAATATGATAAAGACATGATAACAACATTATTAGTCCAGGTATGGATCTTCATTCTTGTCATAGTCTTTTATATGATGGATGCATAATAAATGTGTGGATACAAAATTATCGCACTAAGTTCGGACTGGGATAAGTTTAGCCAAGCAGCATGGGGCAAGTTGAGCCATGGTAATGGTAATGTATCTTAAAAAACAAACAAACCATAAAAATCGATTGAAATGCTGGCTGAAAGGAGCAAATTTACATGACTGCTCTTCTCATTTTAAAGGATGTTAGTATTAATTAGCAAGTGAAAAGACTTTAAACAAAAACTTGACATGCTGGTTCTCCCCTCATACATTTTGTACATCGTTTTTGTGGCACAACTTACCCCAGAAGGTGGCTCAAACTTACCCCATATATGGGGCAAGTTGAGCCATTTGACATCGTTTTTTTTTCAAAGGTCACGGTGACTTTCAGTGTGGGGATAGAAAGTTATATATAGGTGGAAAATAATTCAGAAGAATTAAAATTTCATGGCAAGGTACTTATTTCGACAAGATTATTAATCATATCAATTCTAACATGCAAAAAGCAAAAACTGTCACAACTTACCTCGCCTTCCCCTACTGCCGTGCAACGGCCATTTTTTAAATATACTTTGATAATCAAATAACTGAAGTAAAATGTAGATTGACAGAGTGGTTTAAAAATGCTAATTCAATCGCTTTATTCATACATGTATGTTTTCCATGATTTTGGATATAGATATTCCTGTAAAATTAATGCTACCATGGTAACGGCAAATTAAATATCAGACCTATTTCTGAATATCGCCACAGGTAGATTTAAGTTCAGCACCAATTCATTCGCGGAAATAGCAAGAAGATCGAACTCTACAAAAGCAAACATAATCCTATATAATATCATGACGAGTATCGCACTGATATAAGCTATGTGCAATATCGATGTAATATTGTGCGCTGTTTATTTTTTTATCAGAAATGTGCATCTGATAAAATAATGTGCATTGTTATATTTCGCATATATAACATAAAATGATATATATCTTGCATCTTATTTCAATATTTGTTTTCACTATATGTGTCATGACAACAATTATTAAGTATTTATTCGGTTAGCACTAAATCTTGACGAAATTGAGATGCGGAACACAAACATTATACCATTAATAGTTTTCACAAACCTTTATTTTGAGTAATCACGATTTTATATTTCATATTGCCATATATGTGTGTGTAATATTCAAATTTGAAATGCATATTTAGTAGACTTATAATTTGAAAATCTGAATAAAAACAATTCCATATCAAAGATAATCAAAAATATGATGATAATCCGTCAAAATATCGAAATGCGTGATTTTCGACAGTCTTTCAGATTTTACGCTAAAAATGATACTTTCACGCAAAAGTGCACTTGGCATCCGCCCGTACGCTATTCCTCAGTATTTCCTCAAGACTTTTAGCTGGGATGCAAGGAATTGACAAATTGTGCTATCCAATTAAGAACTCGATTTATTATGGACTTATACATGTAAATAAAAACTCGCTTTGGTATGTACTTATACATGTCATTATGTACATAATGTACGGTATTTTCAATTTTTCTTTCAAAATGCGCACCTGGTAAAATGCACATTGTCTCCTTTCGGATAAAATAAAATGAGATATCTTCCATCTTACTTGAAAATTCTTTTAATATTTGTGGCACTAGAACATTTACTATACATTCGATGGATAAACGCATTTAAATCGAAGAATTTATGTTGCGTAAAAAAACTTCAAACTATTGATAGTTTTCACAAATATTTATTTCGAGGAAATCGCGGTTTTATGTTTCCCTGTGCCATATGTGTGTGTGTAATATTCAAATTTGAAATGCATATTTAGTAGACTTATAATTTGAAACTCTGAATAAAAATAGTTTCATATCAAAGATAATCAAAAATATGATGATAATCCGTCAAAATATCAAAATGCGTGATTTTCGACAGTCTTTCAGATTTTACGCTAAAAATGACACTTTCACGCAAAATTGCGCTTGGCATCCGGCCATACGCTATTCCTGGGTATTTTTGCAAGACTTTTAGCTGGGATGCCAAGCATTAGCAAGCATTAACAAATTTTGCCGTCCAAAGTATAAAAAATCGTTTTGGCCGGTCTACTATTACATGCAACTCTTTCTCCAATGGCCAAAGGAGCAAGACGGATCTCAGACCCTCCATTAACTGGTAAGCAAGACAGACACACGTAACAAGGAACTAGCTTACCTGGATCAAGCTGTCAGGTGCCTGACCTTGCCTCCTCTGGTCCCCTCCAAGTGCCCCATGCTGAGGTGGAGGTTGTCCCCTTGGCTGCCCGTGATGGGGCGAGGGTGGTCCCACTCCTCTCGCGGCAGGCCCACCTCCAGGCCCACGAGGGATGCGCTGATCATCCATAATCCGCGTCACGGGAGCAGCGAACCCCTGATCCTGCGTCAAGTCTGGCATGGAGCGACGATTGTGCATCTTCTGCTTGCGTTCGGCGTCTCCCTGACCGCCATGCATGCGCCGCTGCACATGCTTGAACTCCGGCTGGGTTTCGTAATGGTGGCGGGGTGCGTCCCATCTGTTGGTGTCAGAGTACGTTGGTGACGGCTCTTCGTGGGGGTGAGTTGGTTGCTTTGTCCGTGGGGCAGAGCCCTGGGCTCTGTTTGGTGGTGGGATACGAGTGGGAATCTCTTGTTCGAAGCCAACAGGTTCTACAACGAAAAAAAAATGAGTATCGCAGGTGTGTGTGTTTGTAGATGACTTTAGTTTATCATGCATTCTTCATGTAATCCAATATCACTTCTAATGAACATGACTGCTGACCAACACTTGCAGTATGTAGATGTATACAAACTATAAGAAATACCCCCAAAAAAGAGTTTACTAATGACATTGTGATGCTGTGATTGGTGCTTGATGAGGTTAAGAAAATTATCTAGCAATTTCGAATGAAGAAAAAGACAATTTTGGCCCACACTGCCGGGCAAAGTAGAGACTTCTACTTTGTCTGAAAGTTGCCAGGAGATGCATTAATTTAGAGTCAAAAGACAACTTACCATTTTTCACATAGTCCTTTCCATGGCTATTAGCGTTGTTGTGATTGGTGCTTGATGATGGGGGTGCTGCATGCTCCTGGTTGAACACCTTCTTCTCCAGGACAGGTTCATGGTCCAAGCTATCATTCCTGGGGTGGATAGGGAGAGAGTTGATATCCTTGCCGGACACCAAGGGGCCGTGCTGGCGTCTCTTAGCCTCCTCAACAAGCCAATGCTGCTCCGTTGGAATGTTCTCATCTGGAAATGGCAGATGGATATGCATAGTGTTGAGATTTGGAACCCAGTCTCTAATAATTTGTTAGAAAAATTATTCTGACATTATATATGGTATTATTTGATTGTTGTGACTCCCCCCCCCCCATCTTGAAGAGTCATTCATAACTTATACTAATCTAATAGCTCCTTCAAACAAACCTTTCAATGGGTAACAGATTTATTAAAAAGACTTATTCCACTTAATCCCCAACAGGTTAAAAAACATCAAAGAAACTGGGAATTCGAACCATATTTTCTAAAGATAATTTATCCACCAACCTTTGTACTTTGCCATGTATGACTTCACCGGTTGGGAATCTCTCTCTGGAACCATCCTTCCTTCCATGATGTCCGTTCCCAGGGGTTTCGACAAGTGTGGTTTCCTCAGGTCTTCTTCAGATCCATGCTGTTTCCTCCGATTGTAGTTATTTTTCCTTTCTACATCTTCATTATCAAAAACATTGTTCATAGATTTAGAGTAGAGTTCTCGCTGCTTGGCCAAGCGCTCAAGTTCTTCCTGCTGTTGAAGGGTAATTTTTTCTCGTTCCCTCTTGAGTTCAGCTTGCTCTTGCCTAAGTCGTTCTATCTCCTCACGTTCCTTCCGTTGGTTCTCCAGTTGTTCTTTCTTCTCCTGCTCGAGCTGCTCCCACTCCCTCCGAAGCCTGTCGCGCTCTTCCAGTCTGATGCGTTCCCTCTCTTCCTCCCGGATTCTTCGGAGGAGATCCTCGTCGGGTTGATGGTGATGACGTGATGGAGGTGGTGCTGATTCTTGATACTGCTGGACCTGTGGCCTGATGACTTCATCTGTGAATGGCTTCTTGGCTCGAGCTCTTTCCTCTTGTTCAACAGCAGCTTGTAGCCTAGCTTCTCGTTCTTTGGCAGACCGCTGTCTTTCCTCCCGCTCCTTCATAACACGTTTCTCTTCTTCCTCCTGTGCCTCGCGTTTCCTTGCTTCCCGCTCCCTAACAGTCCGTTCCCTTTCTTCCATTTCCTTAGCAAGACGTTCCCTTTCTTCTTCCCGTTCCCTCAATAAACGTTCATATTCCTCCTTTTCCCTTTCTATCTTTTCCCGAGCTTTCCTTTCCCTGGCTTCCCTTTCTTGCCTTATCCGCTGTCTTTCCATTTCCTTCTCCCTCTTCTCTTCTTCTCTCCGTCTTTGAACGAGAAGTAGCTCCTCCTCCCGTCTCCTTGCAGCCTCTTCTCTCTCAATGCGTTCTCTCTCCAATCGTTCCTGCTCTTCCCGCTCTTCTCGCAAGCGCTCTTCTTCTCTTCTTTTCCTCTCCTCCTCCTCTTCCCTAGCCAGTTGCTCCAGTCTCCTCCTCTCTCGTTCCTTTCGTTCCCTCTCCAGCATTTCCTCTTCCCTCTTCTTCAGTTCCTCCTGGGCTTTCTTCTGCAGCATTCTCCGTCTCTCCTGCATGGCGCGCTGCTCCATATCCTGCTTCCTCCTGCTCTCATACTCCGCCCTCTGAAGATCCTTCTCCTGCTCTTCCTGGAGTCTCCTCTGCTCCTGTTCATACTGCTCCTGTCGGATCCTCTCTTGCTCCTTCTGCCACTTCTCTAGCCTCTGCCGCTCCTCTTCTAAGTTGAAGCTTCTCCTGTTAGCTGGATCCACGTCACTCTTGTTCTGTCTCCTTTGCACCCCTGAAGTTACGTCGGTGGTTCCAAGAGAATGACTTGTCTCCTGGCTAGGGTGCTCCACCTGTCTCCAGAGGTTCTCCACATTGTCATCCACCCTCAAAGACTCTTCAGAAGCTGTTATAGAAACAATATAACATTAATTACACTTTGAAGGTCACTAAAAAATTTCAACAGTATTGCCTAGCAGGGCAAATTTCAAAAAGAATACATTAAAATGTAACTCAAACAAATTATGAATCAATCCAATTTAAGTCTATAACTCTATAAATCAAGATTAATATTTCTAAAATGAGGCAAAAATATATGAAAAGAAGCCATACATGTACATAATTTTGTTTATCAAGAGGTATATCTGTTTAAATAATTGTTTCATGCTTATAAATTTGACAAAGCTGTGAAAACATGCATGGTAGCTGGTTACATATCAATGTTTAAAAACAGCATGAGGAGATAATACATAGAGCTATGAAGTAATCCATATTCTATGAATTAAAAGTCAGTGGGATGTCTTTGAATGGCATGCTCACAACAAATTAAAAGTGTTGAGTGTTTTGATTAATTAGGGTGCAGGTTATATCAAGAAAAAAAAAACACAAACACACTTGTGCAAATCAATTTGACCTCTATTTATCATTTTAAATAGTCTTGTTTTACAGAAAATCCTGCTTTAAATGTTACAGGAACATGCCTAATTGCCTATTTCTTTTCTTTCTACATCTATCTGCAATGCAGATATGCTTTTTCATTCTTAATACTAAATTCAGGTTGTATTTTGTGTACAGTAGTCATTTCCTTTTTTGCTTTTCAAAGCATATTTTCATAAATGTGCCACAACTACACAATCAAACTGTTCTAAACTATCTCTAGTTTTCATACAAGCCTAATTTCACAAAAGTTTATACTATGAAGAACAAAGGTAGGAAACAATACCAATTATCTTCATTCCTATTCATACATGTGCAGCTAACAATTATCGATGCTACATGTAACTTCAATACATTTTAATAAGGTTTACATCATCGTTTATGGATAATTTCAACCAACTAGTAGAAATCTATCAATGTTCAAGGTCCAAAGTGTAAATAACACACACTCTCACACCCAAACACACACTCGATGGCCCAAATTCACTTGGAAAGTATCATTGTAAAACCTCCTTTTTCTTAGTAGACACAGAGTCAGCGAAAATTAAATTGCTAATTGTTCTACTGGGCTCAAATTCTTTAGTTTGATTTGTTGAACTCTTCTTTTGAAAATCTCTGTGTGTGTACCATATGCATTCTGATCCAATTGTAAAATTTCTCTTAATACACAGGCAATATGTGCTTTCCTGCTTATTTCAATACAGTGAAGAGTGCTTTCTCATGAGCGCAAATGGTCGCATTGTCAGACTTGGTCAGTTACTGCTGAGTGACCTCATCAACCTTTTTGGATGATGGCACTGCCATGGTTAAATAGTAAAACAGTAGTGGACTTAAGTGGTCTGAACAACATTTCAGTCTGTAATTGTCAGAAACTCAAAGTTGCTTTATACCGGAATAAAATGTCTTATTCGAGACATCTATTTGTAAGTCATGCTTTGCAGGTAATGAAATTTGTAAAAGTGATTTGATTTGAAAGAAAAAAAAATAAAAGTCACTTTTTCCATGCCCTGTTTTGTAATGCGACTGGCCAATTTTGAGAATGCCATGTCGTTAATATACTGTACATACTGCAGCATTTCTGTATGTATTGTTTCAAAGCCTTGGTTGTCAAGTTAAATTGACAGTATAAACTTGACAGAAGACTCACCACTGTAAAACTGGCAGCACCAAGTAATAGAAAAGAAACATAAAAGTGGAATGCAACTGATCATGGAATCGCCCTTATGCATGGTTCCAAACCTTTGTGAATTTGGGCCAATGAGTTTCTACCAAAAATGTATATGACACTTACATGTTGACATGCATCCTAATAGGACAATGCATAATAATCATGATCAAAATAATAAAAACTATAATGCTATGCAAATCAAACTAAAAAATTACATAACTAATAAGGTAAAAATTACATGAAATAATGAAGCTTAAAGGTGTGATTTTAACTATTACAATTAATCAATCCCAGATACATGTAATCTTCAAACATATTTTGGTTTAGTCTTTTTTTTCCAATAAATTAACAGATAAATTTAATTCTTTTCCTTATTAAAATGAGATTTAACTCGTGCTTTAAAAAATTTCATGTCATGATTATACCCATGCTTTAGTAAAACATTTAATGACGTATCAATGAAAAGATTTCGGTTACGTTAACCCAAGACGAACAAAATATCACAAATGAACATTGAAATAAAAGAGACAAAAATGGTTCTAGACATTACCGTCATCGGCTCAGGTAGTTAGTAAGTAGAGCATGCAGTGTGTAAACGATTCACTTTCATTTCTCTTTCTAAGATGGTCGCACTTACCAAGATGGCTGCCTTGATGCTATAGCGACTACAACTCCACATGAGGATGGTCGTGGAGGAGGAAAGATGGACGGATGAATGGGTGGATGGTTGGACGGAGAGACGAGCTCAGCCAAGGTTATTATGGGAAAGAAAGCTTATGTACGTAAGGTACAAAGGATCATGGGATACAATTATATGTAGTAAGCTTGAGCTCTGTTCATACACGTATGAACATGTTCAATGTCATTTTGCTTCTAAGATACATAATGTCAAATGGAACTTAATGACAGATATGGGAAAAGTGGAAGGGGGTGGAAGAGATGCTACTATCGGCTTCATGCACAATTTGATACCATTACTAGGGTGGACAGAGTTTATGACAACAAATGTTATGTGACGCAATGTGTATTCCAAACATTACCCCCCCCCCATGCTCTGGTTATCTACCTATATTAAAATCTACCATCATTTCATCCTGCATGGAAATGTTGCTGGACCGAAAATACATGTTATCCCATTCAAAGTGGACAAAATGAAGCATGGCTGAATGCATGGTGGTTGTAAGCTATGGGTAAGAAAACACTACTAGTATTTAACTAGCACTCTATACTTTCAAAGAGAAAAGAGAGAGGTGATGGCATTTTCAAGCTTCTGCTCGCATTTTTTTTGGTTTGGGGGGGGAGGGTGACATTCTAAAATTCATGGGAATAATTTAGAGCAAATGATTGATGTTGAGATTTTAACAGAGCAGATTGTGGATTGTGGAAATGTATAAAACACACTCAATGAAGGATTACCCCCCCCCCCCAAAAAAAAAAATTAACTTGCTCCTAGCCAAGTAGCTCATTTTATGTTTATTCTTAATGAGGGAAATGTGATCATTACATTTGTTACAAAACTTCCCGTCGCTGAAGATGGCCAAGGTATTGAATTTGTTATCTCTAAAAGGTGGCTACACATATGATCTATACAGCCTGATGTTTTGCTTTGCTTTGAGTAAAAGACTAAATGTTTGTATATATTCATGCAGTTTTACGAGAGAGAAATTAGAGCAGCCTGAAAGAGGAAAAGTAGAGATATCAAAGAGAGAAAGCAGAAAGATCCATGTAGTTCAGGTATGCAGTTCTTGGCTATAAAATCCAACACTTCTTTAAATGTAGTTACCTTCTTCTAATAAAGGGTAAATATTCAGGCTATTGACCATTCAAATAAAATTGCTTCCACACACTGTATCATCATCATTTCTATAAACCTATTCCTAAATCCTAAACCTGTAGGAGATTAATCCTCAAAAGTGAAGTACATGTACCACAAAATTTTAAAACATTTTCTTTCAACAGGTATCAGTTCTAGACAAGGGTTGCATTTCATAAAGACTTGTTATGATAGCAAATGCACAATTTCTATGGCAAGTTTACTCTTAGCCAATCAAATTGAGTGATTTCTGTAGCATTGTTATAACAGGTTTTATGAAACAGGCCCCCGATATCTGCAACAAATTGGTGCACAGAGCCCAAGCTTATTGAAGCACCATTAACAAGAACAACAGTCATCAGTGGCAAACTCAACAACAGTTGAGCAAAACCAGCAGGACCGATTTCATACTTCCACATTATCTCAAAATCACCCATATCCTTGCCACTTTCAATAGTATCTTGTATTCATTTTTTCTATCTACATGTACACAGTCAAACCTGTCTATTATGGCCACTCAGTGGAAACAGGAAATGTGGTCACTATAGACAGGTTCTCTAACACATATTCCTTTCAAATGGGAGACAATTTCAGGAGCCACCAAAGGCATGTTGCAACTATTGGACAGGTGGCTGCTAAGACATGCATTTTTGAGATCCACATTTACTTATATCTTGTCCTTTAAAAGCTGCATTATGAAAATATTTTTCTTTTAAAATCAGGTGTGAAAATACTGAAAGTCAATCAAGTTGTTAAATTCTCTGAAATAACGAAGACAGCCATAACTCCTTCAGGGGTAGTCACAGCTGGATTTAGCCTACATATGCCAACATACGTACAGCAAGTCATTACCATTCATTTCTTTTTTTCTTTATATATCAACTATGCAATTTATGAATTCAAGAATAAATTTCTTTACTTGAAATTCAAGATATCATAGGTGTTTAAACAAAATGGCATTTCTTGATATCAACAATTTAATTCTCGATAGAATGAACTGTTGGAGACTGCTTTCTATACTTACTGCAGTATATTCCGCTCAGTGTGCCAGCCTACTTGTCAACACAGCTAGGAATAGACTTAAAAGTGGCATGAATGTGAGAACTTTTGAGCACCAACGATCAAGTATTATTCACAAGACTATTGTCACCACACAGTACACAAGACAACAGAAGAGGCAAGGTCCCACAGCATAAAATACATAATCAAATCACGGATGTACGAAAGCAAAATGCGACAGATAAACAAAACTTACTCCTAACCGAGAGAAATAACAGCTTTTGTCCGTCCCATGGGTGCGACTGTAGTGTATTTAGAGGCATGCATGTTGAATCTTCTAAATTCACTTCTACAAGCGGTCTGAATCTGACTCGTTATCATCTTATGAAGAGCAACACTGGACCCAAATTTGGTTATAAGGCAAAGTGAGTCCTTCCTAAATATCTGACATCAGAATTTTGCAGAATTCTTTTTATATTTTTCTCCTACATGTAGTTATCATCTTATGAAAAGCATCTCAGGATCTTGACTAGGCTATGGCACATTAAGTCATTTCTTAATATCTGAAATCAGAGTTTAGCTGAATTCTTTTTATTTTTTTCCTCTTAATCATCTTATGAAAAGCGGAATCCAACTAGGGTAAAGGCACATTAAATCCTTTTTAAAATTTCTGACAGAATTCAGTTGAATCAGAGGAATTGGCTGAATAAACAAAAATCTCTTTAGGTCATTGCTACTGGATGAAATGCAACATCAAAAGCAACGATTTGTGTATGAACTTCCACTCCAGAACTACATTATTAGAATTTAACTAATTTTGCTTAGGAATGACCAAACGTAACTGGTGTAATCTTTTTTTTTTTAAAGAGGGAAAAAGGAGCAATCGCTCCATATGAAATCAAACAGATCAGCCCAAGAATAATCAGGGCTTTATGACCTTAATTGGCTTTAACTACAGCCCGCAAATTTCTTTTAATTTATTTATGAGGAATGGATGCAGGGTTACTTGAAGACAAGAAATTCATAGTAAGATATAGTATGTTATAGATTTTTTATGTATGTTTTATAAAGCATATGAGATGTAGAGATGAATGATGCCACTGTAGAATGTAGGAAGATCATGGTATAGGGCGAGTTGCAATAGGGATGGGGGTAAGGGGGAAGCAAGTTTGCCGAATACTGGATTTTGACCAAAGTGTTACAATAAGGGCTCATTCATTTAAGTCTTTGTGAACATGGTTAGATAAAAATTTGGTGTACGCTGATTTACCTGTTTCATCATACTAGGTCAAAATTAAATTACTTTATAAAATCCTTCATATATCCTGTGGAATTCAAGACGTAGTATGACAAATATTTTTGGAAAAAGATGACAGAGATACAAATCTATGAATCTAATAAGCATATTATCATGCTACATGTATTAAAGCTGTTTTTAATTTGCGATTAGTTAGTACGAGAATTCTGTGTCAGTCTTGAAAGGAAATGACAAATCAGATATTAAACCATTGCATCTTGACAAAGGATGATTTATCCGAAGGCTACGGAATCACTGAATTCAATAGTCAATAGGCTGAAACAGAGGATGATCTTGTCATGGAAATACATAATTATTTTTTTTTCTTCTAATTCATTTTCCAAATTGATTTGTTGGCTTGAGGTTTGGTGGGACCTTGCCTCTTTTTCAAGAAAGAAATGCCTGCAGAGAACGTGGACGTGGATTTCAAGGTTCACTTTTTATTCATCGTCCATTAGAAAGACATGATATGGTATGAATGAATGAAAGAATGATAAGCAGTTATGTACAGAGATTGATGTAAATATGGCAGGCATTTTGGATATTTACATAAAGGATGGGAAAGAACAAAGCAATCCATCGTCATTCAAGAATCAAAAGAATTTTCCATGTAAATGCTCATGATACTGGGTATAAATCAGAGAATCAGTTTGTACCATATGGATTATACATGTACATCGATTAAAATGATTTGAGCTGGGCAATAATTTTTACTAGTGCCTTCATGAGCAGTCAATATTAATATGATACTAGATTTCTTTCAAAATGTGTTTGTCAAATACTTAAAGCATGAATACAACTTTAGATGGAATGGGTGTTAACTTGTGTGATCTTATAGCAAGAAGATAAGGCAATAAGGAGAGTTGTTGACCAACGTTTATTATAGAATTATATCATGATAGAAAATCTAAATGGATTGTATGTACAAGATTAATAAAGGCAGGATAATGGTATGGATTCTAAAAAATATAATTAAAGATATTCTCTAACTACAAAAAGAGTTAAACTTGAACTAAATCAAAGGTCCTATGAATATAAGAGTCTACATATATTTCCTACAATCTTTTCTAATCCATTCAATGTTCGAAAATCAACATTTCAAAGTTTGAAACTGAATTTTCTTCAAATTCATGACAATACCAAGTAGTGAGATTATTGTTAAAATGTAACTACAGTGCACAAAAAAGTACATCAATCAACACGGAAAAAACTATATGAAAATAACAGGTAAAAGAAAAGCAAGGGAAACATTTCAAGACGGGGTGGAGAATTGGTATCACCCCTTTAAATGTTAAACACAGTATCACCACATCAAGACATGTCCATTAGTCACAAATTAAATCTACAGAGACATTCAGTACAAAACCTACATACCATATATACTGGCACAAAAATATGTAGAAAATTTTGAATTTACAACCCTCATTTCCTCCTATGTATTTTATATAATCTGTAATTTATTATCTGTCCACATTCAGTAAGAAAATCTATACTAGATACAAATGCATGAATGACCTGTTTTTTCTGCATGTAAATTTCAAACAAAGTAACACTTACATTTAGCCTGAAAATTGTTTCATTTTTTAATTTGTACATGTGGATTAGAAAATCATTTTTGCAGGAAAAAAAACCATGGAATGCAGATTCCAAATCTAAGCCCTATATACTTGGATATTATTCTGTAAAAAAATGTTTGTTTTCACTCCCTATGAAATAGAAATAATTGTTTATATATCTGTAGCCGTGAAAGACTTGTTTAGCAGCACAAATATATGCTTTTCAACAAATATATTAATCTTTACAAACAAAATGTTACTTCAGACTATGGCATAAACAAAGCTATGGCATCTTGTATTGTAGCATTATGGTTTTAAAAGAAAACTATATTTTCCTTTGTGTTATTAAATAGGAATGTTGTTTTCTCATCTTTTTAAAGTGCATTGCCATCTGCTAACCTAAATAAAGCTTTTTTTACACGATCAACCTTCTTAAATGGGTTTAAAATTCATGTTTTATTCATGTGAAAGCAGTGAATGATACACTTTCATGTTTATCCTGTAGATAGAGAGAAGATTAAAGTGTGAAAAATTGAAAGGAAGATTGTTAGAGGGGGAGGAGGGACGAAGGAGTTACAGTAATAAATGTCCATTTGCAGATGGTACTTTGCTCTATAACTACAGGAATGATTGTGCTGAAAATAGCAATGCATGTTGGGAAATTAATGTTAAAATTTGCATTACTTCAGCTGCTTTAAATGTACATGGCCCTGTCTTACAAAGAGTTACAATATATTCAAATCAAACATAATATACAACTGATCTTAAGTTGTGTGGGTAAGAGACAAGCATTTTAGATCAATCGCATTAGAGTTTGATTCGAACCTATCTTGACTCTTTGTGCGATGAGGCCCAGGAATGTTAGCTTCCCTTTCACCCAAGAGAAGTGATTTACTATGCAAAATTCAAGGAAGATGATTGGTGGCAATTTGTTAATGTTACTGAAAGAGCAATTTAGAAGAGTTGAAACTTGAAGGCAAATTAGATCTCCTGCACACATGGGGAGTTTTTCATGAAGAATTTTGTCTGTGATTTCCATGACATAGAAGGCTCTCAGCCAATCAGATGCTAGGATTTTAGTACCTTATAAAATAGTCATTAAAAATCACTGACTGTTTCTTTTCATGAAATGCTTCGCAGATCTTAATGAAATTTACTATCAGACAACCCCCGAGATGAAATACAGAATGTAAAAAATATAGAAAAATTTTAATCAACTGGGGATGATCAAATTATGTTGAAGCTTGTAGGATCTGTTTCTTTAGAAGGCAAGCTCTTATCCAACTGCAGTGGATTTTCTCAATCCAAAATTGACTCATAGACTGATCATTTGGCTTTGAGCAAGTCCTTTTAAGTGGAAGAAAGCTTTCCCTCTTAATATAGCTTGGCAGAAGCTTACAATTTTTTGTTGGTTCAACTCCACTTATGGAAGGTGGGGCATTATGTGTAGTAGAGACTTATTTTTAGAAAAATGTTCTAAAAATTATGACTGAACAGAGTAAACTGATATGATTTTACACCAAAGCGGAATGAGGGATTCGGGAACAAATGCATTTTAAAATATGAAGTGAAATGACAGGAGAAATTTTTTTCAAGAAGTTAAGGGGTTCTCTGAAATTAAGAATATGCAAATTCAACAGCAAAAACATGCATGCACAACAGATATCACTGTTCAGCAATACCATGTCTCGTGGTGTCAAAGAAAATCGTCCCTTTTACTATGATGATATATTGTCCTTTTTACTATGACAAAATGTAATGTAGTGCAATATATAATATATTTTCATATCCTGAGTTATATATCGCACATACCACACATAAGAGTTTAGAAGTTGTCATTTTGTGATGATATGAAAAAGAGCACAAAAGCATTTTTTTATACATTCAAAACTTGTCCGGGGAAGGGTCCATTCTTACGCCCTACATGTACCATCCTATATATTTCTAGGGAAATAAAGAGGAGGGCATCTCCTCATGGAGTAAGGCTATTAAGGATCTTATGCCTTAGAGCGAGGTTTGTATCTCAACATCACAATTTGGATATTTAATAAATTCTAAGGGAAAGGAAAGGGCATAAAGAATTTTTTTTCTTCTTTTTGTATCTTCCACACATCTGAAAGAGATTAAGGAAAATATCAGAGAAGATTCTTTAAGTCGGATTTATTAGTTTATGCCTTGGAATTTCAGGCACGGATTAAATCTAATCCTTACACATGTTACATAAAAGTTAGGGTTGACAAAGTTAGAATAGGTCCGGTGAATCATATGTATACAAGGTTATTCTATCCCAGATAGACTTTACACACTAGGAGGGTTAACCAACTCTTAAATTGCAACCACACAAAGCCGGTTAGATTATTTTTCACAACATTACTAAAACAATAATTAAAAGAGTGGGTAAAAAATTAAAAGATGGAAATCATTAAGAGAAAGCCCAATACATCCATCCTATATTGTTACTCTTTGATTTGTTTTGTTTTGTACAAGGAGCAAATGTTCACCGGTCATGTGATCAGTCACATGACACTGCTCCTTATATGGTCACCTGACCGGACACACATCTGCATGGCTCTAGTCACTACCTGAATAACCAAAGACGGGCATGTCCTTCGGATCAGAGTTCTTACGGAAGAAGTCAGAGCGTTCCTTCTTGACCCGCTCTCGGATGTCATCCTCCTGCGATGATGACGTCAAGGACGGAGCTGGCTGGGGTCTAAGAGGAGAGAGAATGGGAGATTAAGAACTGATAAAGGATTGAATGAATGCGATGCAGGATTTTTACATGCGATATGTGTTTTTGATTGACTAGATTTGTAATAAAATGAAAACAGACAATAAAAATGAATTTTGATGATTTTTACAAGGAACAATTTTCCTGATATCACATTGCAATTTACTCCACATTTTTAAAAGACTGCTACATAAAATTTCTATTATGTAGCAGATTTTTTTTTTAACATAGGACTGTGCAGAATATGGTTGAGAGGTTTTCTCTTATGCCAATTTGGTAAACAAAATAATTCCCTGGATTTCCTTCCCCAAATTCCATCTCTGGAATAGATCTTGAAATCGCACCTGTATGGCTGTGGGCCTTTGTTGCTGACAAAGGGTTTGGGTGCCTGGACACTCCTGAATCCCGAAGCAGGTTTGATGGAGAAGCTACTCTTGAATGGGGCCGATTCTTCTGTCTTCTGCACATCTGCTGTGATGGAGAACTCTTTGACTGGGGACTGAGAATAGAATCATAATTGATGGGAAAATGATGCATGACTTGTCGTCGATAATTTTAATATATGAACAAGGATATGAAGGATTTCACTACATTAATCAGAGGATAAGACAATTATGTCGCTCCTTTCCATGCAAGCCTGCGTAGCTTGCACGGAAAGGTCTAAATCTGCTGTAAACTACAAATTGAGAATCATGAGAAGGGTGATATAGGCCTACACACTTTCCACTATAAAGTTGCAACAGTTCTCACCCCCCCCCCTTTAAAAAAATATTATTGGGAAGTCTCATCTATTCTTAACTTATACAAATTAGCATAAAAATCTCTCAAGCATCTCACTTTATCTCTCTCATCCTCCTCTATCATCCGATGGAACTTTTCCCTGTCATCTTCTTCCTTCTCCTCCAGTTGAAGCTTGTCCATGATCTCTTCTTCTAATCTCTCATCTTGGGAGGAGATATCATCATCATCTCTTGTGCCCTGCAAGTACAGCATATATACAGGTTCATTACACATTTGCAAATTTCTTTCTATTGAAGTAACCAAAGTTGTACATAAAGCTGAGGCCTGTTTTATCAAGAGTCAGGATTGTTCTCAAAGGACCATGACTTGGTCAGTTTATATAGTGAAGTAAGACTTGAGAAAAATGGGGTTGGACGTACAGAAAGGTTGATCATTTTATGGAATTGCCCTTAGGCAGATAAAAACATCATCTTTGCTCTGGATTTTCTAAAAATTAATGCATTAAATAGCAACAATAATCATGATTAATATTGTGCTTCATAATATCATCTGATACTAATTTCATTTGATTTATGAATTGTTGATTGCAAAGTTCCAGAAATTGTTGTTTTGTCTGGACTCTGGACATGCATCGACTGGGTATACGATTGTGGTAACTTTGCTGTTATGCAAGGAAGTCTTGATTGTGATTGGCTGCTGAGCCCTGTTACCATGGTAGTTTTCATAACAGCAAAGTTACCATGGTTGTAATTCTTTGTGAACTGTGCCCCAGATTGCAAAACCTTTCTGATTGAAGATTGGGAGGGCGGTGCTTTATAGAAATTGTGTATTCGTTGTCATAGCAAGTCATTATGTTATTCATGAACGGATATTAATTGTTATTTAGATGCCGTAATAATAAAATAAAAAACCGAGACCAGAAAAGACTGAAATGTTAGGGGCAAATATTTTTGTTTAGTCTCACATATGCACTTATTCATGCAGAGGATATGACACACAGTAAAACAGAGTGAATTTTAATTTTGGTGGTTCCACATAAAACAAAAGAAGTTCTCCTGCAGTCTTAATTCCATGACCAGAACTATCTTGTTAACATCTTGTTTGAAGTAAAAAATATAAGATGATAATATTTGTTTATTACAAATTTTGCATTTGAATACTGGAATCAACACCACAGAAAATTTGGAAAACACACTGCAAGCACCAGAAAAATATAAGTTAGTAAAGATAAGATACCCAAATTTCTCCAAAATCTGTAAAGCAGCAGGTTTTCAGAATTTTTAAACAAAAGATGAATCAATAGATACAGTACTAACAAAAAAAAATCAAACAAGAGAGTAAGAGTACCCATATTCCAAATACGATTTTCAATTGAAAGAGAAGTTGAAAAATGCACTACTTTAAATTTTTGTTTGAAAAGAGAAGGTTTTCCTATCTGAATACTCATAAGCAGTAGCAAAAAATATTCACATATACATGTACATATAAGATTGATCAAGTAAGATCTATCAAAGAGATAAAGTGAAAAGAATTTTGATTTCCATGTATGATGTTTATAAAAGAACAAAGTCAATGTTTTATCAATCTTATGTACATTTTGACATGAAAATTGTTTTGCTGTATTTGTCTTCATGTACTGTACAGGATTCAGATTTATTTGCATTTGTTACAAATACTAATCAACATACATGTACATAAGAAGCAACTCCTAAAACATAGAAATAAGAAATTCTCTTTACCATGTTACACTTTATTTTAATCCCTGATATAAAAGAAATGATAGTCTAATGCAAAAGTATTCTGTTACATTATTCTACCGTCCAGAGTCAACTGGAAAAGAGATACATGTACATATACAATTTACGATATAATACAAGATTATTACAAAGTGAACAACACACACAGTGTATAAAGAGCACATACAGGAATTTACAACAAAAGAAAGAAAATCCTGAAATCCTACAGGTATCCAAGCAAACAACATTAAGAGACAGTAGAACAGAATGAACACACTGCAGACAAGCATTTAGCCAAGGGCGAACAGAGCTAGAATCTTTGCAACACAAACACAAAGCATATGTGGTAAATGACAACACAACAGGAAACAAGTGGGGAGCGTTTCAAGAAAGGACTTGTTGGACGTTTTATTTGACAAAGTCTTTTCAGTTACCATAGTAACAGTGCTTCTCAGCCAATCAAAACCAAGGAAAAATTGTCAGGTCTGATGACTTGTTGGATGACAAATGTTGATGAAACGCCCCCCTAATGGCCCAAAGAATGAAGAACAAGATTGGAAGCAAGGACCTGCTGGAGGCGGCACACACGATACTTACCTCAGAGGCAAAGAAAGAATCTTCCGTGCCTAGGGTATCGTTAAGCTCCTCTTGAGTCTGGAGGACTTTCTCGTACTCCTTCTCTAACCCCTCCTCCTCACCCTCCCCTTCACTAACATCACCATCGCGATGCATAATTGCATCAGGGGTGGGGCTGCTGGTGATGAGTGCCGACCCATCCCCAGACCCATTGGAGGGGAGGGTCTCAGAGAGGGGTAGGGACGGGACAGGAGAGGCCGAGGGCGATGGAGAGGATTGGCGGTTATGGTCGGCTGGGGATAGGGATGGGGGCGGGGCAGGGAAGTCATCTATGGTGTCCATGGGAGGCTGTAGGGGAATATGGGATTAGGGAGGGGAAGAGAAATTGCAACATCTAGAAGTATGCTCTAACTATACAGTGAAAACATTGAATCATGCAACATGCTTTAAACACAGCTACATATCGTCTTAGTCTAAATATACTAATGCGAATTTGGAAGTACTTGTTCCTATCAAAATGATTTAATGCTTGGTGTTAGTGTCAGTGTTGGAAGGACTATTTGGATTGCCTTCCCTTACACCAAAACCTAATCAGAGATTAGAAAAATGTTCCAATTCTACTATTCATAGCTCAAAACCTAGAGAGATTCATCCCAGGACCAACTTTATTTCACATGTGCTGTGCTGATGTAAATATTGGTCAGTCACCAACACCATAAGGTTCAACACTGAACTAGAAATCACAAGGGTATTATATAATCTGTGGATAGTTTTGGTGGATAAGGGTAAAGAGTTGCAATTTATTGACATGTATCTTCTTGGAAAATTATATCCTGAGAATATCGTAAATACAGGCACATGAAAAAAAAACTTTACAATTTTTGAAAAAAAAAACTTTTACAATTTTTTTTTGCTCTCATGTTATTTGGATGTGCATGTATAGAACATTAAAAGAAAATATTATGAGTAAAAAATATGTAGTGTATATAATACATGCAATTACATGTATTTTCAACAACAAAAAAGATACCGATTTCATGCATACATGTGTGTGTACAGCATATGTGTGCTAAAGATCAATACAAGTAGAAGAAAAAGAAAACAATATTTTTTTAATCTATGGCAAATGAATTTTAAAATGAATAGAAGAGGCTATTTTTCTCAAGGATAGCAATCCAATTCTCAATCCCATCTCTCTCCCTATGATATACCTTGTTAGTATCAGACTCTGTCCACGAGCCTGAAGGGCTCATCATGGAATTTCCATTTGTATACGCCCTTTCTGTCCCACGCCGTGGGGTCTCATCCGAACTGTGGGATAAAAATAATGAGCAATAACATTTGTTCACCGATGTTGCAATATTTTTTTAAGTAAATGTAATGAAACCAATGGTACACAAAAGAGAAACCATAAAGATTAAGACCTGAGTTTGTTGACCTCAAATGGCCATTAACTTTGACTTCCAAACTTGTTATTTATTCATTTTGCAATGAAATAACAATACTAATATAGATGTTAACGATAAAAGTCATCAAAAGGACTTCAAATACTGTTATGCCCCAAATGAATTAAAGATGTTAAAGATGAGATTTAATAAAAAATGGAAGGACAATGGTCTTACCTAGTCTCTTCATCTCCTAAATCATCCAGGAGTTGCTTAGCTTTTGAGAGAACATTCCTTGATGATGAAACAGGAGCATTCTCCTCTTCCTGCAACCTCCTTGCTTCCTCCCGCTGTCTCTCCATCTCTTCCTCTTCCCTCCTCCTCTGTTCTTCCCTCCATCTTTCTTCTTCTTCTTTCCTCCTCTTCTCTTCCCTCTGCAGCTCTTCTTCACGTTGCCTCTCGTCTTCTCTTCGTCTCTCCTCTTCCCTCCGTCTCTCCTCCTTCCTTCGCCTTTCATCTTCTCTTCGCCTCTCTTCCTCCCTCCGTCTTTCCTCCTCTTCTCTCTCCTCCTCTTCTCTTCTCCTCCTCTCTTCTTCCCATCTCCTTTCTGCCACGCCTCGGTGGGTTGCTGATGGTGATCCTGAACTGAGTTGATTGGATTCTGTCAGTAAGTAAAGAGAAATGTAAACTTTTTTTAGCCTTAAGGATGCTTGAATTATTGCCTAAATAATCTAGGATTCAAGACTTTTATTCCTTTGAATAACTTTAATACGCAAAAACACTGTAACATCATTTAGTAAGAATAATTACCTTATCAACCCTGGAAAATTTCACAGCAGGGAAAAAAATTACCGAGGAGCTCTGGGCAAAATAATGCTCAAAGAACCGCGGAAAATAAATCTTAAAAAGAGCCTCAAAAATCCCTATTCACTGCAATGTTAAAGCTCATCCAATGTCGCAGATTCAGAGAGTAAGTAACCCCCAAAATTAGAAATGATTATTTTATCACAATCATCTTAAATTTATTTAATCACATTGGAGAATCATTGTGATTGGAAGATAGTCTGCAATAACAGGCTCAAATTTGACACTTTAACATATTACATGTCAGAGGAGACTAGGCTCCAAACTCTGTCTGTGAAGAGGCAGCCTCATTACACAAGTGAATCTAGTCTCCTACTTCAGACTCTGTATTACACACCATGTAAAAACCAAAGGTCTATGCCAGCAGACTAACTGGAAAGTACAGGTTTCTTACCACTATCATATCGCTTGACTTTGAGTATGAGATGGCCAGACAAGACGGCCTGGCTGATGCTATATTGTATGTCATCCTGATCAAACGTCTTTGTTCTCTCATTGTTAATGACAGTGATCTCGTCCCCTATCTTCAAGGCACTCATACCAGCCGTGCTCCCTGACAACAAAACGAAAGACAAAGAGAGAGGGAATCAGAATCTTGTGCTCATAACGGTGCAAGACAGTAATCTAATTTACGGGGCAGTGTCACCAGACGGGTGTATCATAAAGCTGTTCATATATTGCCAATGACTTTATGAACGACTAGAATTAAATACCTTCTTGAAGATATCACCACTTGTGTATGAAGTGCAATATTCACTTCACCCAAAGTAATATCCCACAACTGCAGAACATTTTAAGCACCATTTTCCAAACACAAAATGAAACAAATGGAACTTCAAGCAAGATTTAAATGGAATGTTCACTTTAGTTACAATATTCACCCCCCCCCCATATCCAACAATTGCAAAACATTAAGAACACATTTTCCTAATACAAAATGAAACAAATGGGACTTCAAGCAAGCTTTAACTAGAACATAGTTGCATTATTCAATTTACCCCCCCCCTCCACTGCAAAAGAAATCCCACAAATGCAGAAGAAAATTCTGAACACCATTTCCCCAAAACGAAGAGAAACATATGGGACTACAAGCAAGTTTTTTACCTGGATCAATGGCTTTGACGACGATGGGTTTTTTCTTGTCAATACCGCCTGTGACTGTAAATCCGAACCCTCCTTGTGCTCTTGGTCTCCTCTGCATATTGATAACATGCTCTACATAGCTATCCATCTCCTGTAATGGAATGGGATATTTTCAAAATAAAAAAATTGAAAAAAGCACATTCTCTACATTGGTCTTCATAATTATCATTCCCTGTAGTTTCAGATTAATACAAAGCTTGATATAACCAGGGGGCCATTTCATAAAGCTGTTCTTAAGTTAAGAGCGACTTTAAGAACGACTGGTGAACCCTTATACGCGCTATACAATCGCCATTTCAATACCATTTACCCCGGCCATTTACCAAAAGGATCACCAGTCGTTCTTAAAGTCGCTCTTAACTTACGAACAGCTTTATTAAACTCCCACCAGATTCATTAGATTCTTCACATGCATCTTGACTCCCATTTTATCGAGCATTTGTCTGATAGTCCAATATCTTGTATTCTAAACCCAAGTTAAATGCATGCCGACCTTATGTTTAAATGCATGCCACCCTTATGTTTAGTGTGCTATGCAAACCCTTCACTCAAGAAAAGTGGTCTGATTATGCAGCCTAAAGTACCTTGCTGTGTCTTTTTGTGTGAACGGAAGGTTCCCTTGAAAGAGCAAGTTGTATGTGTACTAGTCTCGGGTGAAGACCCACTTGTTTAACAAAATTTCAATCAGGTTCTGTACCTCCAGACTGCCCTGTTGCATTGCATTATTAGTCCCTTAGAAAAGATGCAAAACCATTAGTTGCCCCAATATTAATCAATGCTTACCTGTGCTGGCTGGGCTGGCAGGCGAGCGGAGGAAGAAGACGACGATACCTCCTCTTCGTCGCTATCCCCGCCCTTCTTCTTGAAGGCGTCCCCGCTGTTGAAGGCCGCGATCCTTCCCATAATGCCCATGCTCATACGCTTGGGTTTTGGTTTCCTGGCGTGGTCCTGACTCGCCTTGGCAGCCTCCGCCCGCTCCCGATCCCTCTCCCTGTCCCGCAGCAGCTTCTCGTGGAAGGAGTGGGCGGGGTAAGATTCTTCTGAGGGGGTGGTAGCTGTGGGAGATGCTGATGTGCGGTGGTCTTCGCCGTCTGGGAGATCAGCTCCTTCTTTTAGCTTTAAACAGAAAGAGAGATTTCCAATAATCTACTTAAAAAAACCTCATGAGTTGTCTTTTAACTTTAATAAAAGATGGCAAAATGTGCATGTACATACATAAAATGTATGATATTGATAAGGGTCATGTGTCACTGTCAAAATGAGACTCTATCCTTTACACCAGATAAACTCTTTGCCAATAAAATGACTAGATTATTTCTTTTATTGCCACAAAAAACATCAGGGTATTTATTTTTTTTCAATTTATTCCTCATTTCTACAGGAACATGTATGTGAGATACTCGGCACCTATGGGATGTAATTCCTCAATGCCAGCCTTCAAAGAAATTTCTAAAGTTTAATATGGACATTTTCACGGTAACTGAAATTACACAGCACAATTTTACACACTTTTCATTGTGTGTATGATTATCTCTAAAACAACAAATGATGGGAGTTTGCTTTTATTAAGAGATAATGTTATTTTAGAGATTCACAATGAAAAGTGTGCAAAATTGTGCCGTGTAACGTCAGTTACTGTGAAATGCCCATATGTTCAATGAAAGTTATTTAAATGTTAATTTAATAAATCTACACGATCATAGAGCCAAATATATATTTTTCAATTTCAAAGACAGAGACAGAATAAAGGAGAGAGAGAGAAAGTCAGCAAGAGATAGATCATGCTTTTACAGAAGTACAGTGTAGCTTGAAAAGTGATAATAAAAATGAATAATAAATACACTGCATATGAAAATTTCAGAGAGATATTAAGCCAAAGACCAGATAAAAGAGTGAGAAAACTTCTGTTTTACTTTACTATGGAAAGAAAAGGAAAATATATGCGAATATACAAACATTCATTGATAAAATCTAGAACATGAAGTGGCTAGTAAAATTAAAATTTGAATTCATTTATAAATATAATATTGTGCCACAAGAAAAAAGTAGTAAGAGGATAATTTTCATTAACATTGTAATATATACATGTATACACAAAGAATTTTCACAAAATTTGAATGAACAGCTACATATACATGAATATAGTAAAATGTACCTGCGGGCATAACATGATAGTTTGTGTGTAAGTATAAAATACACTGATATTCTCTTCAACTCAATTTTGTAAAAATTTATTGTGTAGGCCTATGTACATATATTTGAATGTTATATGTGACCAGGCACCCCAAAACTCAACAATAAGTCACCTAAAACAAACTGAGATTTTTATTGAATTTGAAAAAAGCACATCCTAAACAACACAAACCAGCACCATTACTTGTTTGAAAGCAGTTCTAAGAAACTTTGCGAGAGCTTCAGAATATTATAAGGAGAAAATGATGTTTGAAGTTTGGGGTTCACTGGAGAATGAGAAGTGCTAGACCGAAGTATCCCAAACGGATTGTAGTGGTGGTGGTAGACATTATGCCATGGTACATGAACGTGATTAGCTGGTGTGCATATCAGTATTTGCTCTGCATTAGAAACATTACGACGAATGATTGAGGAACCTGACATCTGCTCTTTGGAATAAAATTTTTGGATATGACACAACATAATTTGAGAAACTAGTAAGCTGAGCGAATTCTTAAAATTTTTTATTTTTATTCTGGCACTTTGTTTCTCCCATTGAAAGCGAGATTTAAAGAGAAATCAGCGAAGGTGAGGTAGCGCACCCTTTTCCCCATAGACGCTGTAGTTAAGCCTCAGGCGAACCACCACCATAATGAGTCCTACGGGAGTCTTCTTTCTCAAAACATTCCTTTCACAGAAACTCTTGTCAATCTTGTTTTTTATTCAACTTTAAAACTTTTTTCTTATTACAGCATGAAAAAGAACCACTAAAGCTACAAGTAATTTTCAAAGTCTTGCTTTTTGAAAAACATTTTTTTTTTACTATTTTGGCTATGACTCATTGTTTGGGGTGGCTGGTCATATTGTATCTCTGATGGTGACACGACATTTGCTCCTTGGACATTTCCTCCGGTCATAATATTTCAGAGGGCATAGGATTAGAGTTAGGATTGTGAGAGTTTTTGGTTCAGAATAATGTGAAGAGAGCTATCAGGGTTTACTTAGTTTTGGAGAATAGATTTTATGTTTGGCTCAATGCTCAGATTTTCCTTCGGAGCAAATGTCGCCGGAGCAAATGTCATGGACCCATCTTTGACAAACCCAGCAAGAACTGTTTGAATACTGTCACTTCTTTTTATACATGTATGCTCCAAAAATGTCTGAAATGTCATGTCCATCAACACTATGGAGTGCCCTTACATGTAGCCCGAGAGCACAGCCAATTATTCTTTCTAATATTAGTCGATTTTTTTCATGATTTGCAGCTGTGATTGTACATAACTCAAAAGAGCATCCTGTTATGTTAAAAGTGATCCCTTTCGCTCATATCTAGGGCCTGTAACACAAAGCTTAGCATTCATCGTAGAACATTTGTTAAAGATTGATTCCATTGACTACAATGTGCAATCAGTCGTGAAAATCAAGCGTACAATTAATCGCTAACCTTTGTGTTATGGGACTCAGATCAATACGAGCAGGTGTGCGATTGAACATTTATACGACGGTATGGAAATAAAGATTGCCCTTATTAAAGTGATGCCTTGTTGCCACAGCAACTGGTGACTCTATCTATCATGATGCATATACATGTATATTAAAGCAAAGAGGTGAAAATAGTCAAATTAATTCATATATCGAATTGTCATTGAAGCCATTTGGGTAATTGTCATTTCATTCACCGTTCAATCCAATCCCCTCCAATACATGAACATACACAGATTATCAAGAAAAGCACACAAATAGTAGGAAAATGAAAGAGAGCAGACTACATGTGAATGATAATAATAATAATATAGAGTATTTCTAAAGCGCCAATAGGGTATGGAAATATTAAAAAAGAGTGCCCTTATTATTAAAAGTGATACTGTGCAGGATAGGGAATCGACCCCCCCAAAAAAAAAAAAATTCGTTTGCTTCAATCGCGATCTCACTCACCAAGGTGGATAATGGGGGTGGTGTTAATTGCAACAAAAAAAATGCATAAAAAATAACAAAAAAGAGTGAAATCAAGAGCCAGTTGGAGAGCATCAGAGGCTTTTGTTTAAAATCAAATATTTGAGTTACAATGTTGTTGGTGTCCTTCCTTCAGATCATTTCCAGTTAAACTTGGGCATACATGTATTTTCTTCTGTTTGAATCATGGTCATAACTGCCACTCAAGTTGCGCCCCCCTCACCCCAACGTGCCATTCGAGACTAAGTGTGCAAAGCTCACATAGGAGTTGAATATGCTGGTTTCTGTTGTCATGTAGATGTAGGAGTGAGATTGCAAATGAAATAAACGGAACAGTTGCATTATATTAAGACTAGTTTACAGCACAGGAGTCTATTGGAGGAACGCTACTGTATAATTGGCCTACGTGTGCACTGTCCTTGGAAAACAGTCCCCATTTTTCCCCATTTCAAAAGTTTGTAAAGCCCAACGCACACTGTGCCATGCAATTGAAACAAGATCCAACACATCACAGGCAGGCGCAAACATTGCAACCTATTGCAACAGCTCTGCAATGCACTGCATCTCATGGTGCCTCTCTTCTTTTTACGCATGTTGTCTGCACTGCATGCATGCAGCAGCACCACAACAAATTAGTGTTGACATCATCCTTTAGGACAAATCTGATTGGCTGAAATTAGCAAAATCACAGAAAAATTGCTAGAGGATTGGACATGTCAAATGTCTCAGATTTTGTCTGCTATTCCTCTGAAACAAATTGCATCGCAGTAACAGCACATTGCAAGTTGGTGCACACTCTGTGAGTTTGTTGAAATCTGATCCCAGTGCAATCGCGTCGCATAGTGTGCACAAGGCTTAAGTCGCTAAGACTGTACATTAAATATACCAGTAATGTTTAATGTGCATATGTTGACACTATTAGAAAGATAATGAGATAGAGATACAACGTAGCTTAAATTCTTTCATCATGAAGTAGCAAAGGATGAGCAAGATGAGCAGAGTGAATGCTAGATGAGGACACCGCAAACCCCGATTTACAGAGAGCAATTAAAGCTTGATAAGCAAGTGTGCGGGAAAGGTTAGTTCAGTAACAAAATGTACTAACAGACTGGCTGCGTCGGTACGGCTGGAAGGCACCTGCACTGGGTCGATACTTGGGCTTAGGGGCAACGGAAGGGGGTGGTTTAGAGCTGGTGGGTACAGTACTGGAAGCTGTGATGGGGTAGGGTTTGTGGGGCGCCGAGGAGGCGGGAAGGGTTGCCCTCTTGCCCCGGATAGGCAGGGTACTGGCCCGTTCCTGCTGGTGGGGCTATGAAATAGAAGCATGGTGGAGGGGAAGGGGTAAACAAAACAAAACCAAACAAAGCATGCATAAACAATACAGAAAATTATTGAAAATACATATTAAAAATGAATTAATACATCAGTCCAACTAAATTCAATCCTTTTTTTAACCCTACAGATTTAATTTTTTCAAAATTAATCCTCTTTTGCTCCTAAAATTGGCAAAAATATCCTTAATTCTTTCTTTTCAAACTTTGAACAAATCATGGATACATGTATAACACAGCTCGAAATTATTGATAAAAGAATTCAGTTATTGAAAAGGTACCAATTTGCATTTTTAAACAGTGATTTGCTTTTTTATATCACTGTGCCAATTTAGAGTGTACAATGATAAATAGCTCACAAGATAACATTTTCTATTGAGGAATGGCACCACATACTTTACTGGGAATGTAACTTTAAAATTTTTCTTTGAAATTTTTTTTTTTCTCTTTCTAAGCATATTCCGTTTTAACTGCTACATGTACCATATTCCATTTGTCATCGCTATTACTCATAATCTGGGAAACTGCAAAAGTGTCTCCGATAAAACAATTGTGCAATATCTTTCCTCCGGATATTCAGAAGCAAGGAATGGTATGATTAAGTTATAATACCAACATATCAGGAACTAAATGATGTTATCATTAATATCAACTAAATGGTTACATGAATAATACATTTATGAATTCTACCCCAAATGTGTAAACAGCAATGGCTTGTGTTAAACAGGATGATAGTAAATCATAAAGCAAAGCAAACTCTGGGCCCAATATCAAAGCTTAGTGATTGATCACATGGCTAATTTATATGATTGATGACAATGATAATTGAGTATAATCAATGTAGAAATCATCAACATGATCAATTGCAAAGCTTCATGTTACTGGACCCAGATTTATAAATGTATTAAAATAAGGGTACTGGAGCAATATTTGCTGGAGTTGCCTTTAACTTTATAAAGACATCCTGCAACGTATCACAAAAGTAATTACGGTACATGAACAAGTGGAATGCCTCTGGCAGTCTTGCCTGCATTGTCCAATTTACAGGGGAATCCAGCCTTGGCCATAAAATGTTGTGTTGGGAAGGAGAAAATAAATTAAACAGAATGGTGAAAGTTTGAAAGAAATCAGACAAGCAATTAGAAAGTTATGGCTGCTTAAATATTGAGATCACTAATACTATGTAGATTTCAAATTGGCAACTGTGTAGGTAAATTATGACAAGGGGCAAGGACAACTTTCCCATAGGCCATGTACTTTATTATCAGGGATTTGTGGTTTTCTCCTAAGTACCCATTCCCCTGGGGCAATAACCTAAATATAACCCAGGTAGTATATTGGTTTATGTCCTCATGAAAGAAAAATATAATTTGAAATATAACTTTTGGGGAAAATGACATTTTAGCCATAATATGCATTGGAGTACATGGAAGAGTAGTCCTTGCCTTACATCACTATGACATCACATATGCGACCAATTTGAAGTCTCCATGGGTAAAGTGATTACCAATATTTACAACTTTTAAAAATTCATAACTTTCTTGTTGTTTGTCCAATATTGTTCAAACTTTCACCTATCAACTTGTCTGATTTTTCTTTTCCTTATAAAAACAAGTTTTTATTTGGGTTGGATTCCCCTTTAATATGGCAGCAGTGCTGACTTTGAAAACAACTAAGATACAAAAACACCATTGATATAATAAAATACTACATTCATGACCCTAAATAACCTTTGACCTTGATCATGTGACCTGAAACTCAGGCAAAATGATCAGTGACACTTACGGTAATTACCCTTACACATAAGTTCAAGTTTGATGCCATCAAGCCATATACTTTCAAAATGCGATAACGTTTCACAAAATTTACCTTGGTTAAGATTACAATGGGATAAGTTCATTGACCCTCTATGACCTTTGACCTGAATCATGTGATCTGAAACTCGTAAAAAGAGGTTCATTGGTACATGATTACCGTTATGTCTAACTTTTGTGGATAAGATCCATCAAATTTCTAAGTTATGATAAAATTTCAAAAACTTAACCTCTGGTAAGATTTCAATGTTAATACTAAGAACAACAGAGTTCACTGACTCTCAATGGGGACATCGGGGTAATTTTGCCAAATTGGGAAGAACAGAATTAAAACTCTATTTTTCTCTATTCACTACTTCTATTTTCACATTTTTAACAGGATGGAGTGATATTAGATTTATTAGCATTTCATTTTGAGGTTTTCCAGTCTGAATATGGATGAGGATAATGTTTCAGATTTACACTAGATCTTGGCAAAAACATACATACTTTAATGGAAAAGATTTCCTCCTCACTGATCATTCCCAATCAGTATGAATTCCCTATATCCTTTTTGTTTAACTTCTTCCATGATTTAGATTTCAAATCAGTAAACAGGAGTCCAGTCTAATTGATTTTCATAAACAGCCAAGTCATACCAAAAACTTACAACAATGGGACATTTTGCCTTCTTGCTAGGCACTCACTCTTTAGATTGGAGAGGGGTAATATCATATTATGTTATGCAGGTCTGCTAGTAGAGCAGTTTCCTAACTGAAGTGGATACAGGAAATATTATTTATAATTACCTCCTGAACGGGCTCCAGGTGGGACTGCTGCTCCTGCTGAGTCTCCACCTGGATCTGTGGCTCCTCCTGCTCCTCCTCTGAGTCTGATGAAGGGATGAGATCCACCGATGTGAGGATGGCATGGATCTCATCCTTCTCCAGCTCCTTCTTCATTGATTTCTTGGCAAGGATATTCTCTCTTCTTTGTCTGTTGAGAAGAAAAGAAAGAATTTTATGTTTATATATTCAATTATTTATTTCTTCATTTAGTTATTTATTCATTCATTTCTTTCTTTATTTATTTTACATATTCATTTCTTTCTTCATTTATTTATGACATTTATTGATTTGATTTATTTATTTATTGATAGATGTTGGCACTCGCGCATATTACGCGTAAGGCACTCAAACATAAGGCACTCGGGCACTCACACTTAACCCTAAATAGACTGGGCTATTTCGACGCCTAAGAAGACGGGGGGGGGGCTGATTCAGCCCCCCCTTATGATCTCGGCTGTCGATCGCGCGATCGCGATGAAAATTGGCACACGCGTTACCCATGGCTTATCTACAAAATTATAACATCAAATTCTGCAAAAAATCTCATATCTCATTAATTATGCTAATTTATGCGTAAAATCATAAGTTTGCTCTAATTAATAAAAAATGCCCCTGAAATGCTAATTTTTGTTTCACATACTCTAGATAGGCATTTGATCAAATTGATTTTAAAAAAAAATCAAAATCACATTTATTTTCTTATGTATTCTATTGTTTTCTAAATTTCTTATGTATTTCTTTGTTTTTCGACTTTTTGTTTTTTATTGTTTTTTCAATGGAAATTGTCTGGGACTTTATTTTGACCACAAAAGATATAAAAATAATTGATTTTGAGTAGTAAAAGGAAAAATAATGACACATTTATGAATTTTGGCTAAGAACACTATTTGCATTGGATTTGTACACAAATTCACGTTTTTGAGTAATTTTGGGTCTGCATGCACTTACGAAATGTTGCGTAATTTTGGAACCGTGTACCTGGGGGTCACAATTTTGGTCTCAAAAGTTGCGCGAGACTTGAAAGTAAAAAGTCAGCGAGCCACGCGGTCAAAAAATTTTGCGCGGCGGATTTATCGCGAAAAATGACGAGGGGGGGGCTGAATCAGCCCCCCCCCAGTCTTTTAGGGTTAACTCTCTGTCTAATGCCCCTAACAAATAAAGAAGCTGATGAGGATAAAAAATACATGAATAATAGCATAAGAATGGGGGGAAAAAAGAAAAAATTAGAATGATCCCTGATTCAAAAGCAACAAAACATTCAATTTTCCTCCAGTACAGTAGTTGAAAATAGATTCAATAATGAAAGTATCAAAATAAAAAGTGAATGGGGTCTAATCCAAGCTTAATTGCATGTTTAAAGAAAATCTATCTTGTATCTTCATACAAAATGTAAAATTTAACATCAAGTAGCCCAGTTTCTTCTCATGCCTCTTCCATTGTAAAGGAAATGCCACAATACAAGGAGAAAGATATTACAAGAAGAGATTTCATCTCTTGTGACAACGGAATGGACAATAGATAGTTAGAATTAGATTTAGGTTGTAGATTGTAGATTAGAGAGGATTTGTATTCTACTGTAATTCCTCTCAAAGAAGAAAGAATTCAAAGAATCTCTGAAGACTCATTAAACATTGATGAGGTTGAAAGAGATCTGAAATAAGTAGTCCTGCTTTTAAAGACAGTTTGTGACCCATATTTTCTCTATTTTTTCAAACAGAGACTAATTCAGATATCATTTGAAGATGCTGAAGAAATCAAAATATGAGCAGCCTTTGAATATATTAAAACAAATTGCTCAAAATATTCCAATGTGCTACCAAGAAAGTTAAATACGGGATATTTATAATGCAAGGCTCCACACTAACTTTTTTTCTTGGTGGCCCAAACAATCTACCAAAATCATCAATTTCACATTTTTGGTGGCCCTAAAACAATAGAAAACATTACAATTTATCAAAACTTTGGTAGCCCAACCGGGCCACCAAGTGTTGGCTTTTACAAAATTTTGGTGGCCCGACTCTCATTTTTGGTTGCCCCGGGCCACTGCTAATGTCGAGCCCTGTATAATGCGTTTTTCCCACATGGCCCAAAACGCTCACAATTTCAGTTTAACTAATTTATACAAACAAAATATCAGAATGACACATTAAATGAAGGCAGTTGCCTAGAACAATTTTTTTATTGGAACTTCTTAAATGACTCAGAGGGAGTTTGTTCCATTCCACTGAGGATGCAATGGCGAATTATCTCTGGTCTGTTTTTGTTTTTAGTTGGATATGTTGGGTCTTCAGAGGATCTAGTTCTTCCACCAGGGACATAAACAGACAAGTATTTTGGGGGCTAGGTTTATATAGAACAATTTGTATATAAAAAGAAGTAACTTGAAAATAATCCGTTGTCTAATAAGGAGCCAGTGTAATTTAATACTGTAATTTACACAGAGACAGATACAATACATTATTTGTAGTATACAAATGACAACTTCATTGAGCTTCTCTAATAATTTGACAGGTTTTTTTATTTTATTTTTATTTTTACTCATCACGGTTATTACTGATTGCATAGAACAAGCAATACAGTACGTACATTCAATATCCATCCTACATGTACATGTACATAAAACATGTACAAACACACAAAGCTAATAGGCATTCACATTCAGAGTGATATCCACTGTCCTGTCTGAATAGGTATTTAAAATCTCCTTTTCTTTTTTTTACCCTCACTAATTCCATTTTAGCTGATGTTATTTATAAATCTACCCTTTTTTTCCACTGACATTGAAATTCTTCGAATCACATGTGAAAATCCCCCCCCCCCCCCCCCTCTGTACCCCATTCTAGGGCCCCACTGATATGGGTCATTAGTCTACTTTATTGGGCAGCACAAGGTCTTTCTAATGCATGGTTAATAGACAATGACAAGAAAAACCTGTGCATGAGAGTCTCCTATCTAAAAAAATCCAAAACACTGTCTTCCATATGTCAAATCTAAAACTAAATGCAATGTTTTCTACAAATGTAGGACATATTTACTGAAGTGTCACATCTGTTCATTGCCAAAGAGGAGGCTATTAAAAAGTTGTAAACATTCATTTAATAGGAAATGTAAAACTTCCATTGCAGTACAAAGCAATTATAGGCCTACATGCATACATGTACTGAACTATTGGAAAACTGCAGTTGAGTACATCTATACATGTACATGTACAGTGTATGCCAATTATTGCCATGATGCCATAAACCTCTTCTATCATCTCCCAAAGAAAAAATGTGGGTCATTCGTGTAGGCCTACATGTATGCATGTCAATCCATAAATATGAAATTTATCCCCCAAAGTCCAAAATAAAACTCCAGTAAATCAGCATAAATTCCTTTTATATCTACACTGTAATACACTACACACATAAATTAAACATGTTTGCCAGATAGTTAATGTACATTCTTTCACTTCACTTCAGACTAATATTATGACGTCATGACCTTTGCATCCTCTTCAAGAACATATTTAACCAATTAGACGACTATTCCATCAACTATCAACATCTCAAGTGTTTATATTAACAGTCCAAAAAGTCAATATCGTAACTCCTGTATTATCAACTGGCCTATAACTTTATACTACAGGTGTCTTGCTAGGTCCATATTCTGAACTCAGGTTATGTTTCAGTGGATACTTTAAATTTTATTTGATTATTGAAGATATTTTGGTAGGCATCATAAATGCATCTATTTTGGTTCTTTTTTCATATTAAACCCCTTCTGAAGCATGAAATGAGATGACAAATTTTGTTTTTATTTTCTATTAGTGATCTGGTCCTAATTATTCGGTTAAGTGTTCAAAGGTCCCTTTATATGACAATTTTGTAGGGGCAGACTCCTTTTATTAGAAATTACCAACTGTGTAAATTTTAATTTCCTGAAAGCCCCCTCCCCCCTTCCCCAATAAGGTAACATTTAATCATATCCTATGCACATGACTTTACTGTATGCAGAGAATGGCAATTAATGAACTAGGATGGCTAATGATCATGCTTTTGACAGATGACTTACTTTACATGGGTGTAGCAGAACAACTGTCTCCAAAATAACCACATATGTTCACCACAAAGAAAACAAGCATGACGCTTAATAACAAATTAGGATACAACATTTTAATGGTAGAGTGTACATGTATATCTAAACTATTAATACACATACTTCTTGGGCCCATCTTACAAAGACTTGCGATTGATCCAATGGAAAGCCTGCAAAGTCGACATATAAAATGCATGTTTGCTAAAAAAAAAATTCTAGACATGAATGTCATAAATTCATTGATTTCTTGACAGTTCGGTGTGTTCTCCATTTTGCACATTTCCTGTAGAAAAATTACGACATTAATGGATTTCCACAGAGTTACAATTGATCCAATCGTAACTCTTGGTAAGACAGGGCCCTGGATTTTCCTACTCATTTTTCAAATTAGATAATATCCTGCTTCTAAATATCTTGGTGCAAATACATGAAAAAGGTCATCAACACCAAGGAAAACTATTTGTACAGACTGTCTTTTAAAAACCACTGTAAATTGGACAATATCTGGAAATACATGTATGCAGGTACACTACATACATTGTAAAGGGTCTGTCTCATATTTGACATAAAAGGTCAAATCCACAGCAATCAAAAGTTGATTGGAATTTAAAAAAGAGAAAATTCAAAACAAGAATAACACTGAAAATGTTATCACATTTGGATGTAAAATAAGAAATGACATTTCAAAGTTATTGGTTCTTTTCACAGAACATTTTAACTGCACGTGTACATGTACTGTATGTACAACTAAGAGAGAGTAGTTGATTCACTGTTTAGTATTTATTTGCTTGAATAATGCAATATTTTCTTTTTCATTTCAGATTTGACAATTTGGAAACTCTACATCAAATTGTTACATGTAGGTTTTTATAAACAATGTTAATTCCTTATGTTAAAAGAAATATTGTTCCCACATCATAATGAGAAAAATCTCATATACATGTAGGCCTAATAAAATAAAGAATTTTGTTGTGTGGGTGATGTCATTGAATCCCTCTCTCTTGCTGACCATAATTGCATCTGGTCTGTGAATATTTAGACCAAAAAGTTAGACCAAAAAAGTTGGTCATGGCGGACAAGATAAGATCACTTTGGAAAAAGAAATACAAGAACAAGGTACACCTGTACATCAGTTCATGTCAAAAGAGAGAAAAAAAATCAATGGTTATAAAATCGCAATATTTTTCCAACTATCCAAAAATTCACTCGCCCTACAGGGCAAGTGCTTCTAAAAAGTTACATTATGTAGCACCCTGCCTACATGTAAATGTATCTCATATTAAAGTAAACAAGTCTCGGTTGATAAGTGTCAAAACTCTTGTAGGAATTAAATATGGCCAAGGACGGTAATCTACAGTACATCAGCGAGGGTGGGCAATGTATCGGCCTAATCTCCCAATTACTCATCCACCCTTCCCAGACTGTCACATGAACTTTTTCAGAGTCTCCTGTATCTTATGATAATACCACCAAGTGTTGGCGCAGACACCACAGGGGCTTAAGGTGTAGCCTTTTTAAAGACCAAGATCAGTATTATCACTTTATGTAACCTCTAATGTGTCCAATGAATTGCAACTCTATGGGACTATCCTTTGGTACCAATTGGTAATAATATAAGTTAATAACCTGGGCACTATTGACACCAATCAATGCATAAAATTTAGAATACTGTATATATTTTCAGTTAGTTTGATTGATCTGGAAATTGATCTGGATCATGTAAAGCTATTATTTTGACGAGACCTAAAATCATGCTCATATTTTCCACAAAACGTTTGAAAAATATTTGTACAATCAATGCTTCCTTTATAATCAAATGTAAGCCTACATGCCTATGAATAGGGACCTGTATGAACACAGGTTGTCTGAGAAATCAAAGTACAAGTAGGAGAACAACACTTTTATTATGGGCATTCCACCTGCACACATACTGTACCTGCATGTACAGGTGCACTTTTGTATGACTTTCAGATAACATTTGTAATTAGCAAATTATTGCCACATAAGAATGAATCAATACACAATTCAGTACAGAGTTACTGACCAGTGTGAAATGAGTCTTGCCATACAGTGCACATGCATCATCATCTTAAAATGGCATCCTTTTGAATTGTCATATCCATTTTATGTTTTCAACAGCACTACGTACGTGTAGAAATGAGTTTCAGTGAGCATAGCTTTAGTGCACGAAAACAAGAAAAGTTGATGGTACGGTACCATCTTCATTTCAACTTGCCCTGGAAAAAATCAATCCATCAACAAGGCTGCCATTTTGAAAACAAATCATGCAATATCCTTGCTCGGTTCCAGGAAGTTTGACAATTATCCCCAAATACTGAAAGGTCTCTACTTCTTCTTGAGGGGGAGTCTTTTCTGCTATTCTCAGGCAATACAGAATCATCTACCAAATTTATAAATACAAGAGACCATATTTCAAACTAAAAAAAACCCAAAGAAAATCCTGATTAACTTCACTGTTAAGAGCTTAAATCCAATGTTGCAGATTGAGGCAATTAGTAGAGAAAAGTAGGCCCCAAGAATTTTTTTTTGGGGGGTGGGGGCTTTGTTATAGACTATATGAATATACATGTACTCACTTTTCTTCCACAATTTCTCTGAATGTCTTGGGTTTCTTTTTGTCTTTGTTGTGCTCCATTGTGTCGACTTCCTCTCTGAAGGCTTTTCTCTCCAAGACAGTAGACGTCACTTCATTCCTTTTCATTTTCCAGGACTTGAAGCTCTGCAATAAGCAATGTTTTAATAGGTTCATATTTTTGTATTGTTAATCCAATCTATTAAAGTTCGAGATGAAATCCCGGCAGCCTGCGGCTCAAAGACGGAATTCTTCAGACGTCAATACACTGTGACCATATCGCATAAGAAAACAAAAACATTTCCATATTCAGCTAAAATATATTGACTATTTTTTGTCATATTTCTGTTTGCCATTACAAAAATGCAGGAGAAGGGATGGGTATACTGTACTTAATGTGAATTTATTTTGAGAGTACAGAAAGGACATGTACCCTTTGAAGTATCGGGCCTAGAATTATGGATGGCCCACCAAGATCATTTTGGGATCCAGGATCCTGAAAAAGAAAAGTGAAATTTTTGTTGGGACGGCTCCAGGACAGGATTGACGGAATTTTTTTAGAAAACAACATAATTTTATATATTCACTTAGAAATTATCAAAGCAGTCTACTTCTCGGATAGTCTAAAGAATCCATTTTTTGTCCTTTCAGGAAACATTTCTTAGCTTACCGATCTCCACATGCCGGAATCTTCTTCATCATCATCTAAATCCTCAAACGTTGCACTATTGTGGTTCGAGTCCAAGGCATTTTGCCTCATGATCAAAGTATTGCTCGTCTCTGGCAAACTAAGGCTTCGGGAATGGGGCTTGGCCGATGCGGCCGGCCCCGCCTTCTTTCCTAGCTTGCGCTCCATTCTGCGTAATCGGACTGCACTGGGCTGCCTCAACACGACCTCATCAACGTCATTAGAAGACGATGTCCTCTCTCCGTTTGGGACGACTGCCTCGTCTCTAGCACCACGGATCGTTCCTGGATTCTCCCACCCGTTACTTGGGGCCGATTCTGTTTCTATCCCTCGAAGTGGTTTCACAGGTGCTTCTGTATCCTCAACCTCGAGTGCCTTGAGTGCCCTCTTCCACGCTGGCTCCTTGTACTCGATCTTCTCGGGCAGATCAATGTAACTGTTGGTATTGTCCTCTTCGAAGACGCTGTCTGATTGGCTCTCTTCCTGATCCCTGATGTCAGGTTTGGGTTCTTCCTGTAAAGGGAGAAACAACAGGATTACCAGAGGATGTACTCAAATACTGCCTCTCATGCACCGGTTTCCTTCCTCTATGATCTGTCTTTGACAGACGAGCTCCTGAAAGTGCTCTCAGCAGGTGAGCGTTACAATGAATAGGAAACGAAGGTTCCTCATTTGAACTTGAAGTCACTCAATGTAACAAGTCAATTGCTGGAATGAACAAGGTCAGAGCCCTCTATAAAGATGAACTACATTTGCACACTGTGTAAATATAGGGACACTGATATTCCATTTACTGGTGATTAAATCATTAAACCATAGTGGAGTCGCATTTATGTTGTGCACATTTTCTTTGACAAAACATAATTTTTCATAAAGATTTAAAGGTTAATTTCAGAAACAATGAAATACTGTCAACTGTCGCCTTTTTTAAAACAGAAAAAACATTGTCTGGTTTCATCCTTATACAGTGTACATTGTAAAATAGATCTATAGGTGTCATTAAAATAACTCAGTCTCCAAGAAAATGGCAAATAGTTTTTTAAAGAATGATACAAAACAGACGTTTATCAAAACTGAAAAGATTTCCATTCAAAGAGGATTAAAGGAATGGAGCATGGGTCTGACCCTCAAAGCAATCTGCAGATAAACCACTCAATACATGCAGAATGACAGTTGTGTGCAGAAAAAAACTACTACTGAACATACATAAAGTGTGATAGCAAAGAGTAGTAACACTGTTTACATGTACCTTGCCAGAGAAATGAGGAGAACTTGAGGTGAAACACTTTAGCACTTTGCACAATTTGCGAAATTTAATGATTCAAATGCAGCTGAGAATAAAGTATCCACAAGTTTCTATTTCACAAGCAGTGACACTCTACTGGGGAAAAGAGAACTTTATATCTAGCACTATCCTCACTCATACATAATTTTGTGATATAATTATCCAAAGTGGCCGATAACCAAATATCCTCAACGGATCTCTTTACGAGTCATTACACTTCACTGGGGAAATGCACCCTTTGCATTAAATTTGTAAACAATGACCCTATCACAGCTTAGAATAATACCCTTTTTACACAGGATTTTCTTAGCCCCGGACTATCGCTAACCCCGTACTATCCTTAACCCCGTACTATTTTTTTCCCTTTTCACACACGAAACACGCTAACTCCAGACTAGTGTTTTTTTTTTTATTATTCGTATACAAGTACTCCACTCGTACCTTTTTACACACACTAAAATTTCCTTAACCCCATACTATACATGTAGGTGGGGCTAAATTGCAATTTAGCCCCACCTATAGTACGGGGTTAAGCTTAGCCCACTTTCATTTTACACTAGCGATCTTAACCCCGTACTATCGCTCTTAGCACCGCAATTGCTGGGATAACCCTGCTTTTTTGCAGGGCCAAATAATCCCGTACTAAAGGTGGGGTTAGCCCACTTTGCAAAAATGCTGTGTAAAAAGAAAGTGGGCTAAGCTTAACCCCGTACTATAGGTGGGGCTAAATGGCAATTTAGCCCCACCTATAGTACGGGGTTAAGGAAATTTTAGCCTGTGTAAAAGGGGTATAAAACATCCACAAGTGTCTCTTTCAGGGGTTCTACAATGTACATGTATTTTCACTATATAAAGTGAAATAAGTATCCCTATCACAGCCGAGAAAATATGTATTCCATAGTGTCTCCTTTATGAATAGTGACAGTTCAACATGATAATCTCCTTCACAAGAGAAACTTATTCCTGGGTGGAACAATAAATTTCTGAAATAAAGACAGCTGAGAATAATAAGTGTCTCTTTCACAAACACTCAAAACTTGGAGTCCTAACGCACTTCTGAAGTGAAGTGGGGGAAACTAGAGGTGTAGCACTTTCCACACTTTTTTGGCCATGACTAACAAGAGCCCTACTCTGGATAGAAGCGATGAAATCCGACAGCCTGACAGCTTTATAGATTGGGAGGATCTCAGTAACTTGACCTTGATGATTTACTGTGCAATCTCTTTTTCTGTCACAGATACCCGACTTCAAATCGAATCGAAGCACCAGGATGTGATATTCCAGGGATATGGATGACCTGGGCATAAGAACTATTCAAAATCTAGAACAGTATGCAGAGAACAGACCACGTACATTTACATGTTAAAGTACTTGTACACACAATAATCGCCCCGTCTTACCAAGGAGATATCCTTGGTCTTACAAAGAGTTACGATTAATCTGATCAATCTCACGATCATGCAACCTTCAGGATTAATTATGACATTTAAGATGTATTGTAAATTTGGCATGAAGTATGACAACAGGCCTACATGTATATCAGTTTATGGTCCAATATAATGGTTCTTTAATATAATAGCTGCATTTACTTTTTCTGAATTATTTTTCTGTTTGCTCATTTTCCCTATCCCTCTATTTTTTCTTAATCTACTTCTTCAAGTAATTCATGCAACCTTAAGGATCAATTATGAATTCCACGTATGATATAATTGGCCTGAACTTAATCCAATCTCGACTAAACAAAACAATAGGCCTTCATGTACATGTACTTCAGTTTGTGGTACAATAGTCATTAGCTGCATTTATTTTTTCTGTTAATTTTCTCTTTGCTCTGTCTATGGTGCTCTTTTAAAAAACACATTTTTATGTACATTCAGGAAAAATATATCAATGCAACTGCTGCTTCTATAAATCTAGAGCATACAGGAGACTTGAAACTTCCAAAGCACCTGCGATAGGGCATTAATACAAGAAAATATAAAAGATGCACTTTACAAATGTACTCTATTCAGCATTTCCACAAAGCCCTACATATACACTCAACAATACAGGTTAATCCCCTTTTCAACTAGGCCTACATGTAGGCCTACATGTACATGTATACAATCTACTTTTAGAGGGATTTATTTTCATAACAAACCCAAATGTACAAAATAAGGAAAAGCCTGTCAATACTGATTCAACATATCGTATCAAGCAAAAACTGTTTACAGCCCCAAAACAATTGTTGCATTGGAAATAAGCCAGATTGTAAGCCAAATTTATACGATATAAATTATTTTTATCAGTATGCATCAGTATGACACATGCATTTAAGCCCTATTTATGAACATAATACTTTTCTAATTGACTTGAGTCATCAGGATATTTTCAGCAGTTGTTTTTTTTTTAGAATGAAATGATGAGAGCTGCATATATGTACATGCAGGTACCAACTTTGAATGAATAAAATCCAAAAACATTTGATGCTACACTGTACTTAAAACTGAACTGATTGTAGTTTAAGAAGAGGGGGGGGGGGGCGTTGAACATCTTGTGTTGGGATTTACACTGTATGTGGTGGAATTGTTCTCCATTTTTATATATTAACTGCAACAACGTGCGAATGAAAGGAAAACTTACTCTTGGAGAATATATTCCAAATATGACAGATTCGAAGGCGTATGTGTCAAGCTTGGGGCCTGAGTATGACGGGAGCTGAAGGGCAGCTTCTGATATCCAGTAGATGGTAGTCACAATCTGTAAACAAAAATAGATAAAGGTGAAATTTGGTAAAGCTTGAAGCTAATTGCTTGTACTTTTAATAATACAGCAAACAACATTTTCTTGAGAAAGTCTTTAACGTGAAGGTTAACTGTCATAACACAAAGGTTTAACTGTCATGCATTAACTCTACATATATACATTGTAGTTGCATTAATCTAGTTTTTGTGAAATTGTGAAATCTAAGCTGAAAAATGACCACTCTGAAGGTCACCAACACAGGTGGAACAGTGCATTTTCCTGCTTATGGATAAAGCCCCAACATCTAGTTGGAATGGTCAATTTTGTCAATTTTCAGTCAAATGGTCAATATTGTCAATTTTCAGTATTTTCATATTTTCTACAGGAAGGATGGGGGGGTCGGGTGTCCGCACACTTTATCTTTTTGAAGCCTTCTTTTTTGTCTGTGGATTACACTAAAAATACGAATTTATTGCTTGTAATCATTATCTATTTTGTTCTTTATAATATTTCCTAACATTTTGTACTAAAAATTTATGAAACTTCGCATGTAAATTTCTCCAAATGACATTCTAAAATTGCTTGTCTGGACACACAACCCGTCCGGAGACACAACAACTGGGTAAACTTGATAAATACATGTACATGTACTGTACAAAGACCTTGGTGCTACATGAATGTATACGTTGTTTGAACTTATTTATCAGTTTGTTACCACAATAAAGGAAACAAATACACTAAACATGAAGGTTTGTTTGTTTGTTTATTTTCCGATTATTAAAAAACACAAAACACACACACATATATATAAAACATAAATAAATAACATAAATGGCATCAACAGAAATAAACAAGATGAATTGCAAATATGTTGAGATGAAATAAATGAAATAATCGAAACGATTGCCCATTTCAGAGTTATTGACATAAATTACGCTGTTCTTCCATGGGGTCCATAAAAATATCAAAATAGTTTACATTGCAATACAATGGAAATTTGATATTGAAAAAGTAAAAAAAAAGTGGGAAAGAAAGAAAAAAATATATAACATATACATGTTATCCTGTTGAACATAGTTTGATTCAGGTACATCTAACATCTTTAAGTATCCAGTAGTTACACATTTATAGTAATAAGGTTGTCCACTCTTTACAGGTAATCTAGAACATTCTCAAATCTCAATCCTCACTTTCCAAAATACAGATCAATGAATGGTGGTTATAAACGGTAACAAAACATGACTTGTCCTTTTCCAGTTGTTATTATCAGCGAATCTAACCCCTTTTATCTGGACAATGTGTACATTCATTCATCCATGATTCATCTCAACACTCAAAGACCTATCTATTGCAGTGACATGCTGGAGCACTTTAATTACTGGTACTGTAACTTCTTCAGGCCTGCCTGGCTTTCTTCCTACATGTAAAGTGCTCTATTTTTCAGACAAACAAAAAACCAACAAGAGTATTTGTATTCTTGCAAGGTAATGTCAAAACCTGATCTACATGTACTCAGATTAAACAAATACCAGCCCCCCCCCCCCCATCTTACAAAGAGTTACGATTGTATCCAATTAATCGTACCTCTATGGAAATCAATCAGTGTCATACAAAACTTGCATAATGTCTTTGTGACAGGGAGGGCCCTTGTATTTTTACCAATGTGATAGCAAATTACTTGTGAAATTCCCAAAAGTAAATACAGCTATATAGTAGTCACTTCTCAAAATTAGAGAACTTCAGGGACTTATCAAAGGGACTCACTCAAGGGTATTCTTGCAATGTGAAAGCAAAGGCGTTTGGGTTCCTCGCTACATGTACAGTAACTTACCGAGCTGGTGATTCAAGATCGCACGTTCTGTCAACTATTCAGACCATATTGCGCATAACTTTTTAATAGATTTTGTTCAGCAAGGGTCTGATTTGGGTAGGTACATGTTTGAACTACATTACTGAGTATTTCCACACCTGAACAAGTTCTCCTAAAATATTTACAGGCATTCTGGTGATCAAGACAGTCTGAATATGCCACACTCGCCAAGGATTTTGAGCGCTGAACAAGTTCTTGAGAAGTTTACAAGCATTCTTGTGATAAAAATGGTCCGAATAAGACACCATTCTCATTGAGTTGGTCCGAATCAGACACAGATCTCATTGTACATGTATGTAGGCCTACTTTCTAAAACTATACTGGAAACCGATTCAGGAAACCAGTTTGGAAGATTGCTTTGCTAGTGTTCCCATTTGATCAGCCGAAAGTGGATTTCAAAACCACTTCGCGCAGAGTGGTCTTGTTGCTATGGGAACGCACTCAGTGGGGTGACATGTTTCGAGCGAAATTTGAAACCGCAACGTAGACATTCTACCAGTGTGCAAAGATCACTCCCCAAAGAACAGTTGTGTCCTCACAAAGCGATCTTCAAAACATCACTGCGATGACGTTTCCTGAACCGGTTGGGAAGATCGCTTTCATGACAGATGCGACCATTCTCATTAGACGTTAAACTACATGTAGTTTCTACTATAAAACTAGTTTCCAGTAAAACTAGTTTAAGAACAGTAGCGAGAACAGTGTCTATGTCACCGTCACAAAGTATTTTGAGGCCTGAACAAGTTGCACATACATACAGGTCTGAAAGCATCTACTGAACTTGCTTTTTCTCAGCAAGGAGCTCCTTGTCTCAGGTAATTGTCAATTCTGTGGTTTACTGAAGCCATGTTACGTTCTCTATTTTGCCTCCATGGTTAGAGCAGCATCCTTCACAATTGACCACCACATTGTCTATTTGTCTGTGAAATCTGTGACACATGAAGGCTACATGTATTTCCTTTATCAGGAGAGTGCTTTATGTTGTCCAGATAAATGTTTTCCTTGTCTGCACAGGACCAGGGAATTGTTAATTCCCTGTTCCACTAATATGCTCCTTGTTCAGACTAGGATTTGAAATAAGCTTTAAACTATTAAAAATACATGTGTACAGTGTATATTGGCCTAGTTAATGTACAGGACCATTAAGACTGAACTAAAAAATATACATGTAGGCCTACAGGGTGTATGCTCAAATCTATTAAATAGAAAAACCTACATTGAACACTTTCCCATGGAACCTGTTCAGACTTTATTGTAAACAAAGTCAATTTTTAGACAAAGGTGAATATACAGTGTACTATGTACATGTAGGCCTATGTACAGTAAAATACCTGTCCAGACTATTAGTAAAATACACATGGATACGCAAATTTATTTTTAGCAAAGCCTACATACATGTAGTAATTTTGATCAGGGATAGCAGTTGAACAGAGAGGGTAGAAAGATCAGAGTCCTTGAAAATATACATGTAACCTTCCTGCAGAAATGGTACAAAATGGGCTTTTCTTCTTCCTTTGTTAAATTCTTTTCTATGGCCTCATAATTATTACTCAGGGTCAAAAGTTAAGGCTCGCCTCTAAAATGTGACATTACCATGTACATGTACACACAATCAATGTCTATTGAAAGATATGTTCACACGAGAATTCTACATATGATCTAGACTAATCATACATGTACTGTACATGTATGTAGCTACATGTAGGCCACACAACTGACAGCAGTGGTCAATCAACATAGTACATGTAGGCCTAGATTATTCAAGATCAACATAGTACAAGTAGGGACCAGCATACTATGTATACATGTAGAATTGGAAAGCCAATTCTGGAAAAACAAAACATGTGTATTTTAATTGAAATCAAAAGAAAATAGGGCCTACCAGTACAGTAATGTAACACATTGTAATAAAGCAAAACTTACACTTTTAAGCTTTTCCCTGTCTGTTTTTGCAGATGTTGTTGAAGATGGAGCCCAGCTGTAGATAGAAAAAAAAATTAACAGAAGATGTTCAAATTGTTTAGGCCTGTAATGAAGTGTATTCAGGTTGTGACACAGTAACTATCATATGATTGTACATAATGTACATACAATGTAGGCCTATTTGGTTTAATCAAACAGGTATATGGCCCTATACAATATGCCTACATGTTTGCAAAATACATATACATGGCATACATTAGCTCCCTGTACATTACATACACATTGTACATGTGTGTCAATATCAGAATCAAGAACAAATTGACAAACCAATACCCCTCAGCTGTCAATTATTTGGAATAAAAACATGATTGTACTGCCTACATATTACAAATAACAAGTCATTTAATTGGAATTGCCAACTCAAGTCTAACTCAAGTTTATTCAAGGTGTGTCGCTTGATATGATCCATACCAACCTCCGATTCGATCCCCGCCTACAGACAGTATTTAACACTTCTTACTCATAATCAAGCAATTCATCATATCCAGTATTAATTCACACCCACCACAAATATCACCCCAATAGCCATATCTAAAGCTTGTCTACAGGGACCATTCATTATGAATCATAATTCGCACACCAGCATCGCGCGCCCTATGGACAAAATATCACAACACAGGCACAAGGAAAATAGATTAGCTCCTTTTCCTCATTGAATTCCAATCACGCGTGGTAATGATATCAAAAGTCTGCTGTCTATTCTTATGGCTGCTGGAACGCTAGGTCCTGAAAATTAATACAGGACGATGACAGCTACATGTACAATGCATGGAATTCAATAGTAATTGGCATGTGTAGGGGAATGGGGTAATGACTGATGATTTCATTCAAAGCAAAAAATGTATTTGTATTTGGCGATTGGCAAATTTGAGAAACAAATAGACCTACGGTTTGTAATTAAAATACATTTACCTGTAATTTTAGAGACCTACATTTTTTTTACCATTCCACATCTGAACTTGACCAATATAAAATTGACCCATTTTCACAGTGTTCACAGAGGCCAGAATCAATGAAATGTTATTTTTCTAATTCACCTGATTGTGACTCAAACATTGAATGTCCTTAATGATATCAGAATATTGTGTATTATTACTTGGTCCTTTACAGTCCTGAAAGTTCTGTTATCCCAACTGATAACGGTCTGGATTCTAGACCAGTTAAAAACTCGATCATAGATTCAAATTGTGATTTTTGAAGGAGCCTATACACATGTATGTAAGTTGATAAAGTTGAATGAGTCTACATGTATGCATTTAAATACATGTAAAACAAATAATGCACAGCTGATCTGATGAAAACAAAACGAGTGACAGATGGTACAATATTCCCACAAATATACATGTAGGTCTTCATATGTATGAAGTATATCCTTAATCAGGATTTAACAACTTTAAAATTTGAGATATTTCATAAGAATTGGAGTATTTCATCAAATCAATACTGTTCCAAAAATAACAATGACACACGCTGCACCTTACTGACCCTGAAATCTGAGAGCATAAGTCTTCGGTTCCACAACATGGCCAATCATAAAGAGTCTCTGGAGGATTCTCATGACCAGCAGAAATTCTTTCACTTTTTGAGAGTACATTAAATAAACTTGAATTGCCAGTGACCTTCACGCTCTGCGGCATTGAACTAACGGAAGAGGGCAACAGCTCAGCCATTAACATTCCATGTTCAATGTCGCCCAGCATGTTTACAAGAATCACAGTGTGCCAAATCAGCCAATTTTCCAGCTATCCCCACACCAGCTTGCTAAAACAACCCCTGCCGAGAGATCCAGGGGTAATATCATCAACCGCTCTATTAGCAATGTGAGAGGAGTTTAAGCGTTCCTATGGTAACCTGGACCCACAATGCATGAACATTTATTAATCCACAATGTATGATATTATTCAATCAATATGGCTTCACTTATGTAAACATTTTCTGTCCTCAAAGAAATTTCAAGCAAAAGATACATGGACAATATGCTTAGGGTGTGTTTATGCTTCCATTGCGTAGACAGAATCAGCATTTTCAAACGTCGTTTCAGAACGCCGATCATAAACCTGGTTCTGGGAGTGCCGTTTATGCTTAACTTTTCAGAGGCGAAATCACGATCTCCAGCTGACTTTGCATCATAATTTTCACTGAGCAGGAAAGCGAGGTTCAAATTGGACGTGCCCTTTTTCAAAAGTTTTTTTCTGAGTGTTGTTATGGGGAAGGTACATGTACGTCTACTGTTATTTAAACATCGAATAATTTCCGATATTTTAGTCATTGCATGGAGCTACTTGACATAGCCATATAATTTCCACCATGGTGAGGATAATAGTGAGAAAAAATAAAGAATATTGAATTACTGTATATATAATAAAATAATAAAACATATATTTGTTTATGGGTGTTTATGCTACTGGGGCATCTGGCGATGTCTCCTCGTAATAACTCATGCTCCAGGTTTTTCTTTGTAAATCCCTCAACATTCATACTAGTGATAGACTACTTAAATCAATTTACACATGCAAATGTAACAAGGGAGATGAGAGGTAATTCCGTGGAGGTACAATGTAACATGCGACCATGGAGCAATGCGCCATGCGACTCTATGTACCCGCTGATGTTCATCTCACTGGAAGCATGTACCAAATGACGTCATTTAAACACGTTTACGATCGTGGTTCGGTTCATACTTCCCCAGAAAGCCTGATTCTGGTCAAACGGCGTTTACAAAGGCATCTTTTTGTGAGTTTACGATTGGCATTTTGAAACATCAATGAAAGTAAACATGGACACAACCATGTTTTGGACTAATCACGTATGGAAACGCTGATTCTGGCATGAAAAGTGGAAGCATAAACTTGGTCTTTGTCTCAACATCTGCTTTTTTCAAACTCAATCAGCATTTGAATACATGATTGAAAAAGAATAGCGTGCTACAGCTAATAACACATAATTAATTGCAAAACATCAATTTTGGAGATTTTTGTCTGTAAGGATAACTTGGGGACTCAAACCACTGATGCCCTAGAACACGCCAGTGTGATACTACCACTAACCATGCGCTAATCCACTGCACCACGCGACACATAAAGCTACATGTACATTGTATATACGGTAAAAACAGCTTTAGTGATAAACACTGCCATGTAGTCACCTGGAAAGCATGCTTTTTTCAATCAATGAAGAATATTTTTCTCACCTTATTCTCCTTGATGAACTCTGGAGATCATCTACACTGAATATTAGTTGTTTGGAAGGGTCTAATCCTAGTTCCTCTTTGCACCCCCTAAAAAACTCTTTCAGATTTTCCTGTAAAATAGAAATACAAAAATAAAATTCATAGCTTATACACAAATCAAGAAGAAGAAATGGATTTAGCATTCATGCAGAACTGCAATAAAACAGGTAAAAGTCGGATTACATTTCATAAAAAGTAAGCCTAAACTTGGGGACCACATAAACTTGTTGTCAAAAGGCAAAATTCTACTTACATGTAAATGATGTACATGCTTGCATTTTCTTGTCTGTAAAAAAAAAATGCTTGGCAAATAAGTATCACAATTACCTTTACGAACACTGTATGACCGATTTTTTACCCTTTATGAAAATCATCGGTGATCGTAGTGGTATTTGTGACCGTACTAGCACAAGGAGGGTCGACATACAACGTACGCAGAGTCTACTAAGCCAGTAAAATGTGGAACAACATTCTCTGTTTATTACAATGTATACTCCATTATTACATTCATGTAAATGCAGGACATGTACACGTAGGATAGTTAGTTTCATACTTCTGTTCAGAATTCTGTAACTTACACCATGGACCCTACCCATGCTTACACTGTATCTGAATCTTTGCCAAGTTGAGCAGAGAACAGCATAGTTGAATGTCACTCAAAATACAATAAATCAGAGAAACATTTGCCTGTCACATAACACCATCATACTCTGGAATAAAAACATTATGGCAGAGTGGCAGTCTGTCCAAGGACAAGAAAGGGAAGAACAGAATCCTACACCCTCATGCTAAGTCTCCCACAGACCCACACCCTCACACACAAATTGTGACAGCCGTACTGTAAAATTAAGTCATGCAAAGACATAGATGCAGCATAATTAACTAGTTTTAAATTTAAAATGAAGGAGTTAAATGCGAGATATCAAATACTTGTATTATGTACATGATCAATTGTAAACATGTACACGTTGATTGTCTGTCACAAGAAGACTCTGAAGTGAAGCTTGAACTGTCAACTGGGGGGGGGGGGTGATATTCAAAATCCTACACAAATCCAAAACAATCATAACATTTTTCAGAGGATGAAGGCTTGGCTTTGTAAACAACACTGAGAAACCCACACCTCCCTGTCTGTGACCCCTGGCAACACCTTAGCAACCAATCAGACTACAGCATCACAGGGGGTGACCTTTGACCTGGCTGATAACATGAAATAGCATAGCATTCATTTGGGCATGCAGTGAAGGGAAATATATGCAAGACCTGGAAGAGCATCAAGCAGACATTTTACTTTGGGATCCTCAAATTTTGAAATGCCGTCCTGGGGTATAAAATACATGTAACTTCAAGCACAGAAAATACGAGGGCTATGGGTGATTTCCCCCTTATCACACCCAAAGTTTACAGCCCCTATTAAATTTCCTCAACTAGAATGCTTTGGGACAAATTATCTTAAATTAGAAAGATCTTAGAACTATAAAAATTCAAGATCTACATCTACATAGGATACTGTAGCAGAATGACTATTTGTTTTTCCACAGTACTCATCGCCCCAAGAGTTTAGAGTAGCCCTTTGGATTAAATACATGTAAATAGCTCCAAGAAATGTCAGCAATCACTTTGGTACATGGCATGGAGGCCTACATGTCTTGTACAGTGCCCATCTAAACCAAAAGAATCATGATTCTCTTGCATTGCATTTTGTCAACCATACAACATGTACATGTACATGTAGTTCTCCAAAATAAGTTACCTGGTACTTCAAAATGAAAGGCACCTTCTCCAGTTTGTCATTTTTCCTTTGAAAATATACTTGTACATGTACTTGAATGTGACTAAGCTAAAAAAAAAAGCTTTAATAAGTTAACATTGTTCAAAACTAGTATTCTCCAGCGAAAAATGGTCATACATGTATGTACAAAACACTAAACAATGCTACATGTAGAAAGGCATATGGATGACATAGCAAATGCCCCAGCATGCATTCATGTAATCCAAGCCCTCTATTGATGGATCCTATTCCTTTACAAGATCTTGGTGAAAAAGGGAAAAAATATTTAAAGGGCAAGTCAAACCCGACAAAAAATGAAAAATCAGACAAGCTGAATGCCTAATATTTTCATCCAGAAAATGGATTGTACTGTATATTGAAATTTTAGAATTATCTGTGTAAATGATTGATTTTACAAACCTGTATTATAAAATGTACACCCTGATTACAATATTTGATCATGTTAAATGTTTTTTTTTCCTTATAACAATGCATAGGTTTTGATATATTTGTATGAAATAAAGAAAAAAATAGATGAGCCCTGTCGGGGGGATTTTGCAATGTTAACCCCCTAATGGCGGCTGTACGATCGCAAGCCGTCTGTGTATGAGGAGAATTTTTTTATGTTAAAAAACTCCTCGAAACAGACGGCTGCCAGAGTCTGTCTATATTCCACCCTATTGTGATTCAATGAAGATGCTATACATGTACAGTATCTTTTTGTCAAATGTGCACAAATTGAAAATATCATTCATACAATAAATGCAAAAGAAATGAGTACATGACACAATTGACTCTCTCAGATCATTTGTGAAAAATAAGCAAAATTTTTATGAAATAGACATTGTACATCTGATTTTAATGAAAATTTTGCTGCCAATCTTGTTAGTTTTCTCTTTTATTACAATTCAACTTTATCATGAGGACTGAATTTGGGTTCTGGTGGCTGCAAATCAGAAAACAAAGAAAATTGACCCAAAAAGAAGGGGGATCTAAAATTAGAAAATTGGAATGATCACCATTTTGTATTCGCAGGTTACACACTAGTTCTACATGACATAGGGTGCGTTTATTCAACACTTTTTTACCCTAGAATCATGATTAGAATCATGATTCAAATCACGATTCTGCAGAATCACGATTGCGTTTAGTCGAAAGTGGAAATAAACGTCTTTCAAATCACAAACATGAAACACGGAAAAAGGGGCGTTTGGAAAGACGTTTCTGTAGAATCACGAACGAAAAGGGTCGTATAAACGATATCGTGATTTGAATCATGATTCTATGACGTCATTGTGTCGTGCTTCTTCCGGGTTCGACTCAAAGGCGCGCGCTGTGTTTCGTGCAGGTTAATTTTCGTGTAGCAGATTGCCAGTGTACTAGTACCGGTATATGCCAATTGTCATGTGCATTTAGGAATTATCATTCTGTGTATTGTACCCCGGGGTTGTACTGTAGCGTCATTTGTATATTTCACTCAGGGTGACCAGATTTCTCAAAATGAAATACGGGACAATTGACAAACGAAGATCAACAAAGAAGCCCACACAAAGTGTGGGCTTCTGAGAATGAGAATGAAGACTTTTGAAAAAATATAAAGAATTAGAAGGGAAGGTGAACGAAAGAATGAAGGAGAGAAACTTGAAAAGAGATGATTGGGAAGGAAAGAAAATAAAGGAAAACAGAAAAAATAACAGAAAGTTAGAATAAAAGGATGAAAGAAATAATAAAAGAGATAAAAAAAAGGTTTCCGTCATTCTTTGAAATGAATATAGAAAGAAAGAAAGGAAGGAAGGGAAGATTAATAAATGTCTCGCAAAATAAAGGAGACAATTAAAGGGGGAAAGGTGAGAAAAAGGAGGAAAGAAAGAATGAAGGAAATAAACATGTTTCCTTCATTCTTTGAAAGAAAGAAACAAAAGAAAGAAAATAAAAATAAGGGAAAAGAATAAGAAGGGAAAAATGAAGAAAGGAATAAAGAATGGAAGGGAAGAATGAAGGGGAAGAGAACGAAAAAATAGAAAATAATGGAAGGAGAGAAAGAACGAAAAGAAACAGGAGACGAAGAGAGAAGGAAGCCAAGGTAATTATAAGGAAAGAAAGAATGAAGGAAATAAAAAAGTATATTGGATAAAGAAGGAAAGAAAGAAAAATGAACAGAGAGAGAGAGAGAGAGAAAAGAAAATGTCGAGGAAAGAAAGATAGGAAATAAAGATAGATGGAACAAAAAAGGGCAAGCAGAAAGGATAGGGTATATATAAAACAAAGAAAAGGGAAAAGTTCAAACTTCAAGTAAACAAAAAATCCAATCATCTAATAAAAATCATAACTTTATTTGGTGTTTTTTTAAATGTATTTTTAAAATTTTAAACATAAAATGTTTTAGAAATGAATAAAATTTCAAAGTGAAACATATTGTCAAACTTAAAAATTAGATGAAACATCGCGGCATCGTGCACACCAAGACTCAAAACGAAAGCTGAAACAACTAGATCTATAAAAAGTCAATAACATTTTCCTCCGATTACATCTCCAAATCATTAAACTGAGAATCCATAGTATAATTATAAGAATTTCCCGCCGATTTTGTGATTATTTTGGTGGAAAAACTGTTTATCATGTGAGGTGTTTGCACCATTGAGAATTTGCTTCGATCCTCCATGCCTAGCTAGTAGCCTGCCACACACAGGCAGGAGGCCAGTTCGTTTGCAATGTATTAGTAAGAAATCATCGCAGAACTTGCAAAAGTTTACAGTTATCGATTTAATTGTTGTCCCTGCTTCGTCAGCTGTTGGTTATTTAATGAAAATTCGTCACTTTTAAATGTATTAACTACATTTTGTTCAATATTCTGAAATACGGGACAATCCCGGGAAATACGGGACGTCTGGTCACCCTGATTTCACTGTTTTCATCAATCATGTCTTCAAGTTCCAAAGGCACAAATTGGACTGACGACGAACTCAGGGCTCTGCTTGTGCTTTGGGCTCAGCCTGAAGCACAAGCATCCCTTACCGGGATTCACAGAAATATAAGACGATCTACGAGTCCCTTTCAGCGGCGCTTGCAAGGGAGGGATTTCAACGGAGATGTGGCACCGCCTGTCGAGACAAAATTAACAGAATTCGTGCCCAGTACTACGGCTACCGAACACCATTTTTGATGAACCGACAAGATTGAATACAAGTAAACAAAAACAATACGAGGTACAATACACGGAATTCTGGAAGTAAAAGATTTATTTTTCGGAAGCCGAGTTGCACTTGCACAAACGATCGCGCGTTAGCTCCGGTGGCAGCAAAAATCTAGCAGCCGACGTGAAGTTAGAAACACGCGCGAAAATGTTGACCTATACTTCCTGGGTCAAACTGCGCACTGTGATGCGCACTGGATCGGCCCGAATTCAGGGAGAAACAGCGTTAGAAAGATGGTCGTATAAACGCTGATTCTGTCGGATCGTGATTCATGTTGCTGTTTTGAATCATGATTCAAATCGTGATTCCAATCATGATTCTGGGTTGAGGTCGCATAAACGCAGCCATAGGCTTGTGTTTATAAACTAAACCACATATACCTATACAATTTTGAACCACTTGTCATTCTCGACTTTCTGCAAATAATATCCCACTTATTTGTACTGAACACTTGCCATTTTAAAGCTAGTGAAACAAAAAAAATCAGAAAAATAAAAGTACTCCATTGTTCCTTTTCAATGCCATCCAAGGCTCGATTTCAACTGAAACTAGCCACAATTCGTTTCCAAGCTATTTCAAGTATTTGTGGTATTAAGCCATTTTGTTTACATTTGTACAAAACCAGAACAGTTTACCTCTAGAGGCAAACAGAAAAAAAAGAGAAAGAGTAGAACAATGTACAATGCCTACTGGTATTCATTCTACAATTTTGTTTGTAAATGGTACATGTAATAGTAATTACATGTAGCAGACAATGAGAGAAATAACAAGCAAATTTTGTAAAAATCTATCCGATAGTAAAAAGTAATAAATTTTGAAATATTTAAATTTGATTTTGTGATGATGTACACATGAAAAGCAAACTTTGTATTAAAGACTAAAAAAGATAAAGTGAAAATGGACTTTGCCTTGTTTAATCATGACACAATCAACATTTATAGCAAGCAAACACATAACCATGGAATAGATCCCATTGGAAATTGTACAATCACTCGCCGTTCAAAATGACAGACTTTAACATCATACCAATTCAGTATAAATCTAGTAATCTAGTCGTCTTCCTTTGGATTCCAACGTTAAATGAAGACTGAAGGAGGTTTCAAACCAAAATATCAATCACTGCAGTCTTTATCAATAAAAATATTAAATAATTAAGTTTGATAGAAAATGCTCTCAAAGAAGTGGAAAAATTGCAAGGGGCACATCAGGTCATAATAATTTGGGTAATAATAGGCCCAATATTATACTGCATGTAAAGTGACATTGTTAGAATTTATCAAGCAATACTACAAGAAACTGAGGAAAAAGCATCTATGATTTACATGTATTATGGTATTGAAATACGATCCTACCTTGTACACCTGTAGACATAAAATGTAAATGGAACTTACAAATTACAAGTTCCATATATTGTAACACAAATATCCACAATGGATTTTAATATGGACAGCTGAACCAGCAGTAAAAAAAACAACACAAGAGCAGCACAAGTTGCATTGCTGTTTAATTGCCAAAGACCTATTAACATGCTTTAGTACAATGTTCTTGTACTGCAGGGGAACTATGACTCACCCACCATGTGGCATGTCACTACCTACACGAATGTGTTAAACCATATCCAGCACCGTCATGGGGTTGACCGACAAAACCATCAAAACAAGGTGATTCCCCTAGTTTGTAAGCAATAAGGATGTGCTCATTTAAGCCCAATCACGCCCTGGTCAATGCCCGGAGCAAAGCTAATTTACTCACTCGTAAAGACGTCTGTGCTCCTTTTGCCACCTCACCGTGAAGTCAGTCACACTCATAGACAAGCGCAGCATATAGAAGTAATTCCTGCCAACGTAATGTCTTATATTGGTGCGCAATTGGCATCAGGGGACTGTAAAAATGTTACGTCCAGGACACAAACATAGATGCTTGCTCCTTCAATCCAAAAGCAGTTGACAATGCACACCTTGGGAAGTTGGTGCTTTGAACGTGCGCTCTATACACAACACTGAACAAGGCTGCGTTTGCGGCAACACCTCCAAAACTAATCAATGATGCAATACTATTAACAACCCCCTCCCACAATAGATCCTTTAGAAGAGAGAGGACAGGAGCTCAGTCAGAAACACAAAGGCTTCTTCTTTGTCACAATAAAGATTCTAGGAGGACAAAAAGGTATTCAGGTCCATGAGGAGGGGGAGAGTGTTGAAGACAGAGAAAGTGTGTTAACCAGGAATGGGAATAACAAAACAAATTTGGTGTTCAGGCACTGTGTTAAGTGTAATAACCATCATGTATTAAACACAGAAGTAAATTGATGACACAAAAAACTTTGTGTTTAGACACTGTTAACCCGTAAACCTACATGTATGATACCACGCACCATGTACTTACAATTTACCTGTACATCATGAAAAACAGGCGTACTGGTACGTATTATACAGTACATGGACATGTAGGATAAGCATGATGTAGGAGCAATGTAGCATACTTGGTGTTCAAACTTCAGACACTATTTGGTGTTCAGACTCAGACACTGTGTACATCATGTATAACACCCTTGATAGATTACCTAGGGGACCTACATGTATATTTTGAAGCAAAAATTACATGCAGTGACATTTGAATTTACAATGTACATTATAGGCCTTAAAACAATTTTAATAATTCTTCAGGCCACTAAACAAAAAGTGCACATTTTTATGAAACTGCAATACATGTATAAATTTAAAAAATTAAAAATAAATAAAATAAAAAGGGCACACGAAAATCTGAGCCTTCTGAGGCCAGTGAAAGGGGAATTGAGCCCCTTAACTACATGTAGGGCACCAAAGACCATGGCAATGAATGGCCTTGGATTATAAATCTAATCCCGAAGTGCCTGAACTTGAAGACTACTGGTATGTTCCTTGTCAAAGGGGTCTGAATCTTGATCTCAAGTGGTGTCATTTGGACTGCATGGTGGATTACATGAGCTGAAAATTAAATGCAAAGTAATTGCAAAATAATGACAACTGGTTTCTTACAGCACAACTTTTATGTACACACTATAATGCAACAGTGCTGTTGAGTGCAAGTAATCCTGAAAATTAAATCAATCATGGAGCACCCATGTCCCACAACAATCCAAGCAAAACCAACACTTCAAACATTCAATGGCAAAGTATGTATAACACAAAGATACTCGGGAAGCTACAACATTGTGTAAATCCCGTTTCATGAGCTTAATAATAACATCCCGTTGAGCAGTAGCAACCAGAGAAAGTAGAACTTTGAAATTTGACAGTTCCAGGCTTCATAGCATGAGCACAGATAGTCATAGAATGTCCAAATTTCTAATCACATTACCACCACAGGAACCAAGTTCAAATAACTACAATTTATTCAATCATATTTCATACACTTGTAAATTATGGTTCAATAGATTTTCAATCTACCGTAATTTTCATGAAGAATAATAGACAATTATCTATCAATAGAATCAGTCAAACAATTTATAAATGAAACAGTACTCCATTCCATTTTGAGCGCTATATATCACCTTCCAATCTTTGCTCGCTGTAGAATTAAAAGACTCTGGGTTATTTCAAGAGTGGGAGCAAATGACAAAACACTTGGATTTGACCTTTGTGACCTCTGTAATCATCGAAGGGTTTGGCAATGCGATCTACTGGGAGGTTTTACACAATAACCTGTCAAAACAGGTTGGGCCTTCAGACTCAAGTTGAAAGCACTCAACAACTACCACGTGGTATGTAAAACGACAACAATGATGCATGGAATCATGCATGACAACTGATGAGCTTTACAAGTAAATAACGGTACTGTAGCTGCAATATAATATACATGTATTGCGCTTGATTTGACTTTTAAAAATCTGAGTTTCAAGTTCCCATAACTTGCTACTTCTTTCTGTGCAAGTAAACAACATCCCAATCAATATTCCAGAAAAAAAAATCAATTTGACTCCTCCCAGGAGATAAATCAAATGATTATTTTTTTGTCACAGATATTATGAAAGTTTCAGAATGAATTTGATTTTCTTAAAATTCTTTTTAGATAGTTTTTCTTGGGTATACCTTATTTTTTTATCAATATAAACAATACCAAATGCAACACACATTTAATTTCAAGGTTTACTGTACTTAACCTTTGCAATGTTTACACGTTAATGACCAACATCTTTACATGTCATAAATTTTAACAAGAATTAAAAGGAGATTGAACGGCAGACCTGCAGATCAAGTTCAATGCTTTTCATTTACTGATTCTTAATAAAATTCAATTTTTTCTATTATTCAGGTTACATGCATACAATGTTTTTACTCCATATATAGAAGGATTACATGATTACAAAGAAAAAAAATAAAGATTAAACATCTTAAAATTTTTACTTATTTCGCCCTATACCATTACTTGACATTAATACTTGAAAAAAAATTATAATTTTCTACAAAAACAAAAGGGTAAAAATTTTAAAAACATTTTTGTTAAAGAAAAAATATTTGATAGATTTTCACTTGTCATCATGGATCAAAATTTGTTCATCAAAATATTTTCCATATCACAAGATCTTAGATTGCATCTTTCACACAATATGTTTTCCATGGCATACTTTTTAATTTCATCAGACAATGAATTTCAAATTTTTCTTTCTAAAAGTTCAGAACATCACATTACAGTTGCTGATTGGCAGGTAGAAGCTCTTAATTGGCGACAATGAAGAGTGACAAAAAAAAATTGAGAACTTTGTGGAAAGTTTGTGCTCTCAATGAATTCCAGAGAAACGATCAACGATAATTTATTTCAAAGAGCTGAGGTAAAAATAGTCAATTCTGACTGGTTGCCATTACAAAGCCATAGGAAGAATATTTATGATGAGCAGCCTGTTTTGATCTTCTGGAATTGGGCATGATATGAAGCAGCATTTCTTTTGTTTACAGAATTACAATAAGAGGTGCATATCAGAGAAATGGGGTGCAAAGGTCATAATAGTGCTGGAAACATGAATGAGGAGCCCTGGAAAATCCCCATTCATGGCAATGTAAAGCTCATCAAATGTCGCAGATTTTAGGCAGTAATTTGTGAAAAGTAGCCCCCGAACAAAAAAAATTGCCTGCCGCACATATTGACAATTGATTGGTACATTCCTTTTAATACAACAACTTTGGCCCTCAAACCATCACCTGGCCTTGAGAATAGAGTGTAGAAATCCTGACTTGTTCATTCTGGAAAGATTTTTCTTTTAATAAAAATGAATGCCAATACAAACCCCATCATTTTTTTCAACTTTTTTTTTTGCAAACAAGATGAAATTGAAAGTGAACCTTTAATAAAGAAGTACTCCCTTATGTATACCAGAAGCTCCGTTCTCTGTTATATTGGTTGTTCCGCTGGACTCCGTTGACTCCACTCACCAATTACAGAGAACAAAGTTCTACAAATGTAACTTGATCTGTACAGGGACTCAATGGCAGAAATAGCCAAATTAAAAAGAACCCCTACAAAAAAGTTTAATCTTATTATTATTACCAAAGCACATAACCTATTACGACCGCCATATTTTTATCGTACACTTGGACAAATTTCTTACCCTATATTTCCACCTGGAAACTGGTTAAATCTTTATGAGATTCCAATTGTTTGTTGGAATCTAAGTAGAAGCTGCCAATCTGGTTCTGGATTTTCATGAAAGTGACGAGAGACTCCACCCCTTGATCCTTACATGACCCATTTCCATGAGTGGGGGGGGCACTCAGTACAAAATGCGTAGTGGGTATGTGCCGCAGAGGGGACCCCCAGTTTTACTCTCAAATTTCCGTTCCAAGGCATAGCATTTTTTGTCTTATTGAGAAAAAGAACAAAGAAAGCTGCTCCAAAGCATAGCATTTTCTTTTTATCAAGAAAATAGAAGAAATCTGCTCCAAAGCTTGCATATTTTTCGTTAGGATGTTCCGGCTGCATTGATCTGCGACAATGAGCTGCAATTTTGGTGAAAGTGGCCGCAGAGCGCTGTCCGACCATCACCTCTGCTGCGCGAGCGCACCATGGAGTGCACTCGGCGCCCATGCCGCCGGGCTAGCTGCATGCACATATACAGTCAGTCCGCAGCCCGTCCGAAAGTGCTCTATTTTATTCAGCGGTATGCATAGCCGTCCGTGGTTATGCATACGTAATGAGCTGTGAAGACGAACTTTCCGATCGGTGTTTTTTGCTCTTAGAATCGTTTATTCCTCACAAAATTGGTCTTATTTTATAGATAAGGCTTTGAAATTTCTGATCAATTGAATAAAATGCACATTTGACGTATTTTGAAGACCGATATTTAGCTTAGAAAAAAGGATTTTTTTCAAGAAATATGTGTGAATAAACGGAGCGTATTTTTGCATAGAAATCACACTTGCGTCAAATTGATATTATAATCAATGTAAAGCATAGACATTCTTCTTTACGATTAAAAACAAATTATGAAATTTCATGATGTAGCAAAGTCAGGAACCACAAAAAACCACGGCAATGTCCATCGCAAAATGATTGGAATTGCAGTACAATTGCCGACGCGTTCTGATTGGTCAACAGCGGCGCACAGACTTACAACATTTTATATAGCATTAAAAACCCGGAAGTAGTAATAAAGCGATCTGTGGCGACCTGCGTAGGCACTATGTTTGACATGTCCAGGGACCCTGGTTCGAACCCGGCTTTTTTTTTTTTTTCGCGGGGGGGGAATATATTTTGGCTTTTTCTTCAACTCATATTCCTCCCCCGTTCCTACCCAGCTTTATTCTCTTTTTTTTTACTTTCATGTGAATTTCTATTTAGGGCTGTATTATTAAATCATGGAGCTATGAATAAATCTTACTTCTTAATCACTTTCGATTTTCAGGTTCTTGATTACACTTATTTGGGCAGAGGTGGGAAGGGAAGTGAGTTAAAGGTCAAGTGCACATCAACAAAAAATTCTTTGAATAGAGAAATTTCCCTTTTTTAACACAAAACAGTTATATACACAAAACAATGGTATGCAAATAGAGTTGATTATGTCATTCACATCACATTACTTTCTAAATTTTGGTTGCATTTTATTATATCAATTTTAGCAAATTTGTTATAAAAACTCTTCATCGAGTCACAATAGGTTACATTCATGGAAACTACAAATGTTAATGGAGGAATTAAAATCTCTCAAAATTTGTCAAAGAAAATGAGAAAATCAAAATAAAACATACATGTCATGAACAGGTATCAAACAAAAAATACACAAGAAATTAGAGTGTGTGTGACATAATCAGTTCTGTAATTTGCACCTTGACCAAGATGAGCATATAATTGCTTAATGAAATTAGGCAAATTTCTAAATGTCAAAATTATAATTTTTTAAATTTTGAATCATAATGTTTATTAAATTTTCTGCAATACTTTATTTTTCTTTAAATTCAAATTACTTTTTTGTTGGGGTGGACCTCTCCTTTACTCTTTGCATGGAATGTAGGGAATGCACATTAATATTTATCCCCGAACAAAATTGTCTTAAAGTTTGCAAATCAGTAATTGGACACATGTTCACTTTCCTTTCATCCAGGCCACTCCCTCACATCCACCAGGTTTAGAGTCTTACAACAAAAATGATGAATTAATCATAATACCATCACACCATAGCTCCATGATCACACAACATTCACACAGTGCTTCGCAACAAATATTTCAATTCTGTTCACACATGCAATAATTACTGTGGAAAACAAAAACAAAGCGTAACCACATTCGAATACCGTTTCAAAGGACAAATATATTATAAATTTTGAGAAAAAATTGTGAACATACATAAACACTTAACCTTCAGCACATTGGATAACATTAACAGAGTTGCTTGAGAACAAAATATAATTATGGGGCATTGCAAGAAACTTATGTTCAATTGCAAATCAACTACATGTTTGTGTTTAAGCAAAGGACTTACCCTTGATTTTGGAATGTGTGAATGAGTAGAAAGTTTCTTGCAATGCACCATTAGTAACATTAAAACTGTTCTTTGGTTTTAAATTGTGTATTCTTATTTTTGTCAAGCTGTATTCCTGTCAAAGTCAGTATTCTTAGTCCTCTCCAAAACTGTGCTCGAATTTTCTTGTTTCCAATATCGATAAAGATCAATTTTCTGTTGTATCATTATCACTTCAAAATTTGCAAACGAAAAATGGCTTTGTCCAAATCAGTCCGACCAGTACATGATGGATCATCTCCCAGAATGAAGTAGCGAGCAGGGACCAGAGTCAGCAAGTGTGCAGATCTGTGTGTAACAGAGACAAAAAAAGAGATAGTCTAAATTACTAAATAATCATTCAAAGTACATGTATGATACATGTAAGAGACTAATACACGTAGTACTGTACTGTCTGCGACAGCCACATTTTTTTAATTTGAACAAAATGGTTTATAAATACTCGTACTACTGAGTACGGTAGTACCAAACTTTTTAGTTGACTTTAAATTGTTTATTTTCTATAGAGTAGACTGTCTAAAATAATCATTTCATTCTTAACCGTAGCCTGTGGCAAAAATCATCATGGGACTCAACTTCGACTGGGCCTAATTATTAAGAAAAAGGTTAACTTTTTTTAAACATAAATCAAGAAATATCTCCATCTATAAAAAACTTGATGGAATTCGGAAACCTGATAATCATTAAATAAATTTTAGAAGACATCTACTTATTGAGCTTCGTTTATATTAAGTCTTAATTACGAATAAAAACAGGTCCACCGTCCACAGTCACATAAATAATGCGAGCCATCTGTCATCATTACAGAAGTTTCAACGTATGGGACCAAAGACGAAATCCTACCAACCCGCGACGAACGCAATTTTAGCATTATTTCGCGCCATCGTAGAGTGAACGCGAAGGTTACTTCCGGGTAAAACGTAAATTTCTTGATTTTTAGGGTATCATTTTCTCTAAAATAAAAATATAAGGTGAGTTTGCGTCAAATTGGTTCTGACATATTTTGAACAGTGACTTTTCTGCTTTATAAAAAACCCCGATCGAAACAATTTGGTTATGTAGCAAAGTCAGGAACCAAAAGTGAAATTCCGACTACAAAATCGTAGTTAAAATATTACTAAAATAAGCATCAATTAAACAGGTAAAAATGGTAGGTTAAAAATGACGAAATATGAAAAATTATATATCAAAATGTAGATGAAGGCCTTGAGAATAACTTACCACAATTCGTTTCGACGTAAACTGAAGTTAGCGACAAGTACAGAGCTATAACTTCAGCCCCTCCAAATCACTGGGGAAATCAAGCCAAATTGATCGCACGTTTTCCTTCGGAGACCGCTAGAGGGCCGCTGAATAAATCTTCGTGAATATGCTCATTATCGCGCGAGCTGCGGTCTGACTGTATATGCTCGTTCCATAGGGATGCATACACTCACACGCAGGCCACCCGTTCCAAGGACCCGTTTTCACAAACATTTGTAGTTCCGAAGCCCGTTCCGAGGACCCTCCTTTTTACATTAAGCCCACTCCAAGGCCCCTGTGTTTTGTCTCGCCCGTGGCACATACCTACCACTTTCTTGGTCGAGTAATCCCCCCCCCCCCCGGGGTTGAACGTTTGTTGCTTGTTACAATCGACAAGCAATCCAACCCGATATAGAAGGGATGATCTGATTGGCCAATGGTTTTGACTCAAAATTTTTCTACATGTAACACCAATATGTGTATTGTAGCACCTTAGGATGTAGTGGGAGTTGTAACATTACGACAGCCGAACTTGAAGTAAGCTACTGCTCTTTTTGTCCTTTTAAGTTTATTTTTTTCCTGTTTGGTGCATTTGAGGCAAAAGGGAATAATGAACTTTCTTAGGGTACATACGTAGATCTACATGTAGTTCTTTTATGTAATTATTTAGAATAAAGGGAAAAATCAAAGATCCCCATCGGGGGGTTTTGCATTGCAAACCCCCTAAATGGCGCCTGCACGCTCGTTCGCAAGCTGTGTACGAGTCGAGAAAAAAAATTATGTTTAAAAACTCTTCGAAAGACAGCAGTTCATCCAACATCTCGGGGGAAAACATGAAACTTAAGACCTAATGTTACACTATTATGGCCTGGTCACTGCCCGCTCCCCCCGCCCCCCATCACAAAAATTCAATTACACATACAATTCAAAAATAGGCCCTAAATTGAATAGGGCCTAGTGTAATAATATTTGTATTATTATTTATTTTATTTTATTTATTTATTTATCTTCCTTCATATCATTGTACAATACATAATCATACAACAGTACATTTTGATATATATTTACAACCAGGAAAGAGAAGAAAGATGAGGTGACCAGGAGAAGCAGAGCTTGTAATTTAGGTCCCTCAAAAGATCACAACTAATTACTTTGTACATGGCTTAAAAACAACTAGATAAATCTACTACATAGAGCTAACATATCTACAGTACAACAGACACATAAAAAACATGTATATATAATATGTTTAAGTGATTAAAAAAAAGAAAAAAGAGAAGAATAAGAAGATAAGCAATGAGACAGAAGGAGGGGAGAAAATAGCAGACTGCATGGAGTCAAAAGTGAGGAGGTAGATATGGTAGAGAGAGAGAGAAAATCATGAAATAGGGCAAACCAAAAGATAACAATTGAGAAGAGATAGTGGAGGGGGACAAGGGGTTACACACAACACGACATAAAACAAAAGTTGATCATATTGATATTGATTTGAATACCATTGCAACTTAATATTGTTCACTCTCCATACACGTACACTTCAAAGCCAACATTATAAATACAGAGCTACCAAGTCTCACGCATTATGCGCGAGACTCAAGCATTTTTTTGGACTCTCGTTCATCCCCTCAAATCTCTGTCTCACGCAACTATCACAGCCTATCCCCATACATGATTGTACACAATGTCTGTGATCTCACTCAGAATTCACAGAAAATATCACGCATAGCTGGTCTTTGAACTTGGCATCTCTGTAAATAATCAAACCCCTCCAACATTAAACAATTAAAAAACTAAAAAAGCGCGAGAAAGCGTCAGGCCAGAGCCTCAGTCAGGCCGGCCAGGCCAGGCCGCCCGGCTCAATGATGCTCGCTGACCTGAGCTACACGCTGTAGCTAAAGTTTTCAATTTTATCAAGCCATCGAGATCGTTGTTGCGATTAAAACAAATAAAATCACTAACATACCTTAAAATACTCACACAGAGCAGAGAGAAGGAAATTAAAAATATATGGAAAATTTGTCAGAAACTTGGAAATCAGTCTAATCAAACTTAAACAGAGATTTCTGTGTTGCTCAAACGCGTTATTTTCTTCCAGCCGGCCACACTCACCCGATATGACACACCACCAACGCCATGCATATCGCCAATTGATTAAAATATGAATGTACCACTTCTGATATCGGAATTCTGCCAAGTGTAATGTTATTTATTGTAATATTCACTCTAAATAGAGCATCCTAGATCAAACTAATTTGCTTTAAATAGATAGTGTTTTAGATGTTAAACTTTTGATGTCAAATCTTTCTAATTTCGTCGATTTTTTTTCTCCATATGATAACAATTTCCCCCTCCTTGTATAATGGAATAGTTCACAAAATCTACTCAAAACACGTCGATGGTGTATCTACAGGTACTACATTCCTCAGATTTCTGACAAGCTGAAAAGTTTTATGTGTTTATCCTTGGGGCACTGGCAGAGCTACATATGGGATTAGGGGGAATAGTCCCTCAAATTTTCAACGACCAAAACGATAAATATCAGGAGATGAAAAATAAAGAAACGGTATTCCTGAATATCATGTCAAAGTCACAAAATTTGCTCATTCTTGTGATTTTTAATTAAGAAATTTTGTCAGAGACGCCCCCACCACTCCCCGCAAAAAACTAAAAAAATAACATTAGATAGATAGATAGATAAGGAAATAAATAAATAAATAAATAAACACAAAAGTTCCGTGACTTAGACTTAACTTGAAAAACAGTTGACCCAAGTCAGGACAGACAAACTTGACCGGTATATCCACTATAGCGTACCTAACGGGGGGGGGGGCATTCTGCCGAGTCACAACTGATCCAGGGGACGTGCCCCCCCCCCCTTGAGAAGCCAAAACAGACGTGTTCTCCCCTCTTTTGAACCTGAAGACCTTTTTATTTTTATTTATTTTTTTTTGCTTGTCAATTTTTTTTTCTGATGAATGATCCTTTATTTTTGGTTGAAGACCTTTTTTATTTTTGCGTGTCATTTTTCTGGTAAGAAATCCTTTTTTTAGGGGGTTGAAGATCTTTTTTTTTTTTGCTTGTCACATTTTTTCGCGGACGAAATATCCTCCAAAAATTGTGCCCCCCCTTGGAAAATCCTAGGTACGCCAGTGGGTATATCACGCCATTATTGCACAGTTCTGACACTCCTTGCGATTTCGTTTTAAAAAAATTGAATCAATTATCTCCCAAACGATTGCACCCTGCATTATGTGGATTTATGGAAGGTTCGTAAACATCAAGTAACTTGTTTTCTAGTATCATAACGCAGTTGGACGGTATTCAGATAGCACACTGTTTAGCTCAAATTTCAACTAGTGGACCAACGAGCGTTAATGAAGACGGGCGGGGTCCTAGAATGTAATTAATAACATCCGAATGGATGCACCCCCCCCCCCCACATATACACACCATTCACCCATGCTTAGGCGCCCAACCCGCTTGAAGTTCCAATTTATCTTGCTTCCGGAAAATAAAACGGTAGCACGATTTCTTGATATACTTATGTTCACTGGCATTCAGACGGGGGCTTGGGGGCCACTCCCTCAAAACTTTTAACAACTAATAGAAAATAAAGGGGAGAAATAGAAAGCAAAACTAAAGGAAAAGGGCAGGTGCGGTTTTAGGGGGAGCTGAAGCCACCCCCCCACAAAAAATAAATAAATAAATGATGATAATAATAGATAAATAAATAAATGAAATAATAATATAACAATGATAATAATAATTTGGACCACAAAGAACAAAAATAGGGCCTATATGCGTATACAATTATAATAATTAATTAATGCAGTATTCCATTCATTTAGTCAAGTGCTCTAAAATCAAATAGATTTTTTTTCCAATAAGATTTATTTGAAAATGTCAAAGAATATTTTCATTTTTGAGATTCGAAACCCCGTGACGCCGAGTATCATAAAATACATCAGTTTATCATAAAATGTGTTTCGACGACGGTTCGTTTTACATGCACAGTTCCCATTGATCAGGGTGGATTGAAGAAGAATCTAAACAAGGCTGAATTTTTTCAAGGATAATTTATATGGATGTAGTTCTAATATTTGAATGAAATATTAGTTCCCTCAAAGGCAATTTCATACAATGTGCAAGTGCGACCCCTGTATGTGAGACGTTCATTAAATTTTCTGTCTCTGATTCTTATGACAGGCTATAATGCTGTCAAATGACCATGACTTGGTCAGTTTATTAAGTGAAGTAAGAATTGGGAAAAAATGGGGATCGGACGTACAAAAGGTTGATTATTTTACGGAATTGCCCTCAATATCATTTCCAAAACCTTGATTTCATCCCCCATCCATTCCTTGAATTCCAATTTGAAATACAGAAACCGCACTTTTACATGACTGTTACAACTATTAAAGTCATCTGATGATGACAGAACATCTTTTTAGTCGAATTGATATATTCAAATGCAAAATTTATTACACGATTTCAAAAATTAAGTTTATAATAATTTTATAAGTTTTCATGAAGTATTGATTCATCTTGTCGAAACGCTTCTCCCTTCATCTATTATCCCTCATTATTACAGAATTCACACATTATAGTGGGGGATCGAGGGGGGGCACATCCGGCCCGTGCCCCCCCCCCCCCCCCCCTTGGAGAGGCACAAAAAATATTGTAGTGGAATATGTCATGCATAGGCAAGTGGGGACCTTTTTTTATTTCTTTTTTTAAGAAGTTCAATCAAATATCCGAAAGACGTGAAAGAATGAGTTCCGTTAATGGGGTTCGAACCGAGGACCTGTCAGGCTGCCACGCTACCACCACGGCTTTCAAATGGAAAATAAGAGAAACATTTTGATAGGTGGCGCTATGCTATTCACCAATAAGAATCACTATCACACGAATTTTGTTCAGGCTATTTATATTCACTGTGATTTAGAAGGCCGAACGCACTTATAGGCATCATTATGGGGGGGGGGGGTGGCTAGTGCTCCATCCAAATGTTCAAAACCTTTCATTTTTGTTCATTGTAATTTTTTCCCAAACTGCACATAAAGTGTTCACCTAATCCTTCCTGTTCAAAATATGCCTCTACAAGTGGGGCAGGAGGCACGGGCTAGAATTCCTCAAACTACCGGTAACCCTTTTTACAACAAATTTTCTCAAAATTCCACTTCATTTTACCAAATCCTTCAATGATAAAACGCAACAAGAAAGCAGCTTGCTTGGATCCTCGCTCTCATATTGATAAAAAAAATATGCATGTTGCCGCCTCCACCCATGAAAATATGCATGGCTTAAAAAAAATGAACTTTTATATTCATTACACTATATTTTTAAATTAATCCTCCATTTATTATTTCTAAATAAAATAACAGAACACCCTTTCCCCAGACCTCCCCCCAAAAAATAAATAAATAAATAAATAAAACATTAAAATGAATAACTAATTTTAAAAAGTTGAAATTTACAATGACCATGTTCAGTTGTTGTTATACACGTAGTCTGAGGGGCGGTGTTCAACAATAAAGTACAAGGCATAAGAATTATTTCATTTTCCCACAATGTAAATCATGAATCACCGGAAAGTAAATACATTCGGAGAAATATGGTTACACATACTTCATCATTTCATATTTATCAAGCAATATTTGCTCAATGATGGGGTATATGATTAGAACAGCATGTGAAAATCTATCCAAATACTTTCATACAAAACAGGTTCAAAGTACAAATAGTTTAGCCAAACTTGAGGTTAAAATGTCATGAGAAATATGAATGAGAAATAAATGCATCGCATAATGTAAATACAATTTTTATAATAAGCGCGAATGGGCGAAAAGAAGAAGAAGAAGAAGAAATGGATAAACAAAGTGCAGCAACGATGGGAGGGGTTGAGGCGAAAGTGATGATGGGGGCTGGCCGAGCATCATCATGAAAAAAAATCAAAATACATAATCTTTAACGTACGATTTTGGATACATTTACTGGGGGAAAATGGAGCTGGGGCCCTTCAGCCCCCGGTTCCGCAGCCCCTGTTTCACACGGAGCAGCAATCAGTAAAATGTACATCAATTATCTTACATAATTCTAAAAGTTGAACTTGACTTACCTGTGTTGCAAATCTGTTTGGCCTTTTTACACATCCTCTTTTGATGGCCATTAGTAACCTGAAAGTTTGGAAAATGAAATAGGAATCGAGGTAAGATTCTACTTCATTTTGAAATCCTTAAAATTGTAGTGATTTCATTTGTTCATCCATTAGTTAAACGACAAGTGCACCCCTACAAAAATTTGATTTGAATAAAAAAAGTCATCAAAATCGGATGTAAAATAAGAAAATTATGGCATTTTAAAGTTTTGCTTAATTTCATCATGGACCCTATATGATTTCAGAAAACCGTTATATGCACATCCTGGGGCCCGTTGCATAGAACTTTTCACCTGAGAAAACTCAGGTTGTTTTCACCAGAGTTTTTGCCCTGTGTTAAAGTCAATGGCAGAAATCAGACTAACCATAGTTTTCAGCATTTGCCAGAGTTTTCTCAGGTAAAAAGTTTTATGCAACAGGCCCCTGGTCGGTATGCAAATGAGGAAACTGATGAAGTCATCCACTCACTATTTCTTTTGTATTTCATTATATGAAATATTCTAATTTTCTCATCATTGTCAAGTAAAACAACGATTAATTCTTCCCCAAAATATGTGGAATTAGCATTGTTTTATATATGGTTAAGTCTGGTTGGTCCTTATTGTCAAATCTGTAAAAAAAATGAAACATTGTATAATTCAAACAATAAAAAAATAGTGAGTGAGGGACATCACCCACTGTCTCATTTGTATTTCACTCAGTTGTGCATATCACTGTTTTGTGAAAAAAATGAGGGAAACTTTAAAAATGTTATATAACTTTCTTATTTTACATTCAGATTTTGATGAAATTTTCAGCGTTTTGCTCATTTGATTTTTATCTATTTTTTCAAATCAACATTTTTATGGGGTTGACTTGACCTTTAATCATTTATATGTTTGGTGGTTGGGGATCCATTATTTTGACTAATTAGAATTCTACCATAAAATAATATTTAGGTGTATAATTTGGAGCCATAAATTTCTAAATTACATGGATTTAAAGTTAATCCAAATAGCCTGTGTATAGAGATCAGTCAGTCATTGAATTTAGGTTGAATCTGTAAAAATCTTAATTTAATCTTTATGATTTGAATCTAAATTCTTTGATATGAAAGAAGAGATCTTTCAAATTCAGATTAAACTCAGAGTTTGAATGGTCATAACGTTCACAACCGAATGGGATAACATTGAATTTGCTTTTTTGTATATATGTTATGACAAAATCATGAAAGGATCTATCCGCCACCCTCTCCCTCTCCATCTCTACTGACCCCCATAATGTGCGTTTTTCATAAATTTGTGCATTTGAAATCAAAACAGCTCAATTTTGTGCGCCATTATATTCCAATCAATTATTCTGACAGTTCTGAATAACGGCATAAACTAATCTCACATTTTGCCTGTCGCCACAATTTCATATGTGTCGAGGACAAAAGTTCATCTGCCACAAAAGTGACTTTGACAGACGCGTCTGAATTATCAACCCACTCATTTTCGGGTACAAATTCATTCTGTAACCACTTTGCAACAATTTTTTAGACAGAAAAAACGTCAAGAACACAAAAAATTAATACCTGTTCATTGACCCGCTAAACAAAATCATTGTTAATTTGATTTCCTTTTTCTCTTTTCCCGGTCAACAGTTGAGCGTCTTTTCAGCGTGAACATTTGACCGATATTCATCCTCCGTGTGGAATTTGGGGGCTTCTCTTTTTTTTTTTTACAATAAAAGGGGCTTCGGATAAAAGAAGGGGCTAGTCGGTGGAATATGGGTCATGAAATTTTTGGTGTCTAGGAAACAACTTCACAATGCAGGTGGAAGGATAAAAAGATCTCTCCTATTATATTCGAGTGTATTCTATAATAAGGCTGGTTCAAGGATGAACGTTGCTGTTGTCGACAAGCACCTTCCGAGGCCATCAAAATAATGATTTCATTAAATATCCGTCAAGAAATTTTGTGGAAATTTGTGTATTTTTTCAACAACCACAAAAAACTACACACTGTTATCATCATTACAATCAACAACTCATATACATAGGTACTTTAAAGGGTTCCTGTCTCAATTGAATTTTTCATTCATTTGTCTATTTTATATCTATTTATTTATTCATTTATTTATTTATTTATTCATCGATTCATTCATTCATTTATTCCTTTATTTATTTATTTATTTACTTATTTATTCATTTATGACTTAGTATTTATTTATGACTTATTTATTCATTTATTCATTCATTCATTCACTCATCTACTTCGTTTTGGGAAATATTTCTTCACCTTCGAAAATACTAATAGAACCCCTAACCTAATGTTCCACGTGACACGAATTACTCGATATTCCCTCTATTAACACAATAAATTGTGAAGTTGAAAATCAAACATAAAGACATTTTCACATTTTACATCGGGCTAAGATGTTATTTTGAATGAAATAATAATAGATCGGATTTAAAAGGATGTAAAATTCAGACTACCTCCTATGTGTTCATCATGAGGTCATCGTGTTCGGTATGAGGGAGGGGTGGCAGAACATGCATGTGACCACCCCCCACACACACACACACATCGATTTGGCTGTCTTTCATCAAAATAATGTGTAAAATGAAAAAAAAAACATTTTATGCACGGACATAGGGGCACCCTAATCTTTTAAATATTACTGTACATTCATGTGTGATTTTGTATATTTTGGTTTGTATATTGATTTTTTTAAATGATTGAATAAATGAACTGAATTGAACTGACATGGCAAGAGGAGGATTATTTAATATTCATTCACCTATGCACATAATTCCACCTTACACCCCCCCCCTCTCTCTCTCTCTTTCAATTATCTCTCTTGATACACTTACAAATCATAACAAAACTCTTTAATTTCCCCATCAAAGTTTTCTAGAGCAAGAGTGAGTCACTTATTGTATACGTCTGTTGTGTTTACTTACTCGCAGAGGAGCACTCCATTCAAAAGGGACTTCTGAAGGTCCTTCGGATCCGTCAAGTCGCGATAGGTGACGTCCTGAATTAGACAGAGGGCGAAAGAGAGGGAAGGGGAAGAGAGGGGGGGGATGAGCGAGGGAGTGGGTAGTGAGGGAGGTATATAGGGAAGGTGGGGGAGGGAGAGGGGCGGGGACACAGAGAGAGAGCGAGAGGGACGGTAAGAGAGAGTAGAAAGCGAGAAGAAAATTAGTCAATATAAATTTGATTAATGCAGAACCAAAATGTTTTTAGAGTATGTTGATATCGAAATAACCAATTACAAATAAATCGGAGATCAACGAATTGGGCTTTCTCAAATAGCATGTTTTCTTGCGCTCTCTCGCAATCTCATCTTTAAAGTGGGAGTCCACTCTGATGTAAACCCGTTTTATTAAACGAAGAAAAATTATATCTTTGGGAAACATAAATCATTAATGAACATTTAGTTTTATCAAACTCCATGAAATAAATTAAATAGTAGGCCTAATGTGCCTTGTGTATTTTGTGAATGTCGCATGTGAGTAATTGAACAAAAAAACTTGAGCCATTATTTCCCAGGAAATTGTTGGTGACTATGTGTTTTTTGTTTGTTTTAATTTGAAATCGGATACGTATTGCAAACAACTTATAACTTATCAATATTTAATCACGAACAATCAATGAATTGTTGAATTTATACTGTGACGGCACAAATAAACCTGTTACTCTGCGACAGATTCTCACGAAATCTCCATTTAATTCCATTTTATGTTTTATCAAAACCAAATTTACATGAGAGTGATCTTCCCCCTTTAGAATCATCTTGCACAATTAGCTCCCCCACCTCTACCCCTTTAATATTCTCCACATGACATGACATTTTGTTTTTATCAGAATTTACGTGGATAACCTGGGTAATTAAACGTTATCACGGTTATATTTATTACTTTATTTATAAGGAGGATTTCCTCAGAAACATGACCTTGTAAGCTATCTCATATAGAAGCGATTGAATGCTATCTGTCATTTTCAAGGATTTAAAGTTTGAAAATCAATAATCAAAATCGTGATCACAATAATAGTAAATATCACCGAGCGTGAATCTGCCTATTGCATGCTAATTATTTTCTTTTGCTGAGGAATGTGGGTTAATCGATTGATTATGGTATATACATTTCAACAGATGGAAAATGGGGATGATTAGAGCGAAAGGAATGTAGATAAATCCATTACAGAAAAAAATCAATTATTGAAATTTTTGTAATTTGTATCAATGCACATCCTAGTAGCGAGCATGGCGAGTATGTAATTATCATTCTCATGGTTTGCCACCCATAAAAACGCTGTTTAAAATTTTAGGCATGTCGTTTAAAGCTGTCAGTTTAACAAGCATTGATTTACGCTTTAAACTAACTGTTTAAACTTTTAAACAGATTAAATAATTTAAAAGTTTAATGTTTAAAAATTGAAACAACTAGTTGTTGGAGTGACGGGTTTAAACAACATGCTTAATATTCTTAAAAGTTTGTTTATACAGTGTGAATTGGTTTCAGGTGCATAAAGCACAACTCTGTATCAATTCTAAAAGAAATATTTCATAATGTGAATTCTGTTATCGTTATCAATGCATTCTATAATTTAAACGACAGTCGATTATGAAGTGTGCTAATATAGATATGCGTAATGTTTTGGATTGAGGGAATGCAAGCATGACTGTATATATACGCAGCGGGGGGGGGGGTGCCCCAAGAAATTTTGAAAAGTTACATGTTTTTACTGAAAATCTTCACAAAATTTACAAAATAAAACATGAAAAGTGTACACAAAATGCTCCAATTGCCATGATTGCACTTTAGTGCTAAATGCAAAAGCGCCTTTATGACAAGCTCATGCAGTCGCTTCGCTCTCTACTTGCTTTCGAGTTCAATTCGAAAATTGAAAATATTCTGCGTAATACGGCCGTGGGTGCAAAGCATTCCTGAGAGCGACTGTTCAAGTTCATTTTCATTTCATGCTGAACAGTAAGCATGACTGTCTATTTGTTCACCATTTCAACAATAGACGAATTCCAAAGAGAGAAAACATACTTCACTTCCTTTCTCTTGTATGTCACAAGGACTTGGCTTGGAAACTTGTCACTCCGTTTCCAAATATGACTATTGAATAAGAAATTATATAGAAAATGCCTTGAATATCAATTCCGGGAAAATATAACCTTTGTGACCCCAAAGTACTGAATTTACTTTTGAAACAGTTCTGTCTATATATCTATCTACACTGCATTTACGATATTTCTTAGTTAAATTTATTGCTTCGCAAAGATCGAAATATTTTTCGAAGAAAAAGGTTTAGTCAATTTCACCGGCCTTGCTTAGTATCGCTCAAAATTTCAATATATGGTAAAATGAATTGCAATTACAAGTCAACATGAAATCATAATATAGATTTACGATTGCTATCATTCATTGTATCACGATTTTCACATAAAAATGCACTCCTTAAGTATAACCTGCACTCAAATTTCCCACTGACTTGACAGTTAAGACAGAAAATGGTCGATTTATTATATGACTACATATAAATCATAATGGTAGTTCTTCTTTTTTTAACATAAATCTTATCACTAATATTACAACACATGCCACCAAATAAATGTATACTTTTTTATACCAGGCATTGGAGCTATAGAAATTTGGAAAAGAAAATTAGTTGTCGATGACCCCACCCCCCCCCCCCCCCCCCCCCCCCCGAACACCTCCCCCTTAGTCTTTCTCCAACGTGCCACTATTCCCGTTGTCGTTTGTAAACAAAGTTGGTGACAAATTTATCATTTCGGATTAAAATGAATTAAAATATCGACCTCCCCTTAATTATCTCCTTAATAAAGCAGCAAATTTTTATTTCAAGTCTTTTTTCTGCGGTGTTAAATCTGACACCAGTTGGGGTTCCTAGATGACCACCCTGAGGTGTTAAAATGTACGCCCTTATGTTTGAATATAACACAAAACAGTGTACAAGTATAACAACCAAAGGTGCTGTAATAACACACATAGGTGTTGAATGAACACCACAAATTTAACACCGGAATATCAAAATGACTGGTACGGACTTGTGTATACACCTGCTAACCCCAAAGTGTTTGCCGTGTAAAGGTGCCAGGTTTTTAGTGCATTTGTTTTTTTCTTGTTGCATTAGTGACATGCCCCATTTATAAAAATATACATAAAATCGCCGCAAGGGTAAAGCTTATATTGTATTCCAAATACATCTAAAGTGAAATAAATTATTACTAGTATCAACGTTATCAAACAATAGTTAGTCATGATTAATCACAAACTTTTGAACCATCTTCTTCAACATCTCTTTTGAAACGATGTGTTGCCTGACTTGGCTCAAAGAAAAATAAAAACCCGTCTAGCTATGCTAACAAATCTGACAAAAGTCAACTTAACAATACATAGGAATGTATCATTATTCGCTTAAAGTTATTAGATACCCTTGGTTGATCATACGTCAAATTTCTTTCCCCTCTTGCATTATTGTGGGAAAACTCATATCTATGGTTATTTGTATACCACAGACTGAGCTCTCAGATATTTTTTTTCGATCTCACCATTGAATGTTCATCCATGTAGGTAGATAAATACAGAGTGCTGTATAAAAAAATAGCTACTCAATGATGTTGAGATAGGCAAACCCTATCATTACTTTCCCAAAACAAATTAATGAATTTATTTATGTTCCTATTACTATATCATTATCATTTATTATTATCATCATTATTATTATTGTCATTTTTTTTTTTTTGGGGGGGGGGGTGGTAAACATCGCCGATCTTCTAGATTTTCCAATTTCATCAGAATCATTGTTCCGTTATAAGGTTATCTGTCTAAACTAAACATCTGTTCTACTTATGAAAGGTAGTCTGCTATAGACGGAATTATCTGAGATACACCTGTTGATCATTGTTGGGGGGGGGGGGGCGGCGGGAAATAACAATGATTACATTGGATGGCTTTATTATTTTCTTGGAATACCAGTCTGAAGCACATTCCTTTTGTTATGGCCAATGTTACACGAATGAAAGATGAGTGCGATGTGAATGTTTGGAATATCTCCGGTATCCCGTGAGCCAGTATACTATAATCATACAAGCATTTGTAAGAATATTGAATATTTTATGCTACACTCTGTACATTCTTCCTCCGGACTTCACATTTCCGCATTCATGCACTCGGCTACCAGTAAACCGTGCAAATCTTATTATTATCAAGACATGTTTAAAACATCATCAAAATAATGGTCTTTCTAGAGTATCCTTACCATTATGTTGTATTGTTTGTTGGGGGATGGAAAGAACGAAAATCATATTTACTGATTTTTACCGTGTACAACGAAATTATGAAATTATTTTACGACTTATAACCTCTGACCCCCCCCCTTTTTTTGGGGGGGGGGGTCTTTTTGCAGTGTATTTTCAGAATATTTTTTTACAAGAACACATTTAAAAACAATGCATCAGATGATCCTATTACTCCCACTTGAAAATGAAAAAAAGAGAAGAAAACAATGTCGGAAAAGGCTCGGCCACTTCGCTCCCTCACTTGCACACACCTTATGTTCTCGAACATTGTGGTTTGTCAATTGAATAAACTTTCTGCGTACAACCGTGTGCAAATAGTACAGTAATGGTACCCCGAATAGTACCTTGAGGGAGATACTTATCTCCATACTCATGATACTCATCGAGCTTGATATTGCATTCCTATATTTAATACAGAGAAGAGGTGAACGAAATACATAATAGTTCTCAGGCTTTGTTGTATACTTTAGGAATTAGCTTCCTCATTCATTCATGCCAGGGAATGCGATGCAACGACAAGAGGTAGACACGGTAATCGTCTTTACAATCTCAAAGCCGATTTAAAAAAAAATACACATACATCTTCCTTGATGCAAACTTTAACTAAAGTACATATAGGGAGAAAAACATTGGAGTGCAAAGATACGGTGATAGGAAGAGAAAGGGGATGGGGGAGATTGTGTGGTTGTAAGGTTGGGATAAAAAAAAATTGTGTTAAAAAGAAATGGCCACTAGTTGAAAATAAAGGTGGGATGAATACATCGAATATCAACACTAAATCAAATAAGTAGGAACGACGCCCTAATAAATACACCCCCCCAAAAAAAACTTTGTATCTTTGAATGTGTGAAAGCGGATTCTGCTTAATGATAATAATAATAATAACGTTTTATTTACCCAGGGTAGCCACTTCAGATGGGAAACTGCTCTACCAGCGGGCCCTGCATAACGTACAATATATGTTATTATTACCCTTCTCCAATCTAAATGCTGAGTGCCTAGCAAGAAGGCAGAAGGTCCCATTTTTATAAGTCTTTGGTATGACTCGGCCGAGGATCGAACCCACGATCTCCCGTTCTTGAGGCGGACGCTCTACCACTGAGCCACCATGTCCGGTAACATAACTGCTTATGATTTAATTTTCATAAATAGGGTAATTTTTGTTTAAAGGTCAAGTTCACCCTGGAAAACGTTGATTTGAATAAATAGAGAAAATCAAACAAACATTACGCTGAAAATTTCATCAAAATCGAATGTAAAATATTATGAAAGTTATATGACATTTTAAAGCCCATGCATTGATATGCACAACTCAGTGACATGCAAATGAGACAGTCAATGATGTCCCTCACTCACTATTTCTTTTTTTTTATTGTTTGAATTATGCAATATTTCATTTTTTACAGATTTAACAATAAGGACCAACTTGATTGAACCAAACAATGCTAATTGCACAAGTCGTGTTCAGGGAGGAATTAATCATTGTTTCACACGATATCAGGAAGAAATCACATAATAAAATGTCATAACTTTCTTATTTTACATCCGATTTTGATGAAATTTTGTTGGGGTGGACTTATCGTATCTCTTATGTAGACCAATTTAATTACGAAGGATAGGTCAACTTTAAACATGAATGTAACTTCACGATTAAAGCAGGACACTTTTTTAGAAGGAAATGACAGATAAAGTAGGTCCCAAGAGATGATATCATTGATTAGTTCTTAGCGACGCTTTGAGATTTTAAATCTCTGACATGCTTACTTTGTTCTGACATTAACGAATCTTTTCTCATTCAGAGAGGTTATTGAACCACTGAGAGAAAAGGGAAGAGACGGGGTGGTAATACCCCAAAGAAAATGTAAAACTGACCAATGTAGGTATGACCATAACTATGGAACGCAAAACAGTCAGAATATTCGTATTCATTGCATATCTCTTTGGCAAGTTAAACTCCATCGTGACATTACATTTTTCGGGTTTGAATACTATTTTATCATACAAAAATGAAAAAGGTTACTTTTAAAACAGAAAAGACTGTAATTTAGCCCTACAGTTATAATGGGACAGTTTTTCTTGGGTTGTCCGTTTATTATATTTTCTGTTTCAGATTATTCTATATTGTTACAAGTTTATTATGCATCCCCTATGCACGCACCAAAAAAGATGTAACTTTATTGCACAGTGACAACTTTACAAAAAATCAGTTAAAATAAAACAGAACGAAATAGAAATTAGAAACCTATAACTGATATATTGTAGATCATAAAGTGATAGACTTTTTTGATGACGAGGTATATTAATGATATTAATAACAACAATAATAATAGCAGTAATAATAATAATGATAATGATAACAGTAAATGATATAAATAATAATAATAACAATACCTAGACATCAATACGATCGCGAGATCAGAATACGGATTAATACATTTTCAGTCTATTTTGTTCAGCTGTCATGTTACATTATTACGTCCTAGCAGAAGAAAACTACACAGATTAAAGATGTTTGAATATTTAAAGGAAAATAGCTATAAGTGTCTCAAGTTAAGCGAGGACAACTTATTCAAGGGTGACAGACAGGCTTGGCTCAAGACTACTTGAAAAAAAATGTAATCTCTCGTCTCTATTCTAAACACTTGAAAAACAACAAAGAATATGTAAGAGAAATCGAGTTATTGAAGAAATGGGAGAGAGAGAGAGAGTGAGGAGAGAGAAAAGGGGAAAAAATAAAGAAAGAGAGAGAGAAAGTGATGGGGTAGATGGAAGGGATAGGGGACATAATATATTACAGGAAGCATTAGAATGAAAATTAATCTTACCAATTGATGGTAATGTTTGATAAACATCATTTTAAGTGACATCATCAAGTGCGGACAGTTGGAGTGTGAGAGCTATATATTGCCCCCCCCTCAAAAATGCCAGAACATTGGTATTTTTAGGGGGTGTTTAATAATTCTATTGCACTTATCGGCATCCTTTCAAAAAATTGCCATTATCGCATCTGTCCAATGTGATAATCCTACACGCAAAAGTTTTATTCCACATCTAATTATTATTCCCGGGATTATTCCCAAATTGACAAATTTTCGCAAGCTGACATCGCTTGATTGCATTCCTTTTTCTTCAAAACAGTACATTACAACTTTTGTCTCATTCTGCCAATGAAAAGCAAACAAAGCAAAAAGAAAAACCACACGGAAGGTCGATAAGTGTATAAAAAAACATAAACAACCATTTATTTTCTTGGAAAATACGACTTTTGAAAAGTCTTCACTAACAGATATGCATGTTGATTTAATTCCATTAATATCATAAATAGGACTTTCAAACCTATGAAAATTGACGGCTAAATTTCGAAAATGTGAACACCAATACATCTTCCTGTCTGTTAACCTTTTCAGCTATTTTTACATAAATGTATTTCTATTCTTGTTTGCATTTTGGTGACAATGTGGGTGTATAATATTTATTTGAAATCATTGAAGGAGTCGTTGAATAGTTGTCAGAACGATATAATACGATATAAAAACGGCAGCGGTTCATATAAGTTCAATCATGAGTTTAATAAGAGTTCAACAATCATAATTATGTCTGGGTTGACAAGTTTACGAGAAGATAATTATATATTATAGTGAATTAACGGTTACGCTTTATAAAAGTAATATTCCTTCTGAACATTTTTTGAAAAAAAAATTCTCGAGCATTGGGTAAACAAAATTTTAATGTCATTTGTTAACATAAAGTGGTGAAAAACACAATAAAACGAAGGTTTAACTACTCGCTTTATACTTTAAAAAAAAGTGTGACAATATGTTTCATGCTTGGGAAATAATGTTTCAATAAACGAAGAAACTAAAATAAATGCAAAAATCCCTTTTCACAAAAATATCAATTGAAATACTAAAGAAATTTGAAGGAGGATACTTTTTAAAAGCAAAGGAGCTAATCTGGTCCTTAATTATACTCCTTTCATTCTTTTTGCATCATTTTACATTATTGTAAAATAATTTTGCGATTGATTGGTTGATTGGTTTTGTCCTGAAAAATACAATGCTTGATAAAATCGCTTGAAAAAAATCTTGTGATCTATTAATCAAGGTTAGATAATTCGTTTTTCTTGATTCAGAAACGCGAAAAGCAAAAACGAAATACTGAGTGAAACTGATTCTATTTTTTAGATTTAAAACAGAAAAAACGGTCAGTGATCAATAATTTGTTGCAGGAAGGAATTTTAGTTTGTGTTTTGACAAAACAGAAAATTTGATTAAAATTAAGATCGAGCCCTTTTGTTTTATCGTTTTTGCTTTGACGAAAGAGAAAATTTAATGCGTCTTTCTTAATCAAGGTACAGTTACTAAATAGATAATCCGTTTTTTCTGATTTCGAAAGCAAGGAAAAAGGGGAGGTTATACGTGTTGAAGTTATATAGCTCGACCAATCATACCACACCAAGAAAGTGAGAGAGTGAGAGAAGAGAAAAGAAGGGCAAACTTACAAAAAGTAAATATCACCCGTAAGACGGACAAGAATGTAAAGTTTTATTGACTTAAGCTTGGTGAGCTAGAAATAACCGATCTGATGTTGACTTAAAAGCAGTATTTTTGAATACCAAAGTGTGTCTGAAAGAAATAATATATGATTCAGTGTAAACTCTAGCGAGAATAACAGAACAAAGCGAAAGGGGTGCGTTGGAACTTTTGTTACTCCGCTTTGGGGAGAGTCGCATTTTTCCTAGCTTTTTTTTTCCAGGTCCCTCTTTTCCCTTTTTATTCGAAATGTGATCTCAATAACAAATGGAGTGTTCCTATATTCCCACACTGCACGTGGCCTAGCTTACGTTTTTTTTTTGTTTTTTGGGGGGTGGGGGAGGGTGGGGGCAGCCGCTGATTTTGTCGACAATAACAGTTTTATCAGAGTGCAGGTGTCTGGTTTATAAAGTAACAGTCACGAATCAATGCACTGAATGTAAAACAAGTAAAGGTGTTTGAAAAATGACAGCAAAAAAGGGAACAAAATGAGAATGAGGGGACAGTTTTTTAAATATGAAAATCAAGATAGTTTTATGCTTAATGCTGCTTTATGTATATATGGGATTCTTTAAAGGGTACATTTTTTAAAAATCACAATGTCCCTTAGACTGATTTGAAGAACTGTAAAATAGTTAATGAGAAAAAAAGTTACTTCGAAGCATTCTTGAACAGTTTTTGGCGGGGTGGATGCAAGACTGTAGGGGGGGGGGGGGCGGGATCATCAAAGATTTTGTAAAAGTTGTGAAAGAGAACTTAGCACTTGGTGCCCCCTCTTTACACATTTTGAAGAATTGTTCGAGTGAATTATTTGTGAAAATAGTTGATATCAAATTCTCCTAAAAAGAAGAATGTGTAATTAAACGAATACAAATAAAATAAACAGTTATGAATATTGGAGTTTAGGAAGATGATTTTCACAAATATTTCATAGCGGTTAGGTACGAAGCAAGTATACCTTCATTTTCTAATGAATTTACGTCGAAATCCTTATTTGTATATCTTTCGTCAGCCTTTTAAGACTTGAAAACTAAAATATTTATTGAACCGATTATAAGAATCTTCGGAATTGAGATTTAAACGAATTCATGCGGAGGTCTAACACGTCTAATATCAATAGTGTCTGAACTGATCCGATTGCATTACTGAAACTAATCTTTCAATACTGATGTTTCTCATTAATACGTTTACTTATCCATGAAGACTTTTTCGTCAAATTCATAAAAAAAAGAGAATGAAAAAGTCACAAACACGGGATACAAGGAAAAAGGACCCCCCCTAAAAAAAGTAAAAGCAACAAAAGGCTGCATAGTACGTGACGATTAAACATTTCAACAGCCGTGAGAGTGATTCTAAATTCAGGTGCAATATAAGCTCTGCACATCAAACCAGCAGCCCACAATGATTCTCTCTTGCTTCGGTTATTTTATTTTTGGGGTATTTTCCTTCTTTGAAAAGAACCGAAAATGCTTCTGATAAAATTTGAAAAGCTAGAAAATGGGAAAACCGTTACATTGTCTAAATTGTTGACAGTTCAAATCAAAGTCCATTTTAAAATGTTTTATATGACTTTTTGTTGTCTCCTTTTAGTTCTTTCTGCGTGCTGGGTTTTTAGATGATAAATCATTTCCTGCTAGGGGGCATGTGACAGAAATAGTTGCGTTCAAAATAATGCAAGTTTATTAGAATCAATTGTAAGTCCCAAATGCATGCTTCGGATTGGCTGAAAGTCCAGATGTGTTTGATATTTTGGAATTGAGTTTGATTATAACTACAATCCGCAATGACCTCCTGATCTCACATACCTTATAATCATGATAATATCATATTTCAGAGTAGGCCTACAATCGAAGTGTTCATTATGTCAATACGATTATCTTCTAACGAATATTTAAAGTATGTGATCAAAGGTTTGTTTTTCTTCGAAATGAACACATTATTATGCAGACCGCAAATATTACTGTTCTCTGTATTTGAATATAATGCAACAATTATATTGAAATAAAAAGAAACTATATGTTGAGACTCGAAATGAATAGTAAACATCTCGCTGTTCTTGCGGTAAAGATCATGCCCATACAATTTATCCTCGTTGAATAAATTTCGATGGAAATCATTGAATGGGTTTTCTTCCGTCAGTAATTTGCCACAGTGCATGTATCCGCATTTCTTGATGACGAAAATAAAAGAAAACTGTCCTATCGGAAACCATGTGCAAAAGAGGTTTACCCAAGCATCGGGTAAAAGAGAACGTTTCTTGTGTGAAATGATAAACAATGAAATGGTAAGTGTAAATGAATATATGAAATGCCGCTTAAAAAAAACCAATGTGATCAATCGCAACTGAATAACCTAACGTAATTCCTATGATATCTTAAATGGTGAATTATCTTACATCATTTAATTTTAATTTTAATTCCTATGTTAATACTGTATATTGTTTATTGTCTTGTAATTGTTTTTATCTGTAATTCATGTTCATTTCAGTTTGTACTGCGAGACATGATGTTCTTAATAAAATCCATTTATCTATCTATCTATCTATCTATCTATCTATCTATCATCTATCTGAAAAAAAAAGTTTACCCAATATTGGGTAAAATGGGAACATGCATGTTGGTTGGGTAAAAAGCCATGCCAAATATTTGGTAAATTTTACGCAATTTGGCGTTGAAATTTACCCTTAAAACATGCATTTAGGCCAATATGGGGTAAAAAGAATATCCAGCAAATATGCATGCTCCTTTTCTACCCAATATTTGATTTAAAAAAATACTAATCGTTTTTTAGAGTGAAAGGACTGAGGAGTTACATCCAGCCCCAAAAGTAATTTATCTGAAGTTGATTTTGATATAAATATCATATACAGAGACATGATATTAAGTGACAATGAAAAAAAAAAAATACCCCTTTAATTGTGCTCTGGTGTTCGGCGCACCTATATTATACAGGAGTGCAATATAGCAGGTCCATAACAAGGCGAGTTACTGACATTTTTTTGCAATTATTGGATATTTTATTAAACCGTCACAAAAAGGGTTCATGTGATTTGACATTCAATTTGTTTTGTAATCACATCTCAGAATGTTCAATCGAATATTCATTTACAGACTTGGCATCATTCTTGCCTACTACAAGTTTGGTTATTTTATAAGTTCAGTCGCACCACAACATCGATCAACACGCGACCGATGACATCAGTAACGCGAGTCGAATGCATTCGATCGTTCGATTACTCCGAAGCCAAGTTAAGATGCGTGTTGTGACTAGACCCATTATGATTTCTTTCTTTTTTGGGGGGTCTGATGTGGCTTGGTTTCAAATTCAGTCTCCTCCACACACGTGCAAGTATGTTTTTCTATCCGGTATCGTGTCGAATATCAGCAGATATTTCGTCACACGGTGTTGAGAACGCGTTGGCAACCGAGACTTGCAAACTCACATTCAATTATTTTCCTTCTGCAACGTTATGCCGAGCAGCCGACTTCGAAAAGGACCAACGGCGATTTAAAGGGAGACATTCCTATAGATTTCGGCAGGGGAAAATATATGTGGGATATTGACTACTTTCATGTACGATGCTTTACTCAGGTTGACTTAAATATATTGTTTACATCGACAGGTTGCTTATATGCAGTTTGTAAATTAACAACTTGGAATCTGTTAACTTTTTACCAATGATGTTTTTGCATGCACGGTCAAGTTGCATCGGAAATGGCGCCGGCAGAAAATCTGTGAATCTTTTCACAAACAAATTAGCGATTTTGTTGAACTTTGGTTCACAACACAAAAAACAGAAAATAACGAAGAGTTACCTCGAAATTTTCGGCTGCTATAACTGCAACTTAACTGCTAAATTAAATTAGCATTAATTGCAAGTGCAAATTGGTAACTATTGCAGCAGGGATTTGATTAATTCTTCCCGGGGAAGAACAGGTTGGCTATTAATAGCCAACCTGAAACGGGTCTATCCCAACGATTTTGTTTTACATGCACCGGCGGCGGAAGCGAAACAAATTAGGGGGGGTCTACCTGAAATTTTGTGATGGACACATGACGTGACAAGCAAAAAAACAAAATTATCAACTAAATTTTTTTTGGGTGGGGACCGTCCCCCCACCTCAAATTTATTTTGGGGGGACCTGTCCCCCCCCCGCTTCCGCCGCCTATGATTACATACATTGTTAAGTTTGATTGTTACATTGTTTTTAATAATTTGATCATGTAATGTTTATTTTCTTTATATTTATATGCATTTTTAATCGTGAATAAAAACCAACCGACCAACCAGGGATCTATGTATTTTGGTGCCAAATTTCATGGTACAGTGATGCTAACTTTTACCAAGTTTTATTTTGAAACGGACCCCAAGTCCTTGAGACTTTAAAACTGATGCATTGATATAACGGATGCGATTCACTTGAAAATTCAAGTATCAATAATTATTATATCATATTTGTTTTTTCTTTCTTGATATTTTTTAATGAACTCTAATAGTTAGTCATGAATATGAATGATGTTTGGAATATAAATACCAATTACTGTCAACGTACAAATCGCTTGAAAGTTTACCCTTCTGTAAGGTAAATGCCTAGCACGCAATAAGCCAAAATATTGAGGGGGTAAGAAATTAGCATATTTAATTCGAAAATCTAATTTTTGTGATAGATTTTGACATAACATTCAGAAAACAGTATATTTCATGACTGGCAGTTCTTTTTCGTTTTTTTTTTTTTACTTTATCTCTTTGGAGGGAAAATTTTGGACCGTTCCATGGCCCCACCCCCACACCTGTACGCAAGTATTGTTTTTTTAGTATAAATGCTATAATTCTCTCCATCCAATCATTGAGGCACCACAACAGAAAGAGAAAGAAGGTGAAGCCTGGGCGATATCCCCAACCAGACAATTGTCACAACTATCCATGTCAAAATGTTAAACTGCGCAAACAAACATTATTTTTGTATTTTTCAAACATCAATAATAATTTAATTCTTTACATACTTCTCGACCAGGAAGTATTTTGTGGTCGCACAACACGCGGGCGCCACTCCTTTCCCACTGAGATGCCAACACAATAGAAAGACTCGCTTTATCACCCATGCATTAACATGTGGTATACGATCTGTATGCATGGTATACAGTTATGTGGTAATTATGGGTCAAGTACAAATAGTCTGTCTGGAAAAATGAATAAGAATATTTACCTTGATCCATCGAGCTGCCTCAGCGACTGCCTCGTCCAGCATCGCCTCCGGATCGGGCGTGAATTCACCCGACTCTTCGGTCGAGTCCCACATGGCGTCTGACATGTATCCAGATTTAACCCACTTAAAATGTGGCGTATATTTGCCGGGCTAAAAGCTACTAAAATTTGTTTCCGTGTCGTCTGCTTGTGTCCAGTAAGAGTGTCAATCGAAAGGATCCTCACTCGTCCGCCTCGTAATGATACCCCTTTTTAATCGCTTAGAGGAACATTAATGCCCCTCTTTCCTTGTAGTATTATTCAATCAATAATTGGATGTCCTCGGCATCAGAGTAATATAAAACAGGAAAAACTAGTGGCAGTCCAGTGATACTGTATCCGAAGTAAAAAAGTTACAAATGCAATTAATGGTCTTAATTGTCATCAACATGCAACATAAAGCATGCAAGCCTTACCAAAATGATAGTAAAAATGTCTATAATTATGCCTGTATGTTTATTCAACGATCGTAAAATTGAGAAGGCGCGACGATTTGAATATGCCACTGTTCAGCAATTCCTGTCGACTTCTCGCTCCTAATCGCAATCCATCACGCATTTGGTGTTTGTTCTTTTCTCAAATCGTTTTTTGAAATGTAGAAATGACGACTGACACACGTACGCTAGCGGTACTATTCAACTTTTCAGGCTTCACCGGGTTCACGTATGACGTCACAATGCGCAAGAGCGGTTCCATATGCATCAAGATGATACTAGTACTGGAATATTGCACCTCAGTGACAAGTGAATTGTCAAATTATCATTTAGGTGACAATATGATTATTATGATGTTGTCTTGATCGTTAAGAAAAGCTGCGGCAGAACAAATACTAATGATGTTTGGTGGGTATGAGTGATAAACACAAGCACAAAATGAATTAAATAAGGTTGTAACGAAAGAACAAGAAACAAACGGATAAAAAAAAACGAAAAGAAAATGGCGAGCTGGTGTATGTCAGTTGTAACATAGCCCGAGGCGTCGATAGATAGGGAACGGGATGTAACGATCCACTAAAAGTTCTTATCGGTACAAAAAGAGTGACAAAATGGAAGAAAGAAAGAATGAAAGCAAGAAAGAAATACAGATAGAATAAAGAAAGAAAGGAAGAAGAAAGATGAAAGAAAGAAAGATGAAAGAAGGAAGGAAGGACGGAAGGAAGGACGGAAGGAAGGAAGGGAGGGAGGGAGGAAGGAAGGGAGGGAGGAAAGAAAGAAAGAAAGAGAGTGAGAGAGAGAGAAAAAGAAAGAAAAAAAGAAAGAAAGAAAGAAGGAAGGAAGGAACTATGCATCCCTTAGTTGTCGGTCGGATGATGTACGAGACCCGTGGGGGCGTATAAGGAGCCAAACATTTTTTGAGGGGGCCAGATTTTGGCAAAAGTGCAAAAAAATGTGATCGATCAAAAATATTGACCTTTTTAATGCAAAAATCTATTTCTTTGACAGATTTCGATACTACTATTCAGAGGATATTTCACCCTTTCCTTTTCTTTCTTTTTCTTCTTTATTGTCTTGGTCGTGAAACGTTTTTTTTTTTTGAGGGGGGGGGTAACGGCCGTAATCATCCCAATCTATACGTCAACGCCAACAATCATTCATAAACAAAACTAAGCTCATTTTGATTAAGGGTACTCCAGCCCGAAAAATATTTGATTTGCACAGATAAAATAAAAATCAGACAATAAAAACATTGAAAATTTCATCTGAATCAGACAAGGAATAGAAAAGATTTCAAGGTTTGCGTTATTTCGGTGAAACGGTTTTAAGCACTTCTACACGAAGATACAACGAGCAAGTTTATACCCTTTTCTATGTTATTATGTTTATTCAACTTTTATTCTCCAATAATGAAAAAAATGGATTGACTATACTGTTTTAATGATGTAATATAATGATAATCATTGCTGCAATTTACTTTGAGACAAGGGGGACATTATACACACACTTGTGAAATATTATAAAATGATTGTTTGATGTAATAGCATGCGAAAAAGTACACTCTAAATGACAGGGATTTAAAATAAGTCCAACTGGACTGTAGTTAGGGACCAGTCGATTTCTGGATTTAGTTTTAGTCCTAAAGACTTAAATTTAAATCTCAAATGAATTAAATTTAAAACTTTCGAGACTTAAAAATGAATCTTATGGATTCAAACTAAATCCGGACTTCGATTGGTCCCTAACTACAGTCCATGTGGACTTATTTTAAATCCCTGTAATTTAGAGTGTAGGAGGCATGACATCACCTATACAGTGCGTCCCACAAAAAAAAAAACGAAACCGAGATTTATAGATGATTTATCATGCCTTAATCGCACATACAATAGGCAAATGACCTATCATTGTAAAGCGTGTCTCCTCTTTCATTTAAAATAACTAATTATTCCTCATTCATGCATGACTGAGCAAAAACTATTCGAAGAAAGGAAAGCAAAAAGTAACTTGGCGGGCGGTATCTGAGTTTCAAAAAGAAAATGACATCTTTTAAAAATTTCAATATCTGCTCTTTGATATGATACCTGAATTACAAAAAAACGGTCAAGAAATAACAATGTTCTCTTTGTTTGAAATAAGGCTTGAATTCCAATATAATTTCATAAAGTGAAGAGGTTATACAGGATATCTTTTAGACTTACTTGACACTCCTTCTTTGGGAAACCGGTGATAACACGAATGTTTCATGAAATTATGGAAATACAAGCATTGTTTCGAAGAACCATACCTCTGTTATTTTTTACCATTGTCTGTGATTTAGCTATCAAATCCCGGGGGGGGGGCCACTTATATTGACGAGTGTATACCATGCACGACCAAAAAAACACGTAAAAAGGATGTCTTTTTCACGATAGGGCACGTTACGTACGTAACGCGATAAGGGTGTCAAAAACACAAAAATGATGAAAAAAGTGTATCTATTTCGCTAGAAAAATTACGTGTTTAGGGTCGAATTTGCGGGAATGATAAAACAAAATTAAAATGTTTTATAAAGGATGTCCTTTTTGCCCCAACACTTCGTGTTTAGAGTCCGATTTGCGCGAGGTGTAGAAGGTGGGGTAATACTAAACCAAATCAGGTAAAGCCGAAGACCGAAGGACCCGTAACCGACAATAAAACATTCCTGTACTTGTTTAGGGGTTCATTTAAGGCAACATTTGCCAAGAGTATCGTTTTGTTGCAAATACTTGTTAAGGGTAGGGTTTCACACGCCAATACTTGTTAAGGGGTGCATTTTAAGAATATAGAAATTACGTGTTTAGGGTGCTTTTCGAGACCCCATGGTCGCGCATGGTATCCACTCTTGAATGGAAGTGCCCCCCCCCGGGTATCAAATTAAAGAGCAGATATTGAACCTTTTAAGCATGTCATTCTTTTTGAAATTATGAAACCCCTCGCCAAATAACTTTTGGCTATCCTTTCTTCCAATTGTTTTACTCAAAGGAGGACATTCTAAGCTTTACAATGATAGGTGATTTGTCTATTGTATTTGTGATTAAGTTATGTAAAATCGTCGCTAAACCTCGGTTTCGTTTTTTGGGGGACGCACTGTACAGTGCGTATCAAAAAAAGTTGACACTTTTAAAAAATCCTGTAAAATTATACATTTGTAATATCCTGAAGATTGTTCCACATTTTAACATTGGTACAGGTCCATTAAAGCAAATGACGATATAACTGTCGAAAAATATTTCCGCTTGAGTGAGCACCACTTACTTTTGAAAAGTTAGTGAAAAATGATTTGCGCAGAAATTTGAAATAGTTATGCGAATAAAAGTAGACCTAAATCATGAAGAACACATGGAATTTAGCTAGTAAAATTGATTTGAAGATATCTTCTACATTGTTTGACTTGTTTCCTTGCCCAAAAACACTTCGAAGAGTGCATTTCTCCCCACCCCACCCCCCCCCACACACACCGAGGCCATCGTGACGATATTTGCTTTACATTGAGCTGTGATTCGCATGGAATGGCTTAAGCTTGATTTTCATTTCGTTAATCATTTTTAAGCTTGGGAAAAATGTGGAGAAACAAGTATTAAATGAAGAATGAAATGTAAACCAACTTTCAATGATAAAAACTGAGTAAAAAAATGCTGGAGATGTCTGATATAAACTTTTGTTCAGAGTCAGTTATGTCATCAGATCCAGCTGGCAGAAATAGGGAAAAGGTTGTGCTTATTAAGTGTTGAAATTTCAATTTGGGTGGCAAAATTGTCACAAAATGCTTGAATTTATCCGTTTTATTCCAATTGACTAAAAGTGCAAGGGAAAAGTATGATAAATCTTTCGTAGTGTAAGTTTGGTTTCGCCCTTTCCCCTTGACACAGCATGAAAACGAGCATTTCTGCGAGCTTTACAGAAATGGACAGTGCTCACTCAAGTGTAACATTCTGACAAAACTTTTACTTTCATTGGATAGATGAGACCCAAACCCAAGATTATATGTGAAAAAATTACCCGCATGTTGTATATTTTTTAATTCCCAGGGCTTTTTCAAAGTGTAAACTTTTTTTTGATACGCACTGTATATTATATTATCCATGTTCATTAAGGAGTTTTCACAAACTATTGCAAAACTTTAAAATTCCATAGCTTCCTTACTTGCTATCAGATTTTGATGATACTTTCGTCGTTTTTCTCTCTAAAATCTAATTCATTCTTTATAATAATTTCTGTCCTGTACCCCGTCTTATACGATTGATCCAATCAATCGTGAGTCTATCAGTGTCATAATTTTTGGAACAGGAAATTTGCAAAATGTCCTTTGTAAACAAATGCAAACACACCAAATAGTCAAGAAATTAATGAATTTATGATAATACATAATATGTATTTTAGATGTGGGCGTTGCTGGCTTTCCATAGTTGAGTTTGATCAGATCCGATCGCAACTATTTGTACGACGGGGCCCGGGTTTCCTTTTAAGACAGTGCGTGTAAGCCAAGACAACACGAGCGTATTGCTTATGATGAGGCATCAACTTTCGTGGCCATGATATTCAGTGCATTTCCAGATTATTTCTTTTTCTAAAGTAGATTGAAAAAAAAGAAGCTATAACCCGAGCCGTGTTTTAGCTTTGACATTTATTCTTCTAAGGTAAGAAGTGGTCTAATCTGAGTAGTGGTTCACAATTATAATGATAATCAGTAATTCAAAATCTAGTGAGGAATAAAATAATGACTATTACTGTGATTATTTACATTCTATGTATAGTATGTTGGATGTGGAAATGAAATTATACGATTTAGACTTTTATCAACGCCATGAGGCATGAGTCTAAAGGCCACCGCACACCTTGCAACTGGTCCACGATACGATTTGGAATGAATCATAACTTTTGCTCAATTTCTGAAAATGTCGTTGAACTGTATCTTTTTATTTGAGGTTCAAATTAACTGAAAAGAATACTAATATAACAATTTGGGATGAATGCAAGCCTTTATTTTGAAGTAAAGTCCAAATTAATTTCTTTAAAATTTATTGAAAGAACGCCCTTTGGCCCCCTTAGGAAGGGGCGTATCCAGCTTTCGCCAATAGGGGGGGGGGGGCCGAAAAATATTTTCATCAATTTTTTTTCTTGATTGGCCGCTATAATCTGATTTTTGGTGGGTTTTTCAGGTGGTAGTCCTAACTAGAGACTGAAATTTTAAGTATATGTTAGTTTTTTATTGTTATAAACAAGATAAGGTATCTCATGTGGTCGTAATATATAATGCGAGCACGAAGAGCGAGCTAAAATTCTTTGATATTCTATGTCCTTATAGAACTGAAGATTCTGAGCAGTTTTTATAAACATGAACAAACATAAGTATCCAACTAAACAATGCGAGCGCGAAGCGCGAGCCGAAATTTTATTATAGTAACGTGAAAAGGAACTCAATTAGGACTGTTTTTAGTGATTAATGAAAAGGATACAAGTATCACCAATTAAATAATGAGAGTGCGAAGCGCGAGCTCAAAATTTTTGATATTCCGACCTGAAAACTAAACAGTCTAAGCGCGTTTTTATTTAAATAAAGAACAAGCTTTGTGTCTCAAACCATTAAATGCGAGCGCGAAGCACGATCTTATTTTTTTTATATACTGACAAGATAAAGGAGCATTTTGACAAATTTGGGAAATAATTTTCAAAGAGAATAGGTATCTCACAAGTCAAAAAATGCGAGCGCGCAGCGCGAGCTGAAAATTTTGATATAACAATTTGTGTATTAAACAAAATAATGAAAGCTTGTTGTGCGAGCTAAAATATTGTGTGCAAATTGATTTCAGAACTGGATATATGAAGTGTCATTTAATCCTCTTGCATGGGATTCATTACACAGGCAATGCGAGCGCGAAGCGCGAGCGAAAATTCTTATATAAAGTCTATTTTCCAATTCTTTCCCCTCACCTTTCTCTTGTTTCCTTTCGGGGTCGGGCCGGCCGTTACGAGACTGTAAATTACACATCATGGGTATAATACCTCTTTCTTACTTTTCTTTTCTGTTTTTCTTAGTTTCTATCAAGATGAAGTACACTTTTTTCTGCAGGTTGTCAAAAAATAGGGGGGGGGGGCGGGGCCGGCTCGGCCCCCTCCTGGATCCGCGCCTGTAAATAGGTGCAAATAAAGTCTTAAACATATACATGTACATTTGAATATAGATATTCGTACGATGATTTAGAACATGACACAGTAAGATATTCTATGTCCCAATATTTGCATCAATTTCTACTATACGTTTGATTCCAAACTCAATAGATTAAACCAAGTTCCACAGTGTGGTGACGCTATTCCGTATATGTAGGGCCTTGGTTCTGAGGATGAGGGGGATCGTCTGTTTCATTTATATCCATTGGAATTCTATCGCGCAGCAAGCATAAAATACAGTTTTTGTTCAAATAAATTTTAATAGCACAGTACTTATAAATTGCTAAATACATCCAAGTACTCAAATTCACATAACACATGTCACCTATTAAAAAAATGGTCAGTGGCGTAATGAGGCAAATGTTCTTAAGGGCAAAGCGTGCCCCCCCCCCCCCCCACATTCATAATTGGTACAGGTCTCTTTTAATAAGCGATTATGACTATCGACAAATCATTCCGCTTGAGTGAGCACCACTTACTTTTAAAAAGTTCGTGAACAGGATTTGCGCAAAACTGTATGGACTTTAGCTAGGAGATTGATTTTAAGATTTCCTTTCTCTAACTTATTTCCTTGGCCAAAACACTCCCGTGACTACCACTGCCTCCCCCTCCCCAAACACCCAGACCATCGCGATTATATCTGCTTTACAAAAGCAGCGATTTGCATAAAATAACATGGCTTGATTTTTATTGTTATCCCTTTTCATGCCTGGGAAAAGTAAATGATGATAAGTTCCGACGTTTTGCATGACAATGACCTAGATCCTCAACCCATGAATGTGATGAAGTAATACACAGGAAATGACATTTCATATGTGAACATTGCAATATCCAACTACTACAACAATTTTTAAGGCAGTTTGATTCTCGTTTCATACATTTCGGTGTAGAGCGGTATGACCTCATCAACACATCTGATGACGTCATGGGTCACCTGATCACGTCTTGGCATCTCTCTAGCTGATAGAAAGTGGGTTTTCGTCATGGCAACTTTATAAAAATTAACAATATTCATGAGCATATCATCAGCCCCCGTGACCCAGGAATTAAGCGATTCGATCGACGGGTCAAAGTTCAGAAGACCATCATCGTATGGAAGTCCCACGGCTCGGCAAAACTTCGGCAGTAATCCGGAAGGGTTCGCTAACAAATCGTCACCGTCGATGACGATCGGGGAGCAATCGGTATTCTCCCGCACAAACTTCCAGATGGTGTGGATCTCTTTGAAGTGGTAGCCGGAAGCGTAGTAGGGATTGTGTTTGACGAGGTCAAAGGTCGCTTCATCTGCAGCCTCACCATGGAGCTTTCCCTGACCTAGCAGATGGTGGAAGACGGATGTCCGAAAAGACGAGATTGTCCGAAGAGGGTGACGTATCAAGAAGGCGTGGCGGTAACCGCGAGGGAGATGACGTAATTCGTCGACGCAGCCGTTCGGGATCTCTTTCACAAAAACATGGGGACTGTCAGCTTTTTCTAACTTTCGTTTGATTGACGGATACCTGGTTAGTTTCGAAAAGAAATGAAGGAGGTGGGAAAGAAATAAATATAAAAGAAAGAAACAAAGAAGGAAATGATTACTTCACTTAGGATCATTCATTATAGCTTTCTATCACCGTTGCAACGGTGATAGAAAGCTGTAATGAATGATCCCGGTGCACATGGCGGCATGTTAGTCTTGTTGGAATCGTTGCCCCCAGAAATATATCGCATTTTGTTTATTTTCTGAAAGTTTCATGAAACGGGCACGGTGAGTAATGGCCTCCGCACGATTCAATTTTGGAGAAAAAAAAAATCGCATTTTGCTTATTTTCTGAATATGTATATAATTTTTATTTATTATTATTATTTCTTTTTTTTTTGGGGGGGGGGAGGGTAAGCGCACCCTTTTCCAAACAATTATTTACCCTCCACTAAAAAAACTCCTGGTGTCACCACTGCATTTTTCGTATGTTATGTATTAACACTTGCAGATTTGGGGAAAAACACACAGCAATAACAATTAACAAAGAATTGGTGATCAGTGTGTAATTCATAAAGACTAATGTATAATAACAGATTTTTATAACAAGTTTACTCTCAGCCAAGCAAATCGACTGATTTCAGTAACTTAAAAAAAACAAGTGTTATTGCATTATTATAATAACAAGTTTCATGAAACGGGCACGGTGAGTAATGGCCTCCGCACGACTGCTCCACGGATCAATTTTTTTAGAAAAAAAATCGCAGTTTGCTTATTTTCTGAAAATATGAATAAATGTAATCTCTTAATTTAAGGTTCAAATTAAGAATAATAATATAACAATTTCTGATGATATTGCAAGGTTTTATTTTGGAATAAAGGCCAAATTGGTTTCAAATCGCAGCCAATCGTGCGACCCATGTGACGTTTTACGACTAAATATTAAATTGTCTTTTATTCTAATAAGAATGGCAGCATATTTATAAATTTGAATATAAGTATTCTCACGATGATTTAGAAATTAACAGACTAAGAGGTTCCATGTCTCAATATTCCAATCAAATTTTACCACGTTTTATTCCCAAATCAAAATAATCGTAAATAGTCGTAATTCCAAAATCGTAAGGTGTGCGGTGGCCTTAAGTTTTCTCCTGAAAGATAATAGACGTATACTGTATATTGATTGAATATGAAGCTACCGTCAGACTCAGCGACAATAATTATTGTATTATTAGTAGAATAAACTGATTTAAGGGAAACCAGTCCAAAAAAGTAGATGAGAGCTGGGTATTCGGGGGTGTTAGAAGAACATGCAACCAATAGAATTCACCACAACTCAATTCTCAAGTGCCCACAATCACAATAATCACCGTTCTTATTATTATATATATATATATATATATATATATATATATATATATATATATATATAGTAAAGAAATGGATGAAGAGAACAATGGTAGGCGTAGCTTAAATCAAGGTTCCCCAGAGCTATCTACCCGGGTTCGATTCCCGGCAGAGACATTTTTTCGGCATCACCAATTTTTCCAAAGGGTAGATAGCTCTGGGGAACCTTGATTTAAGCTACGCCTACCATTGTTCTCTTCATCCATTTCTTTACAATATTTAAATAAAAAAGAGTTGCCAAAAGCTGTTGTACATGTAAAGCTTTACACACACACACACATATATATATATATATATATATATATATATATATATATATACATATATATATATATATATATATATATATATATAAAATGGATGTGCCTACATTAAATATTCATTACTTACGATAAAAAGTCGGGTTTGAAATTTGCTGCTGTCAACTTCTGAAGAATTCTCGAGGCCTCCAGGAAGGTCTGCTCGTTTCCCTGATAGTCCTCGGGCAAGACCCTGCCGGCGATTCGCTCGAACTCCACCTTGGCTATGTAACAGTAGCAGAATGGTTCGAACCATATCTGAATGTCTTCGATGGCACCGAGGCAGCGTGCTAAGGCCGTGGAGACAGATCGGGGAACGCACCACAAGATCGTTCGACTCTGTCTCTGAGGTTTCCCCGACATGGCGCCGCGTATTCACAGCTTGGAGTGTGACTTAAAATACAGCGCAGCACCACTTACATGATTTAAAGAAACTCAGAACATGTATTGAAGTGCCCCATATGAAATTCAACTGACTGCAAATAAGAATTTGGACAAAAAAGATCAAATATTTATAGAGGCTGTTATATCATCACATGATCATCACGCTTATAAAAAACGGTCAATGATTCTAGAGGCCATTATGCCCAGTGCAATAAAGAAATACAAACAATTACTGATACTACACATGTTGATATGACTTGACAAACTTCACAACATTATTGTATACTATAAAGTAAGTTTATAAGATCTTTGAAATCCATTAGGCTTAGAGTCCAAAATCCATATGATGCACTTTAACACCTGATCAGGGGCGGATCCAGGATTTTCAAGGGGGGGGGGGGGATATTTTCCCGGAGAAAAACTGACAAGCAGAAAAACAAGAAGAATGTTTTTAACTAAAAATTAAGGACATTTCACCCAAGAAAAAGTTTGACAAGCAAAAAGAAAAAAAAAAAACAAATGGCGGGCACAGTTCCCTTTTTTAACGGCATTTTTACATAAGAATTTTTTATTGTGGTCCCCCCTAGATCCGCCAGTGTACCTGACCATAATCAATCTATCTTTTAAGTGACCTGTCCGGGAAGCGATTTCCAGTCATTTGGCTTTGTCAGGTTCATGACATTAGGACTGGACTTAGGATTGGAAATGCTTACCACTAATTGCTTATGTGTGGTGGACTGCCAGAAAGGGAACAATTTTTTTTTAAACCAGTTTTGCCGAACAAGATTTAGAGGTAAAGGAACGTTCAAAAGTAATGCACGTTTGCTTAAATCAGCATTTTAAACCACTGCCAGTCGTCCACTAAATAAAACAATAAATTCATTGACCTCAGAAAGACCTTTGACCTTGGCTACCATCTCTCACAGGTTTCATTCAACGTGATGATATACTATTAATATAATAAACAGGATGTAGCGTTTCATAATTGATCTGAAATGCAGACCTGTGTGACCTAACGACATACATCTAGCATTTTTCAACATATTCTAAACGCCATGTAATCCCAATTAATGAGCAGGATATGTTTATCATATGACAAAGCAAATCAAAACATCCAAGCTCTCTCGAAGGAAGAAAATAATTCGTAAAACTCTGAATAGAGCCAAAATAGAAGACCTCTGTAGTGATACATGCGAACTCTAAAACTCGCATACCAATCCGAAGTCAGCGATTGAAGTCATTGTACACCTCGGGACGAACAACATGAAAGATGACGAGTCTGAGCAAAGACATTTATACTTCTAGAACAAGTCCAACAGGTTTCTCGTGTGAAATCAATAGCCATATCAGACAGTTACCACAATACACATGCTAAATAAGACGGACCATGATTACGCCAAAGTTAAACAAATGACGCAATAAAACTTCCAGCCAATCAGCATTGATGGTCGTTTATCGACGATAAGATCGACCCTGTCCTCCATTTAAACGCAGATGGCGTGCAACCTCAATTGGAAGCAAACACTCCCACTCACAGAAAACATCATTCGATTTCAACGGCACTCGACGAGAAAAGATCAATCATTAGGTGAACCTGCCTCCCCCTTTTCCGTGGAACAATTATTATTAAAGCTTCCAGCGGAAAGCATGCACACCCGTCATCATAGCTTTACAGAATTAATAGAATCCCTTTAACAGGGGCCGCGGAACGGTATTCAAAGTAGGGGCGCTGAGCCAAAAAGTGCAAAAAATCACAATCCTATGGTCATTTTTACGTTTTTGTACACGGTTTTAAAAAAAAGTGTGGCCCCTGTTAAAGATCAATCCAAATCTTAATACATATTGACCCTAAAGAGAACGTTTAAGGTGCCTTTTTGACACTGAAAATCATGAAGGGGACACGCAAGTCAGTTAATAAATAACGCACCGTGAAGTCCAACATTCTTGGAGTTTACGACCTGAAATCGAGGAATTTGTAATCATGAACATAACGCATCTTTCACTAAAAATATATATGGAAGCAAAAACAAAATTATTTTCATGTGTAGACTTGCAAATGGATATTTTAAGCGCAATTTAATGCTAGAACATGATAATATATAGTAAACAAGCTATGCGTGCTCGAAGCGCGGATTTCTTTATTTCCAAATGGTGATTGATTTTTGTTTTCTAATTCTTCCCTCTCCTGATTTTATTTTTCCTCTCATTTCCCTTCTTTCATCCTCTTCTACCTTCCTTTCCCTTTTCTGTTTTCATTTCTCATTTTCTTTAGTGCCGCCTATGAGGGGAGGGAGGGTTGTGGCACTTTTTCTCATAAAATTTGAAGACCCCCCCCCAAAAAAAAAAAAAACCTACTGGCTAATTTGCAAGTGCAAAACGAGGAATATCCAGGAATGCCATAGCATAGTCATCCAAATTTTCTGACTTCCTGCAAAGAATGTGAATTATGTACAGCGGCTAGCAAAGAGATAACTCAGAACTAGTCTTCTCTAACAGCCCACTTGTCAACCAAAGTGCCACTTGGGGTATGTGCCTGTAGACTAGGATTAGAAAGAAGACAGATAATATCCTTCAATTAGGAAAGATTTTGGAGAAGGAATACCACAGAAATCCTGATTCAGTGTAGTCATCTGAATTATTCAGACCCCTGCAGGTTTGCTATGGCCAACTTGCACTAGCTTTCTCTTCTGAAATGTGTGTATCTGTTATCTTTCTTTATTTACTCCATTGCATGGGGCTGTTACATGAATCATTATGCTTGATTGTAAAGTTGGTTTGCATGCTTGATTGGACTTGACGATAAATGTAATAAAGCGTAAAAAATGAAGAAAAACAGCCTTGCGATCAAGTGCTTAGCTCTGCAGTACAGTGCCCTGGATTTCATTGGATTTTGTTCATCTATCACCACCAAACACGATTTTAACATTCAGCAAAATCACATTACAAACAACCAAGAATATCAATGCTAATGGAAATTAATGATGATTATGAGTGAAGATGATGATTGGGATGGTGACGATAATGAGTATGTTGATATCTTGATGATGGAAATGATGTTGATGATGACAATTAAAATATTGATAAAAATAGCGCGGATGATATTTCATAACCAAGGACAGTTTATGCAGGAGGTATCAATGTAAAAATACATCAGTCACCAAAGAACTTTTACTCACTGAAAATATGTTTATTTTGAATCAGACTGTAGACAAAACTGGAAAAAAAAAACACTATACATTCTCTGAAGAAACAGAACTTAAACTTGAACATAATACATATCATTGGTTACATAACAAAAATGTTTATTCAAGGTAGACATAGTGTTAAGAAGATTGTTGTGCCTTGCACACTCTTAAAAATGTTTGGCAACATACTGTCCACACAACAATTGGTTAAAAATTTATCCAATTCTTGGTAGTTCTAAACCAATGCGTGCTTTGGGTGAAAAATACAGTATTGGTTGAAAGCTACCCAGAGGTGGATAAAGTTCTTAACCAATTGTTGTGTGGACAGTATGTTGCCCAACATTTTAAGAGTGCATGTACATACTGGATCATATCAAACTAAGTGTAGAAATGTGTAAATCTAACTGAACTCGACTTCAATGAAATATTGTATGTTTTAACAAGCAGGTGTTTGTACATAATGAATTTGAAATATGGTGAAATTGTGAGTCACTAAATTCATTCTGAATTTGATAGCATCGTGCTATTTGAAATTGATTTGAGAAACAAAATTGTGATTAATGGATGATGACCCATCAGTGGCTAAGATATTGCAAATATCATGCTTTGCTCCACCTTAAAAGTTGAACCATGTGACTGAGCTTATGAAGGTTGTGTCATACGTGAATATCAACAAAGACTTGTAAAAGGGCCCAGGAATCTGAAGATGATGATGATGTAACGATGAATAATGACGATGACTATGATAATGACCTCGATGATGAATAATGATAATGATGACTATCATGACTATGATGATGACGAGTGGTGATGATGACGACGGTGATGACGATGATGGCAATGATGATGATGATAAAGATGATGGTTTCATTATGAAGTACCATTGTAATCACCCCACAATAAAAAAATAAACCTCCTGGGCAAAAGCCATCCATAATTGTACTTATAAAGTAAACATTACAACTATATCGGGTCCCAATATGATCTTCACAAATTGAATACATAATCTTGTTACTGTTCATCATAATAATAGATTACACAAAATGACAGTGTCAAAGTAAAAGAAGTATGTAAGTTACAAGCAGTCATCATTACCATTTACAATTTTGGCATAAAGCAATGTTTACAAGCTTAACAGAAAACCGATTGATGAAGTTGCAATAAACATAACTCCATCGCAAAATTAATTTAAAAGAATTTAATGAATATCCTGAATGTTTAACACATCTACCATGGCTGTGTCATACTACCTTTGATCTGTACTTGATGCACCATATCTTACTTAAGTTAAATCAAAACCATACTCTGCACAATCGATACTTCATTCACAATACTAGCACTTTTTTACAAAATGTTTAAATAGTTAGATCACCACCACTCATGCGATTGTTTAATGTCTACAGCTTTTTTTTTCCAATTTGGATATAAATAGAGACGAACATTACATAGCTGACATGGACAAGAGGCATTGGATCAGTGGCTTGTAACAAAAAGACTAGCAATCATCATAGAATAACAATATACAATTGATTGCATTGACTACAATGTACAATCGATCGTGAAAATCAAGCGTATTATTAATAGCTAACCTTTGTGTTACGGGACCCTGGTTAACATCATTCTTAACACTCTTTCTGGGTCCCGTTTCATACAGATTTGTTACAGCAAATGCAGTTTCTGTAAAAAATCAACTATCAGCCAATCAGATCAAAGGCATTCAGTAGCTTTTAACAGTCATTGCAAATTTGTTATTCTAACAAGTTTTATGAAAAGGGACCCAGATCTCTGCAGGCTGAGGCCTCAGCCTTGGGCATTACTCTTATCTTACTACCCGATTACTTTCTCTTACATCACAATATACAGTCAATTCATTTGGTCAATATTCAGGGCGTATTTACAAAATGGCATCGTCATTGCTTGTAAATGTACTTAGATCATTAACTTTACAAGCAGAAGGAATGTATTCTAATGAAAAAATAAGTTCTGAAGTATGGTAGTCGAAATATTCCAACAGAAAAGGAAAGGTCTTAACTTTGTTCCAAATATATAAGACACAGATTGCATTCTTAGTCCCTTGGTTATATTGTGTTTAATTTAAATCTGATATATAAATTCCTGCTCAAAAAATGCATAATTTTGTGAAAAATGAGCAAGGTATACCATTTTTTTTAAACCAAATTTGTCATGAATATGGAAATATAATTCAGTCTAAACTGCCAGAATTTGAATCTTCTCTTTTTAGCCCATTTCCAAGCTTTTGGTGAAGAAACTATTATTGGGACCAATGGATTATGTACAATGAAGATTACACAGAAAATTATTTTTGGGAATATTCAGTCAAATCTGTCTATTAAGGCCACCGAAGGGAAACAGAAAATGTGACCATTGTAGACAGGTGACCTTTATTAACAGGTTGTATAGCAGATAATCCTTTCAAATAGGAGACAGTTTCAGAGGCCACAAAAGACATGTTCTCACAAAGAACAGTTGGCTGCTAAGACAGTTTTGACTGAAGTCAACTTTGCCCAAGTTGACTTCATATAAGTCAAACAACCTCCCAAGTCAAAGGTCCGCTGAAAGTCTATTTTTTTTTACTTTCTTCACTTCAGACTAGATGAATTTCTACTACCTTAAAGTTATCTGTGTACCAGTAGTCACCAAAAACTCCATCGAGGCAGACAGACTTAACTATATCTTACAATGATGTTTATCAAGAGCACAGGATTGATCACATGACTAGATATTCACATCCGATTGGATTATTCACTTCTTATTCTTCTTGCGCCCTCTACTGTCTGTGTCATCATCAGCCTTTCTCTTCTCAGCCTTGGGCGTTCCCATGCTACCCTGTAAATAAGATTGAAAAATAAAACAAAGATAACATTAGTGGAATAATTTTGTATCTGTATGTATTTTTTTTTTGGGGGGAAGGGGTATCATTCTGTAGTTATCTGGTACTGGTAACAACAGAAAATAAAATCTTCACATAACTGAACAAAACATACAGGAATTATAAAAACCATAAATAAAGGACAATCTGCCAAACAATTTTTTTGAGGAAAATGTATCACTACTGAGTAATCAGCAAATGAAAATCAGAAAAATTAATGAAAACTTTCAGTCCATTGTCGTGTGGTCCCACATCCGGTGTTAGCTCAGCATGTGGTAATGAAATGAAAATAATTTCAAGCAAGCCTGAATTATTTTAATTAAACTGTTGTTGCTCTAAATAAGCATTCTGGAATATGATTAACACTTAAGGATTGCTTGCGATTATTTCATTTCCAATTTAGAACTCAAACTAAGTTCAATTTGTAGCAAGGTATTCACCATCACCATTTAAGTGAGTACGACAGAATACCTTTAAGACCATTGCAGAAAATATTACATTTAAACGCAATGAAAAAGATATCCAGAATATAAATTCTCAAACCGGGTGGTTGACATTTAAGATGCCTGTGATCATATTTTTTTAATTAAGTTTAATTGCAAAGTTTTGTGCATTGGGTGCAGTCCATGCATGTCTAACAAAAACAATAGCCAAAACCTTTTGTACCAATATTATTGCTCAATGCGAGTATTTCTTGGGAAAGTCTTGTAAGAATTTTTGTTACCTCTCTTTTAGATATTAATAATTGCACCAAAGTATGAAGCACAATTCATACATTTCATCAATTATTTTCATACTAATAAATCAATTCAATTTTCAGACATCCAAACCTTAGTTCAATTTTGAACCAACAAACCTGAATAATGCCACGAATCATTGGTTCAACAAACCCTTTTTCATTTTTTACCAACAATAAGTTATGTATTCAGAATAATGATCATCGAAAAACCAAGTGTATACTTTAGTAGAAATAGTACAAATAATGATGATGAAAATACTACTACTACTACTAATACTAATAATTGATTTTTATAGAGCATTTAGTACTTAGTATTTCTTAGTGCTTTACAATGTAATTATCATTACCCCGGTCATTGGATCCTGGCATGCCCACACACAATGTGTGCACTTCTCCACTCCCTGGGGAGCATTCCAACAAGAACCACTTACCCTTCCTGATCCCTTAGTACTTCCTCTGCCTTTCTTCTTATCCACCTTCTCCTTCTCTTCAAGCTCCTGGTTCTCTCTTTCTATCAGAGTGATCAAGGTGTTGCATCGACGTTGGAGCTCCTGCAAGGTCAAAGGTCAAAAGAATTTATTATCTTATTTCAATAATTATCCGAAGCATTATCAATCGGATCTTAATCTTCAAATTGACAACATATGTATCTAATTTCCCTGCTGCATTCTTCTTTTAATTTAATTTATGTATTATCAGAATTAACTAAAGAGCATTTTCAGAAGTTTAGGAATATCAACTTCACATAGGTAGAAATGTAAGGAACTGTACAAATATCTTCACCAGAAATATCTAATCATTTCTTTAACATATTATAAGAAAATTCTAATCACAATCCACTTTTGGGGGAACTTTTTACTAATATACTCTTCAGTAAAGATCTGAAAAGACCAAAGATATTTGTTGGCTTTCCTAACAGCTGAAGTTTCAACCTACATGTATATCTCTACTCTATTACTGGTAAATGTTTGATAATCCCTGAATTCTGTATTGTAAAAACATTGACTTTTCAAATCAAATATCGCCAATGACAAGTGTTAAATGCACTCATGTCATGACAATGTTACCTTCAACTTCTCACTAGCATTCCAACTTGTTTAGAAAGTGAGAGTATATTACATCCAGCTGATCATTGAAATCAACAAGGAAATTTACAAGCAGGAAGGGTTTGAAATTCTTCAGAAGTTAATTACAGGAAGTTGCACCCCAGAATGTAGATTGTAGTGGTATATTACAATCTGGTATCTTGAAATCTACTAAATGATTGACAGGTCATTGACAGCCGTTCCAACAAGGAAAAACAAACGGGTTTGGGTTAATGTGCCCCTGCAATGCACTCCCAGGCCTGATGGGTGTTTCATAAAGCTTTTTATGAGTTAAGAGTGACATTAAGAACGACTGGTGATCCTTTCTTGCAGTAAATGGTATTCATCAAAATGGCGATCGTTTAACACGTACAGTACGAAAGATTCACCGTTTCTTAAAGTCGCTCTTAACTTACGAAAAGCTTCATGAAACACCCCCAGGAAATCTAAAAAAGAGCCCTTGAAAATTGCATAAGGTGCAATGTGAACTATATAATACCATGTATAAAATTTTAGCTGGTTAGCTCCCTAAAAAGACTGGGGGGGGGGGCTGATTCAGCCCCCTCGACATTTTTCGCGATAAATCCGCTGCTTGAAATTTTTTGACCATGTCGCTCACTGACTTTTTACTTTCAAGTCTCGCGCAAATTTTGAGACCAAAATTGTGACGCCTGGGTACGCGGTTCCAAAATCACGCAACATTTCGTAAGTGCATGCAGACCCCAAATTACTCAAAAACATGAATTTGTGTACAAATCCAATGCAAATAGTGTTTTTAGCCAAAATTCATAAATGTATCATTATTTTTCCTTTTACTGCCTAAAATCAATTAATTTTATTTTTTTTATGGTCAAGATAAAGTCCCCGACAATTTCCATTGAAAAAACAATGAAAAAAAAAGTCGAAAAACAGGGAAATACATAAGAAATAAAACAATAGAATACACAAGAAAATAAATGTGGTGTTGAATTAAAAAAATTTTTTTTTTGATCAGATGCCTATCTAGAGTATGTGAAACAAAAATTAGCATTTTGGGGGCATTATTTTAATAATTAGAGCAAACTTGTGTGTGATTTTATGCATAAATTAGCATAATTAATGAGCAATGATATTTTTTGCAGAATTTGATATTACAATTTTGTAGATAATGCCATGGGTAACGTGCATGCCAATTTCTTGAACAAAGTAGGACTAAATACAAACTTGCCAATCTTGATGGCCTTGACACAAAAACAAATTATTAGGACTTTTCCAGAAATAGGAAAATTCCAGCATTTCCTATTCAATGATATAAAATTTGTTCACAAAAATATAACACATGTAGTGGCAATGAAAAAGCAATTTTGAATTCCTCAATAGGAATTTTCCAATTTCATAGGAACACTTGACAGGTATGAGAATATACTGACATCCATTAGCCACACATGGAAGATTAGATGCTCATAGCCTTAACAAAACAACAACACTTAAGATCAATCACATAAAAAATAAAATATACTACAGCTTACCATAGCTGTACGTGACTTGATAAACCAGTCGAAGCGGAACTGCGGGGCCTGTCTGACTGAACTCCTGAGGTCATCATACACGTTCTCCTTGTCGAAGCCAAGCTTGTGAAGCATGCAGACCAGGAATCGGTCCTCATCCTCGGTCCAGTTCTTCCCCTTGTTGGTTCCGTACTGAATGCGGAGCTGGTGGAAAGGTGCGCGGTATCGGGCCATCTAATATGGAACGAGAGACAGATTCATGATCGCAGTGATATCACCACCAAACAAATTTATTATTCAATTGATTTGATATCAAATTTATGGGATAGTTTGAGCCTAGATCACTAGAGGCACTCCAGTGGTCTAGTGGTTATGACACAGGTCTAGTAATCCAGAGGTCATGGGTTCCAATCCCGCCCGGTCTGCCTGTGATTTTTTTTTTACTGCAGCCGAGCTGTACTTCACACAGAAGTGTGTTACCCCTGTTGGAGACAAAATGAATATCATGTTTCTTGACTGTTAGTCCCCAGTTTTCCAATATATAGACAACTGAAAAAATCATGGGATTCAGAGTGAACGTGGAATTCATTGAATATCATGGAAAGTGAAATTATTTAGGCAAAAAAAATACAGTAAAATCATAAAAAACAAACCGGAATTCCTTGATTCCAGTTTATGTTAATGAACCAGATCTATGTCTATGATGATATAGTGATGAATAACCTTAATTTTAAAGGTTTTTTGCATGAAATATGTGTTTGCTGCATCTGCATTCTTATATCTTTAAAGATGAATGAAAGTAATTGCACTAAACACTGATTCCACTAAAAAGGGTTTAACCAAGATTAATTGTCACTAGATCATCGTGGATCTAGATCTGGCACAGTTTCGTAAACTGAACTTCTTGAAATCATGAAATCTAAGCTGAAAATTGATCAGACTGTGGATTGTCAACACAGATAAGTATATGTGGGACAGTGTATCATAATTGCTTGGAAAAAAGACCAAACAGTTTGATGTAATACCATGCCCATTTTGCTAATTTCTCAGCATTTACTCAATTTCTTCCAGAACTCATTGGCACATATTTTTCTATCCAAACATACCGACACTTGGGTGGTCATTTTACTGGATTCTGTATGAACTCATTTTGAAATCCTTATAACAACTGGCATTTATATTTATGCTGGTGAAATGGATAGATGAATATAAGTCATGATTAGCTATCCTTACCTTGGCATCCAGAGCCTTCTTAATACCAATCTTCCTCTGGATTTTCGATTCTCCTCTCTCTATTTGAGCCATGATACGATCAACATCCTGAAGCTCATTGCAACGGTCCCAGAACACATTCAGATACTCACGAACCTAGAAAATAAATTACATGATGAATTTAGAATTGTAAAATACAGCACAGGTTTATGTTGCCAGAATACATTTAGATACTCAAAAGCCAAGAAAATAAATAATTGATTCTGAATGATTATAAAGCAAATAAAGCACAGGATTCGGTTCCCAGAACACATTCAGATACTCACAAAACTAGTAAATGAATCTTATAATGGATTCAGAAATATTATAAAACAAGTAAAGCACAGGCTTAGTTTGTCAGGACACATTCAGATACTCATGAACCTAGAAAATGAATAACCCGCCAAGTGGGTGCTAGTTAACAGCCACTCGCTGGTGCAGCCCAGCTTGGCCTGGCTTGGGATGCTTGCAATTTTTAAAAAGAGCGAAATGACGTAGGCAATTTAGCATGAAATTTAGAGCTGAGAAAATTAACAAGTGGAATGCCTCTGGCCGTCTCACCTGCATCACGCGGTTCAATATAGCAGCAATGCTGACTTTGAATACTACTCTAACTCGCACAAGATGTTCAGTGATACATGGTTACTCTTATGTCCACTTTTTATGAACTAGACCAATAAACTTACAGAGATATGATGGTTATTCAACAAAAAACCCCAACATGGCCTAAGTTCATTGACCTTACATGACCTTTGACCTTGATCATGTGACCTGAAACTTGAACAGGATGTTCAGTGATACTTGATTACTCTTATGTACAAGTTTCATGAATCAGATCCATAAACTTTCAAAGTTATGATGGTAATTCAACAGATACACCCAATCGGCCAAAGTTCATTGACCTTTGACCTTGGTCATGTGACCTGAAACGCGCACAGGATGTTCAGTGATACTTGATTACTCTAATGTCCAAGTTTAATGAACTAGACCAATAAACTTTCAAAGTTATGATGGTAATTCAACAGATACCCCCGATTCGGCCAAAGTTCATTGACCCTAAATGACCTTTGACCTTAATCATGAGACCTGAAACTTGCACAAAATTTTCAGTGATGCTTGATTACTATTATGTCCAAGTTTCATGAATCAGATCCATAAACTTTCAAAGTTATGATGGGAATTCAACAGATATCCCCAATTCGGCCAAAGTTCATTGACCCTAAATGACCTTTGACATTGGTCATGTGACGTGAAACTCATGCAGGATGTTCAGTGATACTTGATTAACCTTATGTCCAAGTTTCATGAACTAGGTCCATATATTTTCTAAGTTATGATGACATTTCAAAATCTTAACCTCAGGTTAAGATTTCGATGTTGAATCCTCCAACATGGTCTAAGTTCATTGACCCTAAATGACCTTTGACCTTGGTCATGTGACATGAAACTCTAAGAGGATGTTCAGTAATACTTGATCAACCTTATGGCCAAGTTTTATTAACTGGGTCCATATACTTTCTAAGTTATGACGTCATTTCAAAAACTTAACCTCAGGTTAAGATTTGATGTTGACGCCGCCGCCGTCGGAAAAGCGGCGCCTATAGTCTCACTTTGCTTCGCAGGTGAGACAAAAATGTTTCCTACCTCATCTGGTGCCTTGCCCTCTACATCACGGCAGATGCTCTCCACGTCATCACGTCCAAACTTCTCACATGCCTTCACAAACTGGTTGAAATCCCTCTTGTTCCAGTTCGTGAATCCCTTCAATATGAAAGAAAAAGAGAGAATTGAACATTATATCAAAGTACAAGGCCAACTACATCAGAAAGAATTGCAGCGAATAATACTGATTTAAATGTCAAAGTGATCACATCACATCACATCAGCTACTAAAATGAAAGATAACTTGCGTAGATTTCTGGTCCTTAGTCCTTTAAGGGTGAATTTTCTAAGGGGGAGATCTTCCTTTATTACACACAATCCAATAAAAGATATCACTGTGTGCATCAGGGAGAAGTTAAAAATCTGCAGATTTTGCTCGAAAATCAGTCAATTTTCAGCGAGTCTCCTTGACAATCAGGAAGACTTGGCAGAATGGGGTCTCATCTTACAAAGAGTTGCAATTGATCCGATCAACCACAACTATGGACGGCCAGCTACGTCAACATAAAAAGCAAATATATTCATACATTCATCTTTTTCTTGAACATTCAGTGTGATTCTCTTTGTTGACTAAGGATATTGTGCAAACTTCCTGTAGAAAAATTATGGTATGGATGGATTTCCATACAGTTGAGATTGATTGGATCAGTGGCAGACCGTGACCCTGAGGAGACAAAGCATTGGAGGGGCACAACATTGTTCACAAACTATACAGTGCCCCTCCAATGCTTTGTCTCCTCCGGGTCACGGTCCGCCACTGGATTTGATCAATCGTATCTCTTTGTAAGACGGGTCCCTGACTCCCTGCTTTGTCTCTTTCCTCTCTCCTTACCTGAGTGAGTAGACTCTCTTTTTCCTGGATCTCGTCTTCATCCAGCTGACTGCTATCATCAATCCTGCGCTGCTCTTCCTTCCTGACCTTGGAAGCGTCTGGAAGGTCTGGGTTTAGTGGGACCTGTGAATAGATTTCATCAAAAGACAAGGAGTGTGAATAGATGTCATGCTAGGATAGCACTGTGAATAGATAGTTATCAATGACAGCTTTTTATTATTCCTGTGATGCTCTTCGTTTTCAAACTTTTTAAGTGTCCGGAAGGTCAGGGTTCAGAGGAACCTGTGAATAGATATCATAAGACAGCATTGTGCAGTGATGTTTTTTTCAAGGATAGCATGTGAATGGTAACCATGAGCAAATAAGAACCAAGATTAAGTCCATGAGCAAATAAGAACCAAGATTAAGTCATAGAGGTTGGTTCCCAACACTCAGAATAAGTTTTGGTCTGATGTTATATAAATGAGCATGCATGACCCAAAATGTTCTGCTTCTAGCTGATAGGATTTTTTTTCCAAAGTTGAGACCCAAAAGCATACATAGGTACAAATAAACGATTCTAGAACATTTTCTTGGATTATCTATGGCAGAAAATGAATTTTCATGCCTATAAGAGTGACATTTTTTTGTGGACTTCACCTGAATCTAACCATGTCGATCTCATTCAAGACCCACATGTACAAATTTATGTTAGAAGTCCTACATCAACTGAAGAAATTATCTTTCATAGTCAAGAAATAAGGTAATATTCATAATTTTTTCATTAAAAAAAAACTAAATCAAAATATTTCCAAGGAAATATGGACAATAGATGGACATTTCATGGATGTAAAGATGTGAAATGTGAATTTCCAGCAACTTTTGGTAAATTTTTTTTACCTAAGGTCAAAAGCTGACAAGATAGTGAAAAAGTTATGCTTCGAGCAGTCATTTGAATGGTAACGTATTAACACTAACATAAACAACAATAGCTTGATGTCACTACCATAAACTTACCCTGTATCCAATGCCTTTCCTGTAGGCGTAAATTTCCTTGTCAAGAAGTTCAAAGAGGCGAGGAGGAAAGAATTGAAAGTCTTGCACATTGGGCTGCTTGGGTGGTCTTGGAGCCTGAAAAAATGATGAAATTATCGGTTGATCAAGTAAAAGTATTTCAAATGTCTTGAGTAATAATATTTCATGAGAAAGTAGTAAAGGGGTATTTGAAAAAAGATATGCAAAGATAATAAACATGATCGTAATCATCATGATCATAATCATTAGTGTCCTCATCATCATCTCCATGACCAGTGCTATCATCACTATAATTACAATTATCATCATCATCATCAGCATCATCACTGACATCACCATCATCTTTCACACTGCATTACATTGTCATCGTCATCATCATCACCACAATCACTATCATTATCATAGAAGACAATACTTTGTCAATCTTGAGAAAAGATCTATGAAATTCAAATTATTTTCCCAGTAAAACCTAAAAGTTGTTACCCATCACAGCCTCTGCATTCATTCAAATTTTGAAAATGCCAACTTCTATTTGATCAAAGTCAAATCCACCTTCAAAACAAAAGACATGTTAAACACTATACAAACCTACACCTTTCCCGTAACGAAAAGATCAAACATACCTTAGGAGCCTTCGGTTCACTGACCCTGAGCGCCTCTCTGAAGTACGCATCCACGGCATAGTTGGCCTTGCGTTCTCTCTTGGGCGGTTCAATCCAGTTGATACCGGTTTGTTTCTGCTTCTCTTTGTAGTCCTCTCCCTCAAAGGAAAAGATGCTCTTGCTTGGGGCATCCATGCTAAAGTTACGCAAACCACTCTCTCCCATCTGGTTGAGCTTCTCGTTGAACTTGGAAGTCTAGTGAGATATAAGGAAATAAAATGATACAATTGTTTTGGCAAGAAACAGAATATGCATTTCACTTGCACATGAAAATCACAATTTTTGTAATTTTTTAGTCTGACACGCACTTACAAATGTTATCTAACTTTGGACACTTGAAATAAAATGGTCAAGAAAAATCACAGAAAAATCTTTGGTTCAATTCAAACTTATCGCGTGAAGCGACCCATCCTATTTAGGGTTAAGACATAGGCCCGTATGAGGTTTAATTTTGTCTAACTTTGTGCTAAAATTATTGGAGGCCGAAAATATCAAAAATTTGTTTACATTGTATATTTCTAAGGTTTACAGTGCTCTTTCATCATCCTTTTATGATGAAAAAAACATCTTGGCTACTATTTAAAAATAGTTATTATTTCAGTGTAAAATGAGCAGATAAATTGAACCTGTCTGACTGGAGATTTATTTCAGTTGGCATTCCATAGTCTTACTATAACAACAACTTGTAGCTCTGGGTTAAATTATTGTTCTCAATTTCATACATACAATTTTCTGTTATTAGATGAATACCTTAAATTTCCATCTGCTTATGTTTTTAGGATTTGTATTTCCCATTGTATTGTATATGTTTGTATTTTGTTTCGTTTTATGTTATGCAGGGCCCCCCAAGTACAACAGTATTTGACTACTGATGGGGCTACCCTTTTTAAATACATAATAAATAAATAAATGAATGAATGAATAAATTAAATAAATAAATAAAAAATTTAAACCAGAGTTTAAATTAAAACAAAATTCATAATACGGGCCATAAAGAACAAAGAGCAAACCTTCTGTTCGGTCTTTTGAAGAATATGGTCGATGTCCTCGTCGGTCACAGTGCTGTCCTTGGATGAGAAGATGAAGTTGGCTCCATGACGGATCATCTCTAAGGCTTCATCCTTGTTCATCTTCAGGTTGGAGTCCACCAGACGTCCTGAAATGGATAGAGTTAAGAAAAGTAATGAGTTAACAATTCACTCTTTCTGAATCATTATCATTGCGAGAATCTTCTGAGAAATAGCAAGATACTTTGGAGAAAATTCAGGAGTATCTTGGTTGATGTAACAGAAACTAACTCTGAGTAACTAACTCAGAGCGAGTTAACTCCAATCTAGTCTAGTCTGGCAAAGTCCCCCTAAATTATTCCTACCACTTTTACTCAACCCTTACTTCCAAGTTACTCCTGACCAAATAAGAATGTCTGTTGAATAAATCAAAGGCTATTGTCTTGTCTTAAATTTGATATAATTGATTGATGTTACATGTGTGGTTCATCCCATAAAGAACTGAAACTTGAAATTTTGCCTAAATACATGGTCATTATATAAAGGGGCTTACATACTGTATACACTGAATATTTCCGGTGTTTTTTATTTTCACATATTAAATGACTCACTGAACACAGTAATTTGCACTTTTTAACATTGCTGTACAAAGCGAATGCAAATACAATAAATTTATGAAAATATATTATATCGAATTCCGTCTTGAAGCAAAATCTTGAAAAATATAAGGACGCATAATGTATGGCATACAGGGTCATTCTGCACGCAACTGCACATACCTTGCTGAATGACAATGTTATCCAGCCTAAGTTTCATCTCCGCCCTCTCTACGATACGCTCTTCTACGGTGTTCTCCGTAATGAAGCGGAAAACATGGACTTGCTTCTTCTGACCGATACGATGAGCACGATCCTATGAAAAAAAAATGTAGAAAGATTTCAATAAAGTGCAACGGGCCATACATAAAACATGCAATCCTCAACTGATTTCTAGCAAATTGAAAAATATTGACTCTGCCATGCATAAGGCGAAATGGTGCTTAGAACACTTGATACAGCATATTTTTATGTCTTAGTTCCCATCTACCACAAATCTTAGAAATGATTGTAGAACAAATTTTTTAGTAAATTAAGAGGCTTTTTTATAGGAGGAAATTATAATTTGTTAACAAATTTTCGGCATTACTCCTATTTGTTTAAGATCAGTATGCTCAATCTGTAATGAAATGAAAATCATAAGATCAGTATGCTCGATCTGTAATGAAAATCGTAAGATGATAAGTCAGAAAAAATTGGAACCAGTGGGATTCGAACCTGCCATCTACTGCTTTCCGCGCAGTGACTCAACCACCAGGCTATTCTGGTTCACGGCTAAGTCATGATGAACTGGAATTCAAATACCCTCGATCCTCTTCTTTCTGACTCATTAATATTCAAATGCCGTCCGCCGAGGACAATAGATAGTAAACTAAGAGGCTTTTTTTATAGGAGGAAATTATAATTTGTTAACAAATTTTCGGCATTACTCCTATTTGTTTAAGATCAGTATGCTCGATCTGTAATGAAATGAAAATCATAAGATCAGAATGCTCGATCTGTCAGAAAGAAGAGGATCGAGGGTATTTGAATTCCAGTTCATCGTGACTTAGCCGTGAACCAGAATAGCCTGGTGGTTGAGTCGCTGCCTGGAAAGCAGTAGATGGCTGGTTCGAATCCCGCTGGTTCCAATTTTTTCTGACTTATCATCTTATGATTTTCATTACAGATCGAGCATACTGATCTTATGATTTTCATTTCATTACAGATCGAGCATACTGATCTTAAATAGGAATAATGGCGAAAATTTGTTAACAAACAAATTTTTTACGATCGATCACACTGGCCACACTGTAGGATCACATGTAAAAATCATGTATGATCAATCTCTATGCTTTGTGTTAGTGGAAAGTATGAACTCACCATGGCTTGGAGATCGACCTGAGGATTCCAATCGCTGTCGTAGAGGACAACGATGTCGGCAGTGGCGAGGTTGATTCCGAGACCCCCAGCCCTGGTGCTCAACAAGAACACAAACTTCTCACTGTCTGGGAGGTTGAACGCATTTATGCTTTCCTGAAAATGTGAAAGAGTTATGAATTTGGTTTGATTTTATGTGATGCGAACATGTGAAATAATTGCAACAAGAACATACACTTCTGAGCATGGAATGTGTGATCAATGCTAATGTGGGAGGGTAAACAAGATATGGATAATCATTGAGCGATTCACATCAGTATGCATTGGACTATGCTTGACGCGACACAAGAAATTTCACAGGAAATGTGGGAGTGATTACTTGGCTTGAGAAAGAAAGGTTTTGATTCAGAGCATATTGCAATGGTGAATAGCAGCCTGAAACACAGTGTTGTCTGCAAAACCAAGCCCACTACTCCTGTCCTCAAGGCCAAGGTGAGGCTCGAAAATTACAAATACTAATGATTCCCCTCCCCCCCAAAAACATATATTGACACATTGTTACCTTTTTATTACCAAAATATTTCCCTGCCTCATCCCAGGTCCTACCCTAAGGCCAAGGACTTCAGACCTCCAGTGCAAAGGCCAAAGGACTAGATTGTCGGAGGCCAAGAACAAGACCACATCCACACATGCGTCCTCAAGGCTAAGGTGAGGCTTAAGGATCAAATTACTCATTACAAATGACTTTCTACAAATTAAGTTCAGTCTTATTGTCAGCGGTCTTATTAGTTTAATCTTATTGGCCTCTTCCAAGACATACCCAAGGCCAAGGGCCTAAAAATTTTGACTTCTGAGGACAAGAGCAAGGCCAAAGCCACATACTAGAAATTGTCCTCGAGTCCAGCCTCAAAGCATAACACTACCTACCTGTCTCTCCGAATGTGGAGTTTGACCATCCAACCTGCAGTAGGCATGACCCCTCCATACGCAGTAATCCTCAAGGATGTCCAGTAGACGGGTCATCTGACTGAAGATCAAGACGCGGGACCCTTCAGACAAAGAACAATACTAAGATGATTTTTTAATAGTACAGCCACTACATAAATATACTAGGTTGCGCTTTTTTTTTAAATTAAGATCTATATCAATACTTCCCTACAAAGATGGTTCTTCAATAGATGACTTAAAAACAGACTGGGGTATTCTTATATTAAGGGAAGTTGATTCAACAACTTGGATGCATAGCTGTATATGTAGTGTCCAATTATTGCCTTTGTCTTACAATTCAATATTTTCAAATGGGAAAAAAAAAGGTTATATGAGGTTGAAAACAAAGATAATGAGTTTCGGTACAATTCATGCTTTTGGGCTCTCTTACATAAACAATAAGCCATGAATTTATCTTCGTCTTTGATTGTATGGTATCAGAAAAAAAAGAGGATTTTGCTTTGGTACTGACTGCACTTACCTTGCTCTTTGAGCTTAGGCAAGAGCTTATCAAGGACCACCATCTTTCCGGAGTTGTCCACCAGATGTTTGTCGGTAGTGTAAGGTGGGCCAGGTTCAGCACCGTCAAACAGGTAAGGATGGTTGGAACACTTTCTCAGGTGCATGAGGATGTTCATCAGTCGCATCTTGTCAGATTTTCCAGCTCCATTGACGACGTCAATGTCCTTCATGAGGATCTTTGTGTACCTATAAACAACATGATGATAGATATTTTTAGTTAGAGTGCCTATGAATGCCAAATGCATAGCTGCCAATCCTAACAGCCAAGAAATACGAACAAATCGCTAAGAAGTGTCTAGAAATAGGAATTTTCACCAATTTTCTATTCAATAATACAGATATTTTTCACAGAAAAAGTAACACACAGATTAAAATTGCAATTTTCTTGTAATTGTCCAAATGTACAACTTTGTTGCTGACAGAGATGTCTTTCAAGTGTATCTCAGGGTTGTTAATATACTTAACTAACCATTCCAAAATTATGGAAAATGTGCAATTTACTCACTAACAGAGCTTACATTGCATACAATTAACTAATTATTTGTTTGTTGAATAGAAAATCCTAGGCTTTTGAAAAAAAAAAACCTGTGAATGCAAAAGGCATTTAAATATTAAGACACTTAATAGAAATGTTTCTTTAAAATGTTTCTTTATCTATGTGGTTTTGTGAGAGGACGTTTAAAATATGATTACATACACACATTGGCAATATATAACATTAAGTACAATGTACTTCAAGCATGAATAAATAAATCATCATGTATTTTTAATCAACTTACCATTCTCTTTGCATTTTGCTGAGACCCACATACATCTTAGTTTCTTTCTTAGGCAGTAGAGCCTTCTCTACATCAGATTTCAAACGTCGAAGCAAGAAGGGACGTAGCACCTATGATGACAATAAATGAAGCATTGTATAACTGGCAGATATCAAGGTGATCATTATCTCTAAAAGTGTTGCCAATTTGTAAAAAAAAAGCTATGATCAAAATGTCAGTTGTGGTAACAATTTCAAAATAAATTTGTACAGAATCCAATCAAAAGACCGCCCAAGTGTATATCTGTATAAATAAAGAATACGTAGCAAAGGATTCAGAAAGAAATTGTGTTATTGCTGAGAAATTACACACACAAAAAAAGGATGAAATTGTCGGTCTTGTTCCATGCGATTTACTATACACTGTCCCACATGTGCTTATCTTTGTTAGTGATCTTCAGTGTGATCAGTTTTCACCTGTAGATTTCATGATTTTACACATGAAATCATTGTTTACTGCAAATACATTCATTTATATCTAATATCCCGAATGAGATTATAAAACTCACAGCATGTAATCTCTGGACGAGACCGTCATCGCCGAGACAATCCTGGGTGCTGAACCAGGCATCAAAGTCCTCTGAAGAATTGAAAACATCAGGGAGGAGGAAGTTGAGGAGGGCCCACAGTTCATGGAGGTTGTTCTGAAGGGGCGTGCCGGTCAACAGGAGACGATTGGTGGTCTTGAACTCACGGACGATCTCAGAGAGCTGATAAAAAGGTCAGAAATTTCAAGCACTCAAGCTTAAGCTAGATTCAGCTGGTAATAGCAAAAAAATAGTTGAATTAAAAGTCCATCAAATGTGGAATTTTGCCAAACCAATTATCGCTCAAGATCAATCTGAACAAATAAAGATTATCAACATGCCTGCTATAGCTCTACAATATAATTAAACACCTACTCCTTCATATTAGTTATGCAACCATCATTGAACATTTGTCATATTTCAAATTCACTGAATATCAAAACACTTAATCTTCGCTAGTGCCACAAAACCTAACCGTAACCTACTTGTAGATAACATGGCAAGTACAAAACAAAAACAAACTAGATGTAGATGGATTCTCTTCGACATGCAATTACTATATATCTAATCAAATTATTATTATGTTTTATTTTTTCCTTTACTATTATTATTGATTCATACCATTTTCTTTTTTTTTCGTGTCATGTTATCCAAACTTATTGTTGTTCGTTTATTAGACTTAATAATTGTACATTCAAGCAATGTATTCTATTCCTTTTTTGTGTGTTTTTTTCATTGTTTAGTTTTAGTTTGTTTTTTTAGTTGTTTTGTTTTTTTAGTTTTAAAGAAATTATATGTATACACTGAATACTATTTAGTCATGTACTTGGAACAAAGGAGACCCTAGCCTTACAAGCCCTGCTTTTTCAGGGGTTCTCCTTGTCTTTCGTTCAATACGTAATTTGTTATTTGCCATGTTTCTTTTTTCTGCAGCAACAATGGTTTTATGATCAATTGATTTGCATCATGTGAAATCACACTTGTAAGACAAAATGAATGTGCAGAAAGAAAGATGAATAAATGTCTTATCTTATTGCCACTCCCGATTACAGACAAGATCAAAGGAACAAGCAAACCCCTGTGTTGTACTTGTACCCATTGGCTAATGGACATTAATAATGGAGGTGGTGGTCGTCATGTTTGCCCGATTGCTCAGTATAAAAACAATAATGCAAACTAGTTAATACTATTTCACAGGCCCCAAAACCACCATAGCCAGTCATTCAATGGATAGTGTTTTGATATGCAACAAAATATAATAGAGTCTGACTGACTACCTTGCTTTCGACTTTTGGGTCAATCAAAATTCCCTGATTTTTTCCTGATTTGAGGTGTTTTTAAAAATCAAGTTCCCTGATTTTTCCTTGACTGGAAAAAAAGTAAAATCATTTTCCCTGATGGGCTGGGAACCCTGACATACCTTTGATTTCTCGTTCTTTATCCTGTGAGCCTCATCAATGACAAGGTAGCGCCAGTTGAATTTTTTGAACACTGACTTCTCTCTGATAGCCATCTCGTATGATGTTATACAGACATCCCATTCTCCAGGCATCATCACATCTCGGATAAAGGCAGACTGTGGGGGGGGGGGAGGAAGAATTTAAAGAAAAAGTCTCTTAAACTTCATTTGGTTACTATCTTGTATCTCATACTTAAAACATATTTGATGGCAACTCGGCAAAAGCTATATCTTAGAATTATGATATGGTGACAACCTCTTATTGTCTCAAAATAAAAAAAAATATCCTTATTTTATTGTTCGAAATTTACATCAGAAATTAAATATCCCAAAACTTTGTTTTGCCCAATTGATCGTGGGCCCAGCAGCCGCTGTGCAGCGCCAGATCGACAAGCCTCTATCCCTTATTGTTGTTGTTATTATTTTTTGGGATCGCAATGAGTACTATTTTTGGTTTCAAATTTATAATTGAAATTTTATATTGCATGCATTGTTTTACTTTAATTGCTGAATTTACTGATATATATACGAGTTTATTGAAAACGAGAAAAACTGAACACTAAACTAAACTGTTATTTTTTTTATTTGAGATATAAGGTTTTATTAGCCCAGTGAACCGAACACAGCATAGACTGTACAGACTGCCAGCAAAGATAAAAATATTTCTCTGGCACGTGTGAACTCACCCTCTGATCTTGGTTACCTATAAGGCAGACAGCCCTGAGTGAAGGACACCATCGTTCACACTCGGCCATCCAGTTTGCTAACGTAGACTTGGGGCAGATGATAAGATGGGGGCTAGGGATGTGTCTGTAATGCTTCATGTAACCTAGCAACGAGATGGTTTGTAGCGTCTTGCCAAGACCCTGCAAAGTAAAAAGGAGACAACCAAATATGCTTCTATTAAATCTATTTCACAACGAGAAAACATTTCAGCTAGGAATAGAAGAAAACTCGAGGTTATTCAGAATTGTGCCACTCGATTACTTTTTTTCCAAACTCATACTTCACCCCTAGTTAGTGCTGCAAGTCAGGCGGCATGTTCGGGTTCGGTTCGGCAATTTTTCCGAGCTTTGGTTCAGTTCGGCAATAAATGCCAAACTAAATTTAACATATAAAGAATAAAGATCGCCGACCCACTAACAAGTAATCTCCAAGATGATCTGTAATATATCCATAATAAATTTTGTTTCTAAAAAGAATAGTTATGAAAATTGTTGAACTCTCTTTTGTTTTAATCTTTAAACAAAAAATAAGTCATTTCTACTTACATTTTTAAAATTAAAAAAAAAATCAAAAGAAAAAAATATTGATAACTAGCGAATTAGAACAGAAACAGAATTACAAAGATCAGAATATTTTTTTTTTCATGATTATTTCATGTAGCTATGATCATGATCGATTACGATGTCATTGCCAACGCAGCTTCTCAAATTGGAAAGTGTTGATCGGGAATGTCGAAACAGTAGACAAACAACCTCCACTCAACTGTTATTATAGCGGTAGAATTCACATTCCAAAGAATATGAGTGTGTTAGAAAGTCCCTATTTTCTGAAAAGTGGTAAAATCTGGTCAATGAAATACTTTAAAAAGATAAAATATCAGTCCATTCTTGGTCCAGAAAGATCGACACTACATGACTTCAAACAAATTTCCAACCGAAAATGAGTACATGGGACTGTACTGTGTATTTTAGTGTTGTGAAATCACTCGGCGTTGATCGTCAGAACAAAGATGGAACTAATAATTTATCATTTCGTTTTCAGTAATTGACCAGATTAAACCACTTTTAAGAAAATATTGACAACGGAAAAACGTTTCAAGTTCGGAATACAAATTTTACCTGTATAATAGCAACCGAGAGCAGTTTGTTTGGACTTCCTGTTTCAACTTTCCTTACCAACCATTTCCGGAACATCGATCAGGGAACATGCGTTGATTTGGTTTGAATTTTTATCTTTTCTGTTTTTTCACCCTCATTCATTCATCTCTTATTTAACTTTTATATTAATATGGAAATTTCAGAAGGTGGAATATATATACTTTACCATTACTTTGTCAGTCACAAGGAATTAATTAATGTCTTGTCTTTTTCTTTTTTAAATACAAAACAATTAAATATACGTCCGATTACAGCAATACGTAATTCAACTGCACTTTTTTAACTGAGTTAAGCTTAAAATGTCCCCACATTTTATAAGGAAAAAAATATATTCATGTTTATAAAAAAAATTGAAAATGATAAAAATTTAATCAAACACGAGACCGAAACTGTCATACTTTGTCATTTACGAGGAATGAATTTTTTTTCTTTATTAAATACAAAATGATTAGGTCCGATTACGATCACGATTGATTACAGCAACATGTAATTACACCACAGTTTTATACAGAGTTTAGCTTCAAAATGTCCCCTCATTTTATCAAGAAAAAATATATTTATGTGAATAAAATATTCTTAAGTTGAGAATAGTTCAATCAAAGATGAGATGGGAGTTATCATAGTGGATTTTAAACATATATTGAGTGGAAATTCTCTTTGTGCACAATCACTAACCAATATATTTTTTTTTATTTTATACTTAAATCTACATGTATGTTGTCATCGCACGTACGCATTGCATATTAACATACTTTTTTTTTTTTTACCGAACTTCCGAACCAGGCCTTTGTGTTCGGTTCGGTTTGGTCCGGTTCGGAAGTGCCAAGTTCGGCGAACTTCCGTTCGGTTCGGCGGTTCGGCTGCAGCACTACCCCTAGTTAAGGAACTCCACTGGTTACCTCTCTTCCAACATATTCAGTTTAAAGTCTGTTTATATGTTTACGAGATTCTAAATCTTTTGGCACCTGAATATCTTAATAATACCATCAAAGTATACACACCCTCTCGTTATCATCATTCAATCACTGTCACATGCAGACTTTGCATTCCCTTGTCGAAACTCTCCTCTGCCGAAAAACATTTTGCTGTAGCTGCTGCCAAGACTTGGAATGCCATACCGCTTCCAATAAGAAATGCTTCCAGTATTCTTGGCTTCAAATCTTCCCTTAAAACATACCTTTTTCCTCAATAATTAATTTCCCTTTTTATCTAGAATGACTGATTGTGGTTATTATTGCAAAAGTTGAATTATTGTTCATACGTACGCCCTGGTACTTTTTGTTTTTAGCGCCTTTAAATATCCAATATTATTATAATTATTAAAACACGGGGTCAACACGGCTTTCCTTTCATTGTAATGATAGGTTCTCATCCCCCTTCTCTCTTTCTTGGACTTATTTGTAATTGTGTTATGATTATGATTACATTGTTATCGTTAATTTTATTGTATATTCATATGATTTTTTTTGTAATCAGTATGGGGCCAATTTATACAAGCAGTTGTGCTTGCGAAATACATGTGAAATATCTTTTAATGTCAATAATTTGTATATATATGTATATTTTCAACTGTGGAAATAAAGTTGAATTGATTTGACTTGAATGGAATATGTTACATCAAATGCTTGCATTCAATATCAGTTGTATAATTAGAAAGAACCATTTCAACTCTCAACACTATCAGCTTCTTTCATAATACAGGGCAAATGATTGTGTGGGGCAGAGGAAAATAAATGCATCAGGTTAAAGGGCATTTCACCCTTGAAATGACAAAAAATTGCCATTTTTATATCCCTGTAAAAACATATACCCCCCCCAAGGGGTAGGGGGTCAAGCCTGGGTTACACCGGAACTGAATCAACTGCGAATCCACCCGAATACACATATTCAAGAGTATAATTTTCTTCCTCCCCGAATGCAAGAAAATTTGGGGGATTGAGGAACATTCGTGGAGAGATTTGGCTTGTTTTGAAATGTTAACAAGTGGAATGCCTCTGGCCATCTCACCTGCATCACGCGGTTCAATATAGCAGCAGTGCTGACTTTGAATACTACTCTAACTTGCACAAGATGTTCAGTGATACATGGTTACTCTTATGTCCACTTTTTATGAACTAGACCAATAAACTTACAGAGATATGATGGTTATTCAACAAAAAAACCCAACATGGCCAAAGTTCATTGACCTTACATGACCTTTGACCTTGATCATGTGACATGAAACTCGCACAGGATGTTCAGTGATACTTGATTACTCTTATGTACAAGTTTCATGAATCAGATCCATAAACTTTCAAAGTTATGATGGTAATTCAACAGATACACCCAATTTGGCCAAAGTTCATTGACCTTTGACCTTGGTCATGTGACCTGAAACGCGCACAGGATGTTCAGAGATACTTGATTACTCTAATGTCCAAGTTTAATGAACTAGACCAATAAACTTTCAAAGTTATGATGGTAATTCAACAGATACCCCCGATTCGGCCAAAGTTCATTGACCCTAAATGACCTTTGACCTTAATCATGAGACCTGAAACTTGCACAAAATGTTCAGTGATGCTTGATTACTATTATGTCCAAGTTTCATGAATCAGATCAATAAACTTTTAAAGTTATGATGGGAATTCAACAGATATCCCCAATTCGGCCAAAGTTCATTGACCCTAAATGACCTTTGACCTTGGTCATGTAAAGTGAAACTCGTGCAGGATGTTCAGTGATTCTTGCTTAACCTTATGTCCAAGTTTCATGAACTAGGTCCATATATTTTCTAAGTTATGATGACATTTCAAAAACTTAACCTCAGGTTAAGATTTCGATGTTGATGCCTCCAACATGGTCTAAGTTCGTTGACCCTAAATGACCTTTGACCTTGGTCATGTGACATGAAACTCTAATAGGATGTTCAGTAATACTTGATTAACCTTATGGCCAAGTTTTATTAACTAGGTCCATATACTATCTAAGTTATGACGTCATTTCAAAAACTTAACCTCAGGTTTAGATTTGATGTTGACGCCGCCGCCGCCGTCGGAAAAGCGGCGCCTATAGTCTCACTCTGCTTCGCAGGGGAGACAAAAACCGGATAAACATCCTCCAAATTACTCCTGAATGTGGCCATGACAAATTTCATTCAGGCCACATCCTGACCGTATTCGGTTGGATTCTGGGGGGCATTCAGGGTAGTAAATTCTTGGCAATTCTGCTTTAATTCAGGACTTACTGTACCTATTTTTCTCGTATTTGGAGAGCTCCCCAATAAGAGACGAATAGGTTCCGAATCCATCAGAATGGGTTTGAATTTATTCGGGAGAATTCGGTTTTGGTGTAACCCTGCACTCCAAAATATATATACGGATCTGCCTACCATTTCATCGGCTAGAATACCATTGATGCCGTGCTCGTAGAGCGAGATGAGCCAGTTGAGACCTCGGATCTGGTAATCCCTCATCTCACCAGACTTGATGTACGTTGGTGATTTCTCAAACTGTGTGATGACGGATGTAGCCTTGCGGGACTCCGTCAGTAGCTCCTCGTCTTCCTCCTGCTCTGTCTTTCTGTGCCGATGACTGCTTGGAGAATAGAGACAGTGAAACATTACTTAGATAAAGATTTTTTTGTCCATGATGCAATAATACATGGATTCAGTTTGTTCACATAAAACAATCTGGAAAAATTTCATATACTCAGAAAAGAGAATAACGGTTTCAATGAGTTACATGCATAAACTACAAAAATCAATAAATGAAAAGAAGTGAAAAAAACGAGTTGGAGTGATATATCAGAAGTGGCTTTTAAATGTACAAATTAATTTAGGAATTTACAATGTGCTTGTGTGACCTCATCAAATGATATTTGTTGAGAACATGATCCTTATTGGTTAAGATTTCTTTGGCATTTTTCTAGAACTCTAATCTTAATTCTGATCCAGAAGTGAAATGAAGTGAAATATGTGAAGACAGCTCGAAAGGGAGGGGGGGGGGGGGGGGGGGGGAGGGCGGGGCAAGAAAGATGGAAAGGGTTTCCCAAACATATACATGTATATGTGTCTTAAATTGCTCTTAAAGGTCATAATCATTTCATGTGGACGTATCTTACATTCTTTTAGAGATTATACCAAAACCAATGTAATAACAATTTGTAATAGGGCTGACTCTAATATTTAAACGCATTTCAAATGACCACATTAAAAATGTTTCCATTTTTAGAAATTGTATTATTAGATGGAAAAAAGCACCTTTCTCCTCCCCCTATGCATCTATTAAATCTCTATTAACTGTCCATATTTCTTTTTTTTTAGTTGAAAAAAAAGAGGATTGTATAAGCTCCAATGTAACAGCATATTTCATCTCAGTTCATTTTCAAGAGATATCATTGCCCAATTTTTATGAAAATTTACTGTGGAGTTGGATTCTACTCTATTGATTGAAATCAGAGTACTGGTAACATGGTTGTGGATTTGATCTTAATATATAAATTCTTTGCTTTAAGTACTCACTCTCCAACTGCAGAGAGTTTTTGTTTCTCATCTTTCTTCATCTTGGGTCTGCCCGGTTTAAGTTTGAGTGGACTGGTTGGCGACTTCATGGAGCTTGTGCTCATGAAATGAGTAAAGATCTCTGTCTGCTGCAGCAAGAAGTCAAATCGAGATGATCTGTCCTTTTCCTGTAAGGGTTGAAATGAACAAAGTCAGTGGGTTATCTTGGGCTAGCCTAGACCTGGAAATATCATACTTATAATGAGCAAATGCATAAGAAAGCATCTAAAAAGGGTAATTAGTAAACTTCTATATGTGGTACACACATTAGTACATCATTTCCAAATAGCAATTAAAAAAGTGAAAAATTGGTAAAACAATGTGGAAATGAGTTCATAACAAGGAACAAATTATTTTTCAAAAATCAACATTCAGTTTTTATCTATCATTTTTAAAAACCCTTAAAAATGTTGATATTATATTTTCTTTCTGTTTTTTCCCCCAGAGCAAACCATCAATTGGTAACATCTTTGGCAATTTAATAGAAAGATTAGTGATAAAGCATGGCTTGCTATGGATAGTTTCAAACTAATTACATGTAACATTTTTTGGTTAATGAAGATTAGGAAAATAAAAAGTACATTATTTTACTCACCAATTTGGCATCATATTCTTCCCCAAAACCACTTCCACCTGCTTTGGGGGGCATCTTCAATTTTAGTGCCTGTATGGGAAGTAATCAAACAAAAACCTTGGTGTCATTTTTTTTTAATTCGAAAGTTATTTATGAATAACTTGATTAAAAATAATCTGCAACAAGTCAGAATCTAGACTGAATTAAAGTGCTGACCCTAAAGGAATGCACTACACAGCATAAACACAGATTTTCAATACAAAACTGTAGGAAGACAGGGAATCATAAAAAATAGACAGTGAACTAGGAGATGAGGTCACAGAATTTATTTTTACTCTTAGTTTTAGACTTAGCACTATGATTTATCGTAATTGCCACTAGCAGTGGACAGTATACAAAAAGTGATATAGATATGGTAATATCAATTTATCAAGGTATGGTTTGTCTTGACTTAAAAGGATAGCCTATCCTTGTTTTCGAGGACAGTCCTCATTTTGGGGCAGACAAAATTCTCTACAATATTCCACCTTAGTTTCATTTACCTTAGCACAAAAATAAGACCTTGTAAAGAATAAATATTACAAGCCTAATTAAATTTTTTCAACTGATCTGTCCAACTTGTATCAGTAAAGATCTATCAAGCTCATGAACCTTGTGACAGACACACTCTTAGAGTATACCTAGGAGATAATTTGGGTGTGGAAACAACCCATTGCGAACTCCAACTACAATGATCAAGATCTAGTGCCCAATTATTCCAATGAATTTTCTCATTTTTTTTTCTCATTGGAGGTTTCTTACCAGACCAATCTCGTGTAGATCCCTCGATCTATTTGTACACAACGCAAATACAATTAATTAATGATTTTACAAATGCCGTTTTGAAGAACAATTTATAGATAAGAATTATTATTGAACAAATAATAAAATCTAATACGTGATTATAAATAATTATTATTATAAGAAACCTCAAATTCTCAAACCTTTTTATTAACAAATTTTTGGAACCTTCATACGCATTAGGCTTATGAAGGTGTACAGATAAGTAAAATCACAAACATTTACGTGATTTCTATCTTCAAAGATGGATTTCTTAGGGAAATCCATCTTTGTTTACATGTGTCTCTAATACATGAATGTATATGGGAGGTGGTTCAAGACTTCGTGATCAAATCACAATATCAAAATCATTAAAAAATATGATCTTAGAGTCCTCAAGGCTAAGTCTAACCCATGTGTTGAAATGAGGTTGATAATGTTTGACTTATTTTCTCTTGTTCTTGCCTTCTTGGCCTTGCTCTTGGGTATAAATGATTGTCTTGTCTTTCTATTAATGCCCACAATCATTATAATGATCATTATGACAATTGAACTTCCAGATTGACATGATTTTCTAAAATTTTAGTTTCTACTACAATTAGACTTTGGGCCTCATCCATGTGTGACTTGGCTCTATAGTAAATTGAATTCTTCTAGTTAAATTTTCTCAATTAAAAAGACAGTTTTGTTTGTCCATTTAATGATTTTTGTGTGTGTGTCTGTGTGTGATCTGGTGAATGAAAAAGGATCCCAGACCCACTCATTCAATGAATGCGCCCTCTAGGTGCATTCTGAATGAGGCATTGAGTGTGCTGGCTAGAATTGCAGGGCGACTGTGGAGGCATTGCTTTGTATTGTTTTTGTATGTCCAAGGAAAAGTTATTCCCCATTGCATCATTGTTTTTACGTAGTTGAATGTTTATGGCAGCTATATAGACTTGAAAAAAATTCTCACTTGCTAATCTTGCGACTCTGTGTGCTACTGGAACTTTGGCCTTGCTTTCAACCTCTTGCTATTCACATTTACAGGTATCATACCACTCTACAATGTATTCATTCCGATAGAGCAACATTTAAACTATATTGTGGTGAAATTTGAATGAAATCTACTGACGCTAAAGATGTTTTTTATGTCCCTGTTTCAGCGGCGTCTGTTATTTTGGGGAGTGTTTTGGGGCACTTCCATGTGCAAATGCATGCGCATTTCTGTTTTCTATTAGTGCACCTTGGTCCCAGTTAAGATCACAACTTTTGGCTTAAAAGACAAAGAAATACATAAGAATTGAATAGGCGATTTATATGACCTTAAAACTGCAATAACTTTCTTATTTCTGGAGCTATTGAGATAAATGAGGTATTAAATTAAAGGTCTTGATGAGCTCTAAATGATGCCATGAAGAAAACACCTTATTTAGGCAGGACAACAAGAATTTCAAAATGTGTTTGTTGTCCCCAAGAATGATATCAAAAAATTTCTTAATATCTAATTTGTCATGTGAAACCACTTAAAACTTACGTAAAATTCATTTAAACTGCAAAAAAGAGCAGTTTCATAGCACCAACATGGGTCGAAAAAGTCATAGACATCGCGGGTCCCTGTTAATACACTGTCCTTACTATCGATAGTTTAAACGATCACGATGTGCTCGCTAAATGCGCGCGCCCGTCGGCGTCTGCTAGCCGTCCTCTGCTGTGACTCTCAAATAGCCCCGCATGTGCGATTTTTAGTCAGAACGTCCCATATGCTGTTTTTCATGTTAGTACATAGATGCGTGCGCGTTTTTTGCGGACGCAGATCATGTACCCATCTCCGTCGTCTGCTACGGCTCTCTATATCAGTCCCAACTTGTGAAATGTGTTTTCTGGTGTATTTTCATTTGGTCTACATGCAGTTTGCCCACTTGTTATTTGGTCTAATGCCAAATGGGCTAAACCCATTTGGTCAACTAAATTGCCATTTGCTCTACACTTGGTCTAATTCTCATTTAGTGAAATGTCCAGTTGGTCTAATTTCAGCATAACCTATATAATTATATATTTTTTTACTTTGTCAAATACTGGTACATAAAATTGGCTTTATATCATGCAGTTCCACATTGTAAATATGTATATTCATTTGGTTCACATGCAATTTGCCCACTTCTCATTTAGTCTAATGCCGAATGGGCTAAACCCCCCTAAACCCATTTGGTCTACACTTGGTCTAATTCTCATTTTGTGAAATGTCCAGTTGGTCTAATTTCAGCACAACCTAGGCTACTTAATTATATTTTTTAACTTATATACATATATTTTAGTCTTTATACATATACCAAATGGGCTTGACCCATTTGGTTTAAAAAAATTCTAATTGCCATTTGGTCTACACTTTGTCTAATTTACATTTGGTCTACACTACACTTGATCTAATTTTGAGTCCAGACCAGGGTCTAATTTCAACATGACCTACATCATTATGATTTTATACTTTGTGAAATATATATTTTTTTCTTTATGTAATTTCATTTCACCTTATAGTTTTAGCATTGGTTTCCAAATAAATAATATTTGAACAGTGGCATAATCATGATAATGGAGCCAAAAGTTTTGAAAGGTGTATCGGGTAAATTTATAAAGTTGCAAGCAGAAGCAAACAACAAAAAAATGTTGAAGCGGGGGGGGGGGGGGGGGGGGGGGGGGGGGGCGGTGTTAATTAATTTCCTTTTATTTTCCAATGCCAGATCAATCTTTGTTTGAACCCCTTGAGAATATACAGGTCAACGGCTGTAATAGTATACAGGGGCACTTCCTGGGAGTTTAATTTCATTTTAATTATGTGTTTTCAGGATTTTTTTTAGGATATCTAACATTGCAGTGAAAATTATTGCCCCTGCTGATAGTTTTTCAGCTGTGCATGCCCCTCCTTAATTTCAGTGAATAAGGTGTGGCACTGCCCTCTATGATTCATTTTGAATTTTAATGGGCTCCAAAATGCAGTAATTTATAAATGATAGCATAATCTTATTTTGATAAAGCATTTTACTTAACGGGGGGGGGGGGGGTGAATTTGACTACTAAACCAGCCCCCCATGTCAAGGATTAAATTTTTGGAAAAAAAAAGCATATATAAAATAGATATAGTTATTGCATATCAGAATATTATTTTTTCTTGATGTTTTCTCAATAACTCTAAGCTGTTATTGATGAATTCTTTCTTGAAACAAAAATAAGCAATTTATCCAAACATGTCAGTTTCATTTTGTAGACATATGCATTGAATTTACCAATTCAGAATATAAGGTATGCAATCTTTCATAAATGTTGATTTTTATCACTGGTGGATCTGGGGGAGGGCACATCTAGCTCAACCCCCCCCCTTTGAGAGCTACAGTCAAGATGTAATGAAAATACGCAATTTTCATCAAAGAATCCCCCCTCCCCATAAGGCCCTTTTTTGCTTGACAAATTTTCATCCTGAAAATGTGCCCCCCCCCAGGATAAATCCTGGATCCACCACCCCTGGTTTTGATTAAGTTTACATGTATTTTCATTTTGAAAAAAAAAAATTCCTAGAGATTTATAAACAGCATGATTTACACTGAGCATTTCATACACTGTGCAGAAGAAATATTATCTTGAGAAATTTGGTTATTAAATTATGGAAGATATCTTTTGGAAATGAAATTACTTTATTGCAGTTATGTCTTACATTGTATTGTCATTTTACTTGATAGAAATTCATTATTTTTTATAACCATGACAGTGTTATAAATTCATATTTGCTAAATTGTAATAATCATTTTGATGTTCCTTCATCTTCATGAAAGTATGAATTCTAGTCATCTGCTTCAGTCTGCCCAATGAAATGGTTACAAAGGGCCTAAGCATCCCTTGTCATTTTTCAATAATTAGTTAAGTCAGTAGTCAAGTAAGGGGTCAGACAGTTTGGCTGTATTATATTTGTTTAATTGTCTTACTAGTGTCAATTTACTAAACTTTTTCTGCTTGTGATTGAACCACCAAATTGCCAGATAGTACCATTTTGTTGGGCAGACATTAATATTGACTAGAGGACTTACTTTCCAAACCAACCTAAAGATAATATGATACTTCATGTATTACAGGGGTATATTGCCTCCATTCCATTGTTGGGATGTATGCTATGGGCTGGGTAATATCATCTAACTTGTCCTGGAATAATCATTCTCTATAACAAGTTCACAGACAAACGGAGATTCCACTTCAGCAACTCTCAGTTGAACATCAACATTCCTGGCATTGGTAGGGGAAGCCAAAAATTTTAGGGGGGAACCGCCAAAATCTTTTGACCCCCCCCCCCGAAAAAAAAAGATAGTGACCAAATAATATCTTGGGGGGGGGACACAGGAAACAAAATTGAAAATTGACAAGCCAAAAAAAATTAAAAAATAAGGTTATCAACAAAAAAAAAAAAAAAAAAAAACCCTCAAATATAGGGGGATACTCCCCCCCCCCCACTTCCGCCACCTATGATTCCTGGTGCTTGGAGATCTGCGAAAGGCATGCTATAACATCCACTTAAGTTCCATTTCCTTTCATGTTTTTTCCTCTTCTTAGTGAGCATCTCCAAGTGTTCATATTTTTTTCAGTGTCCTTTTTTAGATTTATCAAACTCAGTTTTATTACCTGATAAAATTCTATCCCAAGAATTGAACACTTTGATCAAATTTGGAAGTTCAACTTAATGTAACTGACAATATATAACTGAAAATAGAAAATAAAAGGCAAAATAATAATTATGAGAAAAATAATAAAGAAAAACAGTTACTCAAATCAAATTCACTCAAAACCATACACTAATGTACTCTCCTCAAAAATCAGTTCTCACTTTTAGGTATTGATCATTCATTCAGTCAATAAAATAATAAAAACAGAGACAGGAGGTCCTCCTCAAAATAAACACAAACAGAGTCTCACATACACACTACACATTAAGAGTAAAATCAGTTTGTATCTTTCGTGGGATTTGTTTTTATGTAAATCTGGATTCTTCTTGTTAGTAGGGCCTTAGGTCACTCTGACTTGAACTTAAAACTTCCAATCTCAAGAAGGCAAGATATCTCAGTAGATAGTCATTGTCAAGATGTTTAGGAATAGGAGTTCAATCTGGAGGTGAGGTTATTCATGATGGCATCTGATATTCTGGCAGAAAGAATGAGAAATAAAAAAGTGCATAAATACAATTATTTATTTTTTCAATGCAAATTAAATAAACGAGTCATTCAAGATAGTATTTTTTAGAGGGGGGGGGGGGTGATGGCATATTTTAGTCCAAATTATTTTTATCTTCATTTTTTTTCCACTTTGTATTACCATTTATTCAAAAATTGCAATAAACATATTAATATATAAATGAGTTTTAATCTAGTTGGCAAAAGAAAAACCAGTGGCGGCGGCAGTGCAAAGAAAATGCCAGTAAAAGACAGTAAAGCACTGTGTCTGAGTGACTGACACCACGGCACTGACAGTGAGGTGAATGTTCATTTTCCAGTGCATGCACATTATTGCCCCATCATATTCACTCGTTTTCAGAAAATATTTAGTTATTCCTCATATGACCATGATTATCTCCTTCATGTCATTACTCTGGTGTTTATTCATGATTTTAAATTCAGGAAATCATTTAGCAAACAAAGAAAACAAAGCATTTCTTGACTGTGATTCCGTGTGATTCAAGTTCTATTTCATTTCTGTGTATCACACGTACGCACGTACGTGACGTAATCTTGATCTCTAATCTGCTAATTGTTATGTTAATTATTCATCCCGTGCGCGCGATAAAAATGGCTCGAAATTCGACCAAATTCAAGGGCAGCTCAGCTTGTAAACCTCACTGAGAAGGGCTTCCACAGCCTATGCGATTCCCCGCGCTGCAATTTAACTGCAAGACACAGAAAGGAAATCAATTCAAGTTTCACAATCAACGGAAAATCCAGAACACTTCGAGACCCATTTTGCAAGAAATACAACTAAATAAGGTAAGAATTGAGAGCAACTCACGACACTTTTGACTTACCGACACTTTCATGGTTATTTTTGGAAGATTTCATGGAATTTGGGGCACGAAAATGACTTCGGTAGCTCGCGAAAGTCCTATGCATTACGATGACATATTTTTCATCGCACGGGAGGACAATCACAAAGAGAAAATATCATATTCATCCGCGCTGACAGGGGCTTAATTTTGACGATATCGCATCGCTATGCGATTTCACTCATTGACAAGCGGACGAAACTTACGTACAAATTTTGAGCACTTCCGCGACAGCGCCATCTAGTGACTACGGCCGTGCCTACCTTATTTCTGAGATTTATTTTTTTGCAACATACCTACATAATGAAAACAGAGCACAAATGAATGGAACTCAGTATCATTTTATCAAAAGTGATTTTTGTTTAACTCTTTTGTGTGAATGAATTCTGTTCTGAAAGACTGACTAAATTTTCTGAAATCTGAAATTTGCTTGAAATTTGAACTTTTTAAATTTGCCTCTCTTTTTATATTTAATTCAACTTTCAAGTAAAAAAAAAGTTCAGAAAAAATGACATCTCGTCATGAGATATTGTTTGCTTAGTTGAAACAGCTACAACACTCTCCAACAACGACATCATCAGCCTCTCAATCTCATCAATGTCAACATCTTGCTTTCAGTCATCACAATTCTTTTGTTCAGTGACAGTGTTTATCATGTCAAAACATACATTACACCCAAACCAATACGTGGGACCGACCAAGACAAATGAATGAAAATGACGACGGGTAATAAAACGCCGCTAACTTCAAGACCACATAAAACAAACTTAAACCAACAAAATTAAACAATAATAGCATCATCTTGGTCTACAATTACTTACCGGGTTCCCAAGGGGTGAAGGGGTGTCTTCTCTCTCCTCTAAATCAGCCATTTTTGCACAAAATTAAGGGTACTCGCGTGCAAAATGCAAAGGGGAACCACCAGATGACCTGCTGCAAATGAGCGCGCGCAATTGACGATAAACGAAAGTATCGTTTGGTAAGTATCGCGATCAGTGGTGGAAAACTTGAAGTTCAAACCAAGAGAAAAGGAGGAAAGAAGGAAAGGGATGTACTAAAAAGTTGAATAGGGAAATATTAGCAATTGTGAGTGTCACACCCACTGTAAATGACAAGAAATTTATGTCAACGACATTCTCTGTTTCTATTTGTATATTTAAAAAGATATAGGCCTATTATTGATTTTCTTTTTTTAATGCTAAAAAATACTGGATAGGGAACTATTGGAAATTGTATCACACGCACTGTTCAGTGCAAGGTAGGAATGTCAACAAGAAAAATAACATTCTCAGATTCTATATTTTTAGCGTGACTTTTGGTCCCCATAGCTCATTTTTTGTTGTTGTTTGTTTGCATTGAAAACGTTTACTTTTTATATCAATAGAAGCTTGCTACTGGTAGTGTATAACATATAGTAGGATTTTATTATGTAAGAGGTGAAAGTCATTGAGAGGTTTTCTTTTTCATGCATAGTTGGTTCTGACACGGTCCTTCTATGGCTTTTTTTTTCAAAAAAAAACAAAAAAACACTTGATTGGAATAGAGATCGTGCCAGATCGGGTGGGTGTGGTCTCTTCGTGATCACTCATGAGTTGCCACAGGTCATCAACCACATGTAAGTGTGGTGTGATCTTTTCTTTCCCCGCACTCTGAGCATATTGTAAAAAGGAACTGCAAGGGGGTATAGGCATGATAATGAGCAAGCCACTGTCTAATGGTTGTAATTTGATTCAAAGATTTTAAAGGAAAAAATGTTTCTTGGAGCAATGATGTTTGGGTCTTAAAGAAGGTATTCCATTCTGTTTGTCACTTAATTTTGTTGGCCTGTTGTGTATGTACTAAATGTTGAATAGGGCAATATTAGCAATTGTGAGTGTCACATCCACTGTAAATGACAAGAAATGTATGTCAACGACATTCTCTGCTATTGTAAACATGTATTTAAACAGATATAGGCCTATTATTTATGCTTAAAATTCTGGATTGGGTACCATTGGAAATTGTGACCACTCAGACGCACTTTTCAGTGCAAGGTAGGAATGTTAACATTCTCAGATTCTATTGTATTTTTTTATGTGACTTTTTTTCCCATAACTCTTTATTTTTTATTGTTATATGCAGTGGCGGACCGTGACCCGGAGGAGGCGGGGCGTGGGGGGGGGGGCACTGCATTGTTTGTGAACAATGCCGTGTCCCCCCCCCCCGTGCTTTGTCTCCTCGGGGTCACGGTCCGCCACTGATTATATGCATTGAAAACGTTTGCTATTTATATCAATAGAAGCTTGTTACTGGAAGTGGATAACATATTTTAGGATTTTATTATGTAAAAGGTGAAAGTCATTCCGAGGTTGTTTTCATGCATAGTTGGTTCTGACACGGCCCTACATGGCTTTTTTTAAACCACTTGATTAGAATAGAGATCGTGCCAGATCGGGTGGGTGTGGTCTCTTCGTGATCACTCATGAGTTGCCACAGGTCATCAACCACATGTAAGTGTGGTGTGATCTTTTCTTTCTCCGCACTCTGAGAATATTTTAATAAGGAACTGAAAGGGGGTATAGGCATGATAATGAGCAAGCCACTGTCTAATGGTTGTAATTTGATTCAAAGATTTTAAAGGAAAAAATGTTTCTTGGAGCAATGATGTTTGGGTCTTAAAGAAGGTATTCCATTCTGTTTGTCATTTAATTATGTAGGCCTGTTGTGCATGAACTAAATGTTGAATAGGGCAATATTAGCAATTGTGAGTGTCACACCCACTGTAAATGACAAGAAATGCATGTCAACGACATTCTCTGCTTCTATTGTAAACATATTTAAACAGATATAGGCCTATTATTTATGCTAAAAATACTTGATTGGGTATCATTGGAAATTGTGACTATCACAGGCACTTATCAGTGCAAGGTAGGAATGTTAACAACATTCTAAGATTCTATTGTATTTTTTATGTGACTTTTAGTTACCATAGCTCTTTATTTTTTATTGTTATTATATGCGGTGGCGGACTGTGACACGGGGGAGCGAGGCATGGGGGGGGGGGCACTGCATTGTCTGTGAACAATGCCGTGCCCCCTCCCCCAGTGCTTTGTCTCCTCGGGGTCACGGTCCGCCACTGATCATATGCATTGAAAACGTTTGCCTTGTATATCAATAGAAGCTTGCTACTGGTAGTGTATAACATATTTTAGGATTTTATTATGTAAGAGGTGAAAGTCATTCCCAGGCTGTTTTCATGCATAATTGGTTCCGACACGGCCCTTCTATGGCTTTTTTTAAAAGAACTGCAAGGGGGTATAGGCATGATAATGAGCAAGCCACTGTACAATGGTTGTAATTTGATTCAAGATTTTAAAGGAAAAAATGTTTCTTGGAGCAATGATGTTTGGGTCTTAAAGAAGGTATTCCATTCTGTTTGTCATTTAATTATGTTGGCCTGTTGTGTATGTACTAAATGTTGAATAGGCAATATTAGCAATTGTGAGTGTCACATCCACTGTAAATGACAAGAAATGTATGTCAACGACATTCTCTGCTATTGTAAACATGTATTTAAACAGATATAGGCCTATTATTTATGCTTAAAATTCTGGATTGGGTACCATTGGAAATTGGACCACTCAGACGCACTTTTCAGTGCAAGGTAGGAATGTTAACATTCTCAGATTCTATTGTATTTTTTATGTGACTTTAATGCCGTGGTCGCATTTGTTCAGCGGCGGCCGTGCGGCGGGTCGGAAGCGGCAGTTTTATTCATTTTTACTAAAATCATCTATATGTATAGCTGGTACAAATAATTTTAGAATGGCTGTTTTTCGGCTCGCTGTGCGGCCGCCGTGGGGCGGGTGTGACCGGGGTATTAGTTCCCATAGCTCTTTATATTTTATTATTATATGCAGTGGCGGACTGTGGCCCGGACGGGACGAGGCGTGGGGGGGGGGCACTGCACTGTTTGTGAATAATGCCGTGCCCCCTCCCCCCAGTGCTTTGTCTCCTCGGGGTCGCGGTCCGCCACTGATTACCGCCACTGATTATATGCATTGAAAACGTTTGCCTTTTATATCAATAGAAGGTTGCTGCTGTTTATATCAATAGAAGGTTGCTACTGGTAGTGTATAACATATTTTAGGATTTTATTATCTAAGAGGTGAAAGTCATTCCCAGGTTGTTTTCATGCATAGTTGGTTCTGACACGGCCTTTCTATGGCTTTTTTAAAACCACTTGATTAGAATACAGATCGTGCCAGATCGAGTGGGTGTGGTCTTTTCGTGATCACTCATGAGTTGCCACAGGTCATCAACCACATGTAAGTGTGGTGTGATCTTCTCTTTCCCCGCACTCTGAGAATATTTTAATAAGGAACTGAAAGGGGGTATAGGCATGATAATGAGCAAGCCAATGTACAAAGGTTACAATTTGATTTCAAAGATTTGAAAAGGAAAAAAAATGTTTCTCGGAGCAATGATATTGCATGGTTCTTAAAGAAGGTATCCCACTCTGGTTGACACTTAATGGCTTTGACCGCTTAAGCTCCATGGATACTTTAATTGCTACCCTTGGCATTAAAAGCCAGTGCTGGGATTTTGGTATGGTAAAATTCTAGTTCGATTCTATTTTCTTTTTAAGGCAATTAAAAGTTTCAAGGGATATGTTCTGATAGTGTTTTAACCAGTGTTATTGTAACAATAGTCATATAAGACCGACATAGGAAATAATTTGCCCTGGTTATTTAAAGATAGCTCTAGGCATTTGATTTGATTTTGATGGTTTCATAAAAGACAAGAAAGGAAAGGTTTGTTTATTCGAAGGGCATTGTTTCTTAACTGAAGTCAGGTTATAAAAGAGGTCGGCGGACATGCCTTGTGATGTTTTCTCAATGAATTTTCTTGACTGATAGTTTTGAATTTGTTTTGTTTTATGAGCGTAGTTTCGGCATTTGAATAAAGCTAGATAGTACAATTGTAAATATGTAAATAGATGAACGAGAATAGATACAAAAGATAGGTAAAAATAACTCTTCTCTTTATTTAATGCTTTGTTTTAATTCTACAAAGACAGACAGGTGCCTTAGTTAATGAGGTTTTTTTTATTTTTTTTATTTAGGGGAGAGAAGACTTTAAGAAATGAATGGGAGGGGGGGGGGGGGTGGAGCGTGTCAAGCTATCAGTCTCCACATCGGTGCGTTTTTTTAGATCTCTCTTGTCGTAAATAATCTTTCGGAACCCTACTCGAAGGGCCCTTTTCGAAACAAGCTTCGTCTCAGCATCTCTGGAATATTTTGAGGTATATAATATCTGTCATTCTTTTTCTTGTTTATGGATTTGGATCGTTTATCTGTTAATTGCAGTTTTCTTTCTTTGAATGTGAAAGGTTTAAGAGATAAGTTGAAAAGAGAAAGAATTTTTACTTGGTTGAAGGATAAGAAAGCAGACGTAGTTTTCTTGCAAGAAACTTTTAGTACAAGGGAAATCGAAGAAGCATGGGGTTCTGAGTGGAATGGAAACATATACTATAGTCATGGTACATGTCATAGTCGGGGGGTTAGTGTACTAATCAACTCCAAGTTAGGTATTCAGATTCTGGACACAAAGACTGACGAAAACGGAAGGTTTATAATTATGGAATGTATATTACAAGATATAAAGTTAGCTTTAGTTAATGTGTACTTCCCTGTTCAAGGTCATAACATGGAGAGAAACACAGTCTTACACAATTTAAATACAGTTTTAAAAGAAAAACATGATCGAGGTGTTCCTCTCATTATGGGAGGAGATTTTAATTTAGTACGGAATATTGACTTAGACTACATGGGAAATAATACAAGACAGTTTCAGTCTTCTTTTCAGAAGAACTTTGATAATTTTGTATGTGATTTAAATTTAGTTGATATTTGGAGGGAAATTAATGGCGTTAAGAGACAGTATACTTTTAGACAAATTAACCCCTTTATGCAAAGCAGGTTAGATTATTGGTTTATTACAGAAAGTTTTAGAGAATTTGTTTTAACATGTGATATAATACCGTCTATAGCACCAGATCACTCGGCGGTTGTATTTCAACTCTTTAATAAACCCTCTCAGTCAATTCAAACATCTAAAGGCACTTATTGGAAATTTAACAATAGTCTGTGTACAGACGGTGATTTTACTCGACAAATGAAAGACGAAATTATCAATTTGAAAGAAACTTTTAAAAAAGAAATCAAAGATAAGATAATTTTTTGGGATTTCTTGAAAATGAAAATCGGCAATTTTTCTCGGAAATATTCAAAGGAAAAGGCTAAGAAACGAAGAGAGAAAATCAAAGATTTAGAAAAAGAAATTGATGGTATTCAAACGAGATTAACTACAAATATGAATAAACAATCAATCGATTTATTAGAGAATAAAAAGACAGAATTAAAGGCATGTTATGATTATGTGAGCGAAGGTCTTAAAATCAGATCGAGAGCTTCTTTTTATGAAAGCGGGGAAAGGGATACCAGGTACTTCACTCAGTTAATGGAATCCAACAAAAAGAAAACAAATATACGTAAATTATCAATAGGAGATAGATTAACTTTTGATCAAAAGGAAATAAAAAATGAAATAAGGAATTTTTATAGCATGTTATATGCAAAGAGAGATGATAAAATCCTTGATGACTTTTTCTCCGATGTAACAAAATTATCAGAAGAATCGATGAAATCATGTGAAGGGAAAATTACGGAAGGTGAATGTTTAGCTGCACCCACAGATAAAAGTGAGTCATGTGACTCATTTATGTATAATATTTGTGAGTCAGGCGAAACTTGACTCACTAACAAAATTAAATGAGTCTTAGTTGACTCATCTGTAATTAACAAGTGAGTCAATAACGAAATGACTCACTTGCAGAATGCTCCGACTGACTCACATAGTTGTAAAAAATGAGTCAAGATCGGCGATTGACTCATTTACAAAAAAAAAATGAGTCAATTAAGAATAAAGCCGTGCGCGCATGCGCTACTTGCACGCTATGACGTCAACCATCGCGCGAACATTCCCGTTTGACGTCGCCATTGCTGAATTGGATCAAGAGAATACTGTGAGTAAAATCGTTTTAATCCTGCAGTTTTGAGAATAATTTTGTTCATTTCACCTGTAGGCCGCTGAGAAATTAATTTGCTGAAGAGAATGAGAGGAAATTTGGTGGACAAGAATAATTGATTCTCAATTTAGGTGATGATTTGTGGAACTTTGAGAGGATTACGTGCGGGATTTCGTGCACCAGACGGATGCGTGTATGTGTGTGTGCTATATGGCTGTACTTGTCATGCTTGTAGGGCTGTAGTGTAGCTCCGCTGCGCGTCTGTTTAATTGAGTGTAGGCCTAGATATGTGTTGTTGTGTGTTCGGACAGGTTGTGTGTCCGGACTTTAGCAAGTCAAAGAAATTTACAGGCGAAGTTTCATCAATTTTTAGTACAAAATGTAGGAAATATTATAGAGAATTACAAAATAGAAGATGATTACAACTATTGAATTCATATTTTTAGGGTAAGCTAATCAAAAGACAAAAAAGAAGGCTTCAAAAATATAAAATGTCCGGACACCTGACCCTACGAAACAGATTACCACATAACAGTTAGGCCTATAATCTGGATCTGGATGTGTACGATGCAGGGCCCTGATGGGCATGAACGCATCGGATGAGCCTGAGATCGGGTGAGCTTGAGGGAGGGCGAAGGGATGATTAGAAGGTCTTTTCGATGGCATTCTTGAATGAGTTTGTCGATGGCGAGTTTATTCAATGTAAATCAGGTGGTTCCATATGATTGATGATGGTACCGGTACTGAGCATGATCGGTTAAGGGTTCACATTAAGGTGAAATTTTTTTTTTTAAGGTACTTTTATCAAATTTGCTTTTAAAATAATCTTTGATATCTCAGGTTTCAAAAAACAAAGTTTCATCAAGATTGATGATTCCGAAAGTACCGGAATAGTCCATTTTATTCATGGGGGTGCTGCTACCTCTCATCACGGACGGACATTTCTACTCAAATTAAATTCACTCTAGTTTTATTGTTTTTAAAGTTACTCTAATTTGGTTTGGATGTTCTTGCACTCTGAACATTACTCTATTATCAGACATAATATAGTAGAAAAAAAATATTGGGAAGTAATTTTTTTTGGTAGGTGTTAACATTTCCATTTTGAAATTTCCGTCCGTGATGGAAAAAAAGATGAAAAGTTTTTTTTATTCTTTATCAGAATAGAAATAAAAAATAAAAAGGTTTAGAGGTATCTCTCTAAACACTGTACATCATTTTATTTGAACATAGCTGAAATCCATACATTTTATCCATATCATAAACTCAATCAAAAATGATCACGGACGGACATTAATTTCATCACGGACGGACAAAGTTAATTCACTCAAATTCATTTCACTCTAGTTTTATTGTTTTCAAAGTTACTCCAATTTTTTTTTAATGGTCTTGCACTCTGAACATTTATCTATCATCAAACATATTAGCAGGAAAAAAATATGGGAAGTAAACTTTCCTTGTAGATGTTAACATTTCCGTCCGTCCGTGATGAAATTAATGTCCGTCCGTGATCATTTTTATTAGGATAATGTCTATGGATTCAGCTTTTTATTCTTTATCAGAATATAAACAGAAATAAAAGTGTGTAGAAGTATTTCACTGGACACTGTACATCATTTTATTTGAACATGTAGCTAAAATCCATACATTTTATGCATATAATAAATCAATCAAAAATGATCACGGATGGACATTAATTTCATCATGGACGGACGAGTGAAATACTTGTGGAAAGATTCATATATGCAAATGAGAAACTTTGCTGAGTAGATTATGAATTTGATTTTAGCTTCTAATTGCAGTGAAAAATGGCTCTGAGAATTATTCAGAACTCAAATGGAATAAACCTACAATTAACTCTTCACAATTTTTTGTGATATCTTTGTTTGGCCGTTATTGGGGCTATATTGTTGTCAGAATTTTTTTTTAAACATTATTGGAATGCAGATAGAGTTGAAAAGCTACATGTACATGTATATGCCAAAAAAGCGGGAAACAAAGTATGGCAAGAACAAGTCCAAAGCTGTAGATTTTACCAATTCAAGCTTGCAGAAAGTGATGGAGAAGAAGTAGAATGCAATGCATAATCTGATAAGCAGAAAAATCAATTTTTCCATGTACAAACCTATGGCTTCACAATGCTTCTAAGAGAACATGACATCACAGTCTTGAGGTTTGTGAAAATTACATGAATACCTTTTTTCGAAGTCCATTTTGGAGCTAATTTTAAGCAAATTGCTATCTGGTAAACTGTGAAAATGCATAAAGCTTGCACTGCAGTGTTTAGAAGTTTTAATAAGCTTTGGATTGGAATATCAAGTTCATTTTTGGATTCGGTCAGGGCCTAAATACATGAGGGCTGTTTATGTTATGGGGTGTCTCCGCTTTGTATGTGCAAAAGATGGATTTAAAGAGAGCCCCTGACAAGTGTTGATCCAACAAACAAGCATAAGGATCAGCAACCTATTGATCTTTTCAATTTAGTTTTTGGACCTTAAAAAAACATCTTTTTGGAAAAAAAATACTTGAATCAACATGATCATTAATCAACTAGCTGTGGATTTTGAACCTACTAGTATTCTACAATTTAAAAAGACAATATTCTTTACATTCGATTTTGACAAGAACTGTGTTTAGAGCAATCGTATGTCTAGATTATACTGTGCGTCTAGCACCCAGGGGGGGCCACTTACATTGACGAGTGGATACCATGCACGACCAAAAAACACGTAAAAAGGATGTCTTTTTAACGATAGGGCACGTTACGTACGTAACGTGATAAGGGTGTCAAAAACACAAAAATATTGAAAACAGGGTATCTACATGTATTTCACTAGGAAATTACGTGTTTACAGTGTAGGGTCGAATTTGCGGGGATGATGAGGTGCAGAAGGTGGGATCGTACTAAACCAAACTACTGTAAAGCCGACGACCGAAGGACCCGGAACAATAAAACATTCCTGTATTTGTTTAGGGGTTAATTTCAGGGAATATTTGCCAAGAGTATCGTTTTGTTTCCAATACTTGTTAAGGGTAGGGTTTCACACGCCAATACTTGTTAAGGGGTGCATTTTCAGAATATGGAAATTACGTGATTAGGGTGCTTTTCGAGACCCCATGGTCGCGCATGGTATCCACTCGTGAATGGAAGTGGCCCCCCGGGGTCTAGCATAGAAATCAAGTTGCTTCATCTTAAATCAAGTTGCAGCAACTTGATTGAAGTTGTAGCAACTTGATTGTGCCACTAATACTGTTTAATATTATTTAAATATGTACAAATCATCAATACAATAGCATTTGTTTACCAAAAAAAGTATTAAGAACTTCTTACAGAGTTCTTCCATTGTATTTTGATAGTGTCCGTCCGTGATGTCCGTCCGTGATGGAAAATATTTGCAATTCTCTCAAAAGTTTGATATTGGTTAAGAATTCAATATGCTGAACATAGAAGCTAACATACCCGAGTGTTAGTTGCATTAACAATTATTGGTCCATGTAAAGCTGTTTAGATAGAAACAATAAAAATGTACAAAAATTCTAAAAACCACATTTCTATCATGTCCGTCCGTGATATGGCACATTTAGTGGATACCTATGTTTGTAGGTAACCATGGCAACAAACTTTTTTCATCATTCAGCATACTTTGTCCTACCCTTCACTATAAAACACAAAGGAACCTTGTTCATCTTATTCCTAATTTGTTACAAGCCTTCAAAACTTTCAAAATCTATCAAATGTCCGTCCGTGATGAACCGATCATGCTCTACTGAGAAGAACAAGTTCCTGTATTTTTCAATTCTTGCTCTTATTGGATGATAGGTCTGGCACTTACTATTATTTGTCACTTGCCTATCGATATAATCTGAGTTCAAAATGACTCTCACATATCGATCCCTATGTTTTTTTTGTCAGGTAGATCAAATCTAGACCACTCATTCTATGAACAAGGTTATGATATAACCTTGTTCTCTGTTAGTGTTACTGCCCCCTGTGTGGTGAAATAAGGTTGGCAATGTTTGGCCTATTTTCTCCTTTTCTTTGGGACTAATGTTTAATTTTTTGACAATGTTAGGTTCCATTACAGCTATTTATCACATACATGTAACTTGTCTCTTAATTAAATTTGATTCTTTAAATTAATTTTTCTTAATTAAAAATAGAGATTGAAAAACTACAATTGTCTTGCCTTTATTTTTCCACTAATAGAGGGCGTACACAAAAATATGCCCAAAATTTAAGTTTTCAAGTGCTCTGGTGAATACGAAAATTACCCCAAGCTACTAATGAAAAATGAATTGCAACTGTACAGAAATTAGTATTATGGTCACAAAAGTGATATTTTAATGATTTTTTAAATTGTGTGCTGTGTACAGCATTGGCATTCCATATAGTCCTAGATTCCCCACAGGCAGGCATGTAATGAACCCTTGGGTGAGTCTAGACTACATGCATTTCCTTCTCACAGAAAAATGTAGATTTGTACTGTAGGACCTATTCCTGGTCTACTGAGGTGTTTTTAATTTGATAAGTGCCCCTTTCCCAACAATAATTAAGATGAATATTTTTATTAGATAATGTTGAGATGTGAGCCCCCATCTTGAATGGATGTGGTGTTTGTTTTTATTAACTTGGAAATGCAGTCACTATCTGAAGCATATGTCACATTTATCCCATCAAAATAACATTAAGAATATTTCCAATTCATTTTTTTTCTTTTTTGCACATTTTATTTGTTTTTTATAATTTTATTATTATTTTTTTACAGGGCTACTGGAAGAAGTCACTACGCAACAGATTCAGGAATTGCAGGAAATGTCATGAACGTGATAATCCATTAGGACAAATGGAAGCAAAGAAAGGGGACTACACCCAAACCAGACAAAGCTGCAGGCAAACACATGTATGGCATAAAGAAAGTACCTTCCTGCATCCCCAGAAAGTGAGGATGAAGAAACGATCAATGCTCACATCAAGATGCTTCAGAATGAATCCAGAAAAACAAGACAGGACAGCTTGATGATAGACAATCTACTAACTTATGCCCATAAGCGCAAGGGTATCATCAACAGCAACTGGACTGAATCCTACTTGAAGGATATGTACCCTTACCTTTTCCATGAAGATGAGGTAAGTTCAAATCAGCGTTAATACAGATCAAGAAACTTCAAGAATCTATCATTAGATTTACGTGTAACAAGGGTCTATTCTTGCAATAAGCAAGTCCATGCTTAACCCTAAACAGGCCGGGGGGTTGAATCAACCCCGCCCCCCCCCCCCTCCCCGCTCCCGGCCACAGAACAGCCAAAAAAAAACCGGCCTAGTTAGGGTTAACTAGAATTGGAGCTATAAGTTTTATAGAAATGGGTATGTTCACATTTCTAGGATCATGCAATCACATTCTGTATTTTAACCTAGTTTATTAGTATCCATCTTTGAAATAATCAATAAATTGTGTGAAAACATAATATTTAGAAAGTTTGAAATTTTAATCTTTATCTGATCTCAATCATATCATGTCTGTTGATCGAGAAGAATCTAAAGGTCCTACCATTTCACACTCAATGCAGTAAGTAGCGTGTACAGGCTTAAAATTATGATAGTTAAAGGAGATCAAAATTTGCAAAGTACTAAAATTTACAAGAGCAAAATATTTACTCTTCGTTCTTAATTAATAGAATTTTTGTTCTTGCTGACAAGTAAGGGACAATTTCACTGAGCATCTCATGCAAAAACTTATCTTTGTGAATGGGTTAAGTGATAGGCCCATTTCAAGAACTGTATGTAATTGTTCACCAATAAATTTCCATATGAATTCAATACATTGATTATTGTATATATAGAATGAAAGTGATTCCAACTCGTGGAGACAAAGAAAGACTGGAGTCAGTTGGGTCATTTTATCAAGAGTGTAGAGATTTGCACATAGTCTTCAAAATTATTCTTGATTGAGCCATTTTTTACACACCTATTCTTTTTCTTTTTTTTTCACGCAGAGAAACATAAGACTGCCCTGTTTAAATTCCCTCTTTATTCTTTTCATTTGATGTTGAAAGAGTTTGAGAGACTGTCAGAGGACCCAACTAAGCAGAAGTTGGAAGCAGGACATTTGAATATGCTGATCCATTACTAGAGATATGCAAGACTCCCAAGCAAGGTTTGGAGCTCAAAAACCTGATCTTGGCTGCAGCAGCAGAAAATGAAGACACCAGGAAAAGTATGTTATTGAGATGTTTGATAAGGAGTGGGTTTGCAATAATTTTATTCTTGGGAGGAAAACTTTGAAAATGGTTAAAGAGTTACTGTACTTGCCCCCCCCCCCCCCCCCCCCCCCCCGCCGAGTTTTACCAGCCCCAAATCCATATGCCCCATTTTAATTTCAAGAGAGAGAAAGACAATAATTACATGGCTCCAAAGTGTACTCTTCTATTTATACCTGATGTGCAATTCAAATGGTTAAAGAAGGATGACCCAGGCCAGTTGGTCAAAATGTATATTGTATACTGTATATTTTTAATATTTCTGAATGGACAACCACAAAAATACTGATATTCTGGAGTTCGATTTACATTGCTTGAGTTTAGTCTTCATTTTTTTTTTCTTTGCAGTGATCAAATCATGTGGAGCACTTCTGTTGATTCCTACTATTTTTGGAGAGAAGGCATTGCTTTGTCAGCATAGCCAGGTAAGTTTGATGCTTAAAATTCATTTAAGGTTTATACAAATATCAGCAGAATTTTGAGTGAGTGAGTGAAGCTGTCGCAGGCATGTCCATTTAGATAGCTCAACTGACAGGCCATATGAGACCTGGCACCACAAAACTCTTAAAAAGTCAGAAGAAATAGATATTGGATTTAATCTCTCTTTTAACACAGGAAATTCTAATAAGTTTTGAAATGATGTATTACTCACTATCACAGTGAGATCCTAACCTTCGAAAGATTAAGAAAAGAACATTGCCTACCATAGAATTCTACTTATGAGAATAAGGGATTAGATTTTGCCCATTTGATTAAGTATTTTGATTGCTAACTTTTGTTTAGCATCAATGTAAAGAAGATTACACATCAGTATAATTTTCGTGATAATTGATTTATTGAATCTCAAATTATCTCCAGAGTTGATTCATAAATTGAGAACATCCTCCTGAAGCCTATAAACCAATATCACACCAGGGTTTAATTCATAGGGGTTTAAAGTGAAGAGTAGGTCCTATATCTTAATTTTCACCCCCCCCCAAAAAAAAAAAAAATAAATAAAATATTAATTCATTGCTAATATTATTCTAATTGAAAGTTGCAATAATAGTACTTCAGATTTAAAAGGCACTTAGAAATTTTTGAAGTGGCTTAAGAAAAGTATAGGTGAATTCGACTTCACCTCACTGTAACTTGTGGCGGCCATAACTGGGGGGCTTCCAAAAAACAAAAGCACTTTCAATGGAGTATGTCATGAGCCAGGTGTGTTGCCATGTCAGTGTTTTTGTTGGGGTGGACTTGTCCTTTAATGAACTTTGACCATCAAAGTCAGCACTGCTGCTATATTGAACTGAGTAATGCAGGCGAGACTGCCAGAGGCGTTCCACTTGTATATAAATGATTTGATGGCTATACAAACTGTTCAACTTGATGTTTTGGTGTTTCCAAGAAAGTAGTACATTTCTCAACTCTGAGTCCAATTTATTATTCATTTCCATCCATGTAATTTGATAGAGCTTGGATGATAATTCATAGTGAACACTTACTCAACCATGGCTAAGAAATTCTTTATTACAGTTACAATTTTGTAAGTCTTGCGGTTCTTTAGGCTACAATTTGTAAAGTATCAAAGTAAATACTATGGTGTTTCATTTAATATCATACTAGTACATCTTGGACTACAGTACAGTTAGCAGTATATGTATTAGCATAACCTTGAAATTATCATTTTCACTAGGATCAACCAATTTGCCTTGTGTACATTACCAGAAATAAACTAATCAGCATTTCTCACTTATGTTTCCCTTTTTTAGGATAAAAAACGGACCAATCGCCAAAATCATCTACAAAAGTAAGCCCGACAGTGCAGGTCTGACTCTGAGCAGTGATCATGAAAAATTCACGGAAATTCTGCAATCATCCTATATTACAGCAGAGAATGAAGTCATCTGCGAGAAAACCACCTACCTCATGTCAGCAGTCTCTCTGCTTATGTCGGCCCATTATGTATTCAACTGATCATACACCCCCAAGATGGGTAACACCCTCACATTCATTCAGAAGATTCTGATGAACATAGATTCCACATCTCAACCCTCATCCAAGGTCGTAAGAAGCCTGTATGACTTAAATGCTGTCCGAAATGCTGATGCCAGTAGTTCTTCAGTTTAATAGAAATTAATTACTTGGGTGATGCTACTGCAACACAGCTGATCACACTTTCTCTACGTGCAATCACCTTAGGTGTTGTATCTGTCTTTTATGTGCAAAATAGATTGAAATAGATACGACAGGTTGACCGTGAATTTAGACATCAAGTATGTGCATTATTTCGCTTTGCTTCAGTACAATTTCAGTGGCCCTTGAATTGGAAATCTTTTCATATCCCAAGAATTACGTATAAATGCTTAATGAAATTTTTGTCACAGATAAAATAGGATTTTGCACACACAAAAAAGAAAAGATATTTGGACCCAAAATTTTTACAGATCAGATGGTCAACAATTTTTTTTTTGGGGGGGGAATTGAAGACTAAGCTATTAATATTCTACTTTTTTATTTTTGTACACATTTTGTTACTGTACATGTAAATAAGTTTAACACCACAAATTTGAAGAATTACAACATTTTAAAGGTTCTCTATGGAATTTTAGTTAGTTTGTAAGTTTCAAGCAACTTAGTATTTAATTCCAAGAATTATACAAAGGCACTTTTCAAGATTATGGCTTCCAACATCAGTACATGATGGAAACAATTCTCAATGTTTACATTTATTGAGATGGTAAGCACATGCAACTGATTTGAAACTAATTTTATAAATTTGACAAAGCACTGCCATTAGTTTTAAGCCAATCTGCACATTTCCAAGCATGTCAAAGGTATTGCTTAATAGCCCAATCACCACAATTATCATTGCCTTTAAAAAAAAAATTGCACAAATATATTTAAATAGAAAAGGTCAGTATCTGCTTGAAGATACAGCTGCTATAGGAGGCAGATTTTGCGGAAAATACCAGGGCTTCACAGTGAGAGAAATGGTATTAAGAATGGGGGATTCTGCGAAGTGCTTTAAAAATTAATTGAAAATCCAAATTGCACATTTTGAAATTGTCTTGTACTATTAGTAGTAAAATATTTTTGTGGGTTTTCCTACAGCAAAAATTGACATTTGGGGAATTCCCGTGTCATGCATGGGGATTCTTAAATTTAAATTGTGTTTGTACGTATGCTTAAGTTTGAAAAATTGACGTTTTGTGACAGCTTTATCTTTGTTTAGTCGGTTAAACCATGTTGCCAATCAGTTATAAAATCTATGACTCTCTCTCTTGATAGTTTTATTTTTTATTTGATGAGAGGTAGCAGTGCACTTATTTACATGTTTGGTGACTGGATTCTATGCTTGAGAATAGATTTTATTATAGAAAGAAATGCACAGCAACCATAATTATTTTTCAAGTAAACTCTTAAACATTTATCCCATGAAACACATTTCTGTCTGTTGTGGTTACATCACGGATGCATAATGGTCACTTTTGTTTTGGTAATATTGATGGTGACTCTGGAGATTTATTGTTGAGAGGAAATAAATCAGATGGCATGTACAATGCATTTATACATTCTAGTTCGTTTGCTTTAACTGATTGTGATGTGTCTGTTAAGTTAGCATTAGGCTATTGATCTGTTGGTTGTAGGTCCATCATAATCGGCACATCTAAAGCATGCAATGAGACTTCCTGATCCATTCAATTTTGCTGATGATCATGTTTACTTGGAAAATGTTATTAATCATTTTTGGAAAAGCCCCTATGATGACAACAGACCATTTATTTTATTTGGCATCATTTTACACCCTTTTCTTTTGGTGTAATTATCACATATGTATTTGACTCATTTTCAGTTAAGTCGCCTTGACTCACTTCTTCATACATGAAGTGAGTCAAGAGGCTTGATCTACGAACAGAAGTAATGACTCATTTAAGTAAAACCATCTGAGTCATGTGACTCACCTAGGCAAAAAGTGAGTCACCCTGACTCATCATTGATGAGTCACTGGTTTGTCCGTATAACGACACACTAGAAGGATCACATGAGTCACCGTGACTCATTCCAAACGAGTCTGAGTCTTACTGACTCACTTCAAACGAGTCAATGTGACTCATTTAAAGTGAGTCTTGCGATTATATGAGTCACCACGACTCATTAAAAATGAGTCTGCGTCTTAATGACTCACTTTAAATGAGTCAGGTGACTCATTTGAAGTGAGTCTTTAGATTATGTGAGTCACCATGACTCATTACAAATGAGTCTGCAAGGCAAAGATGAGTCACTATGATGCATTAAAAATGAGTCTTCTATGATCAGACTCATCTTTAATGAGTCATGGTGACTCACATATTCGTAAAAGTGTTTCGCTATACGGACAAACTGGTGACTCGCCAAAGTGAGTCAAGGTGACTCACTTTTTTTTGTGGGTGTGCTTTAAAAGGGATGAAGTTAAATAAATCACCGGGTAATGACGGGCTTAGCGTAGAATTTTATTTAGTGTTTTGGCCGCTAATTGGGGATGTTTTAGTTGATGCTTTAAATAATGCTTTTATGAGAGGAGAACTTTCGCCATCACAAAGACAAGCAACTATTACCTTAATTCATAAAGAAGGAAAGGATCCATTACATATTAAAAATTATCGGCCCATCTCACTGTTAAATGTAGACTACAAAATTTTGGCGAAGGTACTATCAATAAGAATAAAGGAGGTGTTGCATGAAATAATCAATGTCGACCAAGTAGGATATTTAAAAGGAAGGAATATTGGGGAAGCTATAAGACTTATAGATGACATGATTTTTCATTCAGTAAAAAATGATATATCGGCATATCTATTGGCCATTGATTTTGAAAAGGCATTTGATTCGGTTTCACATTGTTTTTTGTTTAAAGTCTTGCAAACGTTTGGTTTTGGACCCTCATTTTGTAAATGGACAAGTACTTTGTATAAAAAAGCTGAAAGTTGTGTTTTCAATGGCAGTATTTCAACAGGTTACTTTGATATAGGGAGAGGGGTAAGACAAGGAGATCCGTTATCCCCCTATCTCTTTATTTTATGTATTGAAATTTTGGCTAACAGAATAAGACTTGATCCAGAAATTCACGGAATCAAGTTTGGAAATACAGAAGTTAAGCAAATTTTATACGCAGATGATATGACAATTTTTGTAAAAGATACTCGGTCCATTGAAAAGTTAGATATGCTGTTCGAATGTTTTGCCGAAACGTCAGGTTTGAGGATGAATAAAGATAAAACCTTTATTATGTTACTGGGACACCATGAACAAATAGATCAAATTTTACCTTTTGGTAAAGTGGAGCAGATGGTTAGGATCTTAGGTATATATTTTTCATTAGATAGAGAAAGTCAAGTAAGAATAAATTACAAAGAAATACTTAGTAGAATAAAGAAAATTTTGATGTGGTGGAAGCAAAGGGATTTGACATTAATGGGCAAAATTCAGTTAATTAAAACATTTGTACTATCTAAATTGATATACATTTCTTCTCTTACCATTGTCCCGACATGGGTAATAGAGGATCTTAATACACTGATCTTTGGATTTTTATGGGGTGGTAAAGATAAAATTCAAAGAGACATTGTTTATTTAGATTATGGTCATGCTGGTCTAAAAATGACAAATTTTCAGTTATTCATTAAGACACAAAGAATTATGTGGATTAAAAGACTTATAATGGGAGAGCCAAAAATGAAATGGAAACAATATTTCAGATACTTAGCACACGATATGGGAGGATTGCTAATTTTTTTTAGTAACCTCACAATGAATTTGATAGGATTTGAACTGCCAGAATTTTATACAGAAATGTTAGATGTATGGTTCAATAAGAAATTGTTTTTACTTAAAGAAGAGAAGAATAAAAGAAATGAGATCATTTTCAATAATAGGTTCATCCGTTTGAAAGGACAAACATATTATAATGAAAAGCTGTTTTTAAAGAAAATTTATAAACTCCATCATATTGTAGATAAAGATGGGAAGATTAAGTCTATTTCGACCTTTCAAAAAATGGGTTTGGATCGTTTTGAAATAGAAAAGATACTCGAAATTTTTAATAACATTCCATACTTTTGGAAGGACTCGCTGAAAAAAGGGGTCAAAGTTCTATAGATAGTGAGTTAATTTTGGATTTTCAATTAAAAGGCAGGACTTTTGACTTGCAAGACATCACATCAAAAAGAATATATGATATTCTTGTAAGTATGAAATCGGATATACCCCAAGCATTTAAAAAACTTGAGGAAAAATATAATTTAACAAACAAGGATATATCTGATATTTTTCTAAGACCACGAAAATCGACTCTGAACAGCAGACTCAGAGAATTTCAATTTAAAATATTACACAATATACTATACACAAAAAAATATTTATATTTATTTAAAATGACAACAGATGATTTATGTTCATTCTGCAGTAAAGAAGAAGAAACATATGATCATATATTCTTTTCATGTGATAAAATAAAAACTATATGGATAGAATGTGGGAACATGCTTCAACTCCCTATCATTACAAATATAGATAAAAAAGGTGTACACGTAGGCGTGGAAGGGTCAACTAAAGGAGAGGCTCAATTATTAAATCACATAATAATCCTCATAAAGTATATGATTTTAAAAAATAGTAGAAACACAAAAGATCCACCGACCCTTAACCATATCAAGGAAAAAATACAAGAAGATAGACTTGAAGAAAGAAAACTAGCTGAACAGAGAGGTCTATTAACAAATCATTTCAGAAAATGGGACAAGTTTATTTTCTAGGGATGCTGAGGCTAAGAAAGTTCAACCATACAGTTAGACTGAAATGGAGGGTAGGGTTGAGGGGAGGGAAGCAGGTCGCGCTTCCTGGGCTTGGATGGGATGTGGGGGGAGGGGCAGTTGGGATAGGAGGGCTTTACTTTGTTTTACTCATTCAGTTCAATTGCGTCACTATGAATTATTTTGTTATAACTATTTTGTTCCTGATGACGCGAATGTTATATTCTGTATTTTTTTTGTACAATTCTTTTTTGTATTATGAATAATTATTTATTTGACTTTGTGAACAATGTTTTGTTAATTTACTATTGTATGTATGATTTTGAACTGAATGTTTTAATAAATACTACTTCAAAACAAAAAAAAATGTCAGTGGGAGAGAGATAGCATGGATAGGGTTGCTGGAGAAAAATATTACGTAGGCCTACAAAGTCATCCAAAGGATTTTTTTATTGCTCGGTATACGTATCTGCAGTGTTGTATGAAGGTTCTCACAACATAACAAATTGGCAGAGTAATTAAATGCTGTTTGTGTTAATTAGGACCCTTTTCACTTTTCAGGGGATTTGTGTGCGTGTGTGTGTGTGTGGGATGATCATTTCCTATGAATTCTATTTAAGCAGCACTGACCGTCATACCATAACCACAACATAAGAATTATCAATTAAATAAGCATCAATATTCATACCTGAATGTTAATACCCAAATAAACAACCTGACAACAACAATAACAACATGCTCTGAAATTTATATGACATTTACGGGGGAGCCTACTCTCATATTGACGTCACAAATCTTTAAATGTTTATACCGTTATTGGTCTTACAGAACTGGCTTTATAGATAATAATAGCTTTTGTTCAAAAATTCCTTCATGCATTCAAGTATCCCTCTATGCTTGATATGGACTAGTTAATTATGTGTTCTACTAATGCTCAATAATTATTGATACCCATGGGATTATAATACCTCTGAACTTACGACTTTGCAATTGTTATAATTTTACAGTGCATTATCTGATATTGATTAGTTAGCATAACATGAAAACAAGTTAAGCTATTAAGTTGTTTATATTGATGTATTTTTTAATGATTGTTGTGTTATTTCCGATAATACCGTCAGATCTGGTCCATGATAAGTATACAGCCCAAAACATTATTGTTTGCAATAAATGATATAGATGCTTGTAGGCCTAGAGGACAGCTATATAGTATAGGAATCGAGAAGTGTGGGCGGTGAGTTTATTTTTATCGGAATCATCAGTTTTATTGCAATAAAATGTTATTATGCAATGTCTCCAGGTATTATTTTAAATTATTATATTCATACTGCAATATGATAGGGTTATATTATATATATATATATGTATATATATATATATATATATATATATATATATATATATTCAGATACCTGAAGAAGGCCGAACTAAATGGCCGAAAGCTTGTATTAATAAAAGTTGAAGAAATCCAGGCTACGTCTCCCGCTTCAATGCTTTTTGAGCTTCTTCGCCAATATATTACTCACTGAAGCACCCACGCAATGTTTAGGTCCTTGATCATCACAATTATATATATATATATATATATATATATATATATATATATATATATATATATATATATATATATGATATATATATACAGTACAAACAACTGATGAGAAATTGAATGTATTAGTTTTTTTTCAATGTATTTTTATATCACTTGTGTTCCACAGCGAGTTGGTTTTCTTGTAATAAACTGTGATACAAGTCTGGATATTACCTTCTTTAAAAAAAAATACATAGCTCTCTGTATTTCTTGATGGATTTACGAGTGCCAATATTTTTCTCCACTTTGTCTGCTTTTACATCACTGAACTCAATTTATCACCAGGGTGAACTTCTTTGTGGTGTGATTACAATTTTTATATGCATTTTTTACATGCAAATTAATCTTCACCCAAATTTGCAGTGACGGTAAAGGGGCCCAGTGAAGAATTCTCACCTTTCATTGTTTATTGAATTTCTCTCCCATTACACCCATTATTTAAAAAAATATTCTTTTTAATGAGACTAAAGGAAATCGTCACAGTCAGTAAGACTGAGAAAAGGGGATCTCATTCCTAAAAGATAACAATTTGACCACATTCACCAAAATAACTTAAGAAAAAAATACCGAAATTACCCTTTATTCTTACCCCCTCAAAGATAATCGGCAACGAGAATAATACTTCCCTTGCTCATTTCCTAAATCCTTCAAAAAGGAATCCTTATTTTGGCTCACAAAAGCCTGGTACACCGTTGTTCGGTTGACCCTCCTCTTAATCTGCGCCAGACTGCAGTGTAGCTTTTTTCCCCAAAGTCTCCTATTTTTCATTAAAAAAAATGCCCTTATATGAATGCGACCACCGAAAGTGGCGGTCTTAGGTGCCTATAATATTGTTCAGAACCAAATAGGTCCTCGGTCAAAGTATCGAAAATCGCAATCGAATGTAAAAACCGCTATCGATTGTGAACAGCGCCATCTCTTGTTATCCTACACAAAGAAAACTCGCAGTTTACTTTTATATACAGTACTCGCAACGCACTGCTGCAACTCACTCCCCACTGCAGCAAAACAAAGAATTCTAAAAGTTATTTTTGATGATGAAGGGTACGTCATTCTTTCCGGATTGATTCTTCCTATTGTCCTTATTCGAAAGCCAAAGATTTCTTTTCATTGTCAATATCTCTTTGGTCTAAGCATATTTTATCATTTTCCTCACGGTGAAATTTGTTTTGTTTATAATATATAAACAAAACAAATTTCACCGTGAGGAAAACACTTTCCGTGTTCTGATGGCCGTCAACAAAATCCGCCAATTACCTCTCTTTTCTCCCTTCCTCTCTCTTTTTATCACGCTCTTTCCTATCGGCATTTCTTTCTTTTTCTCTCTCTCTCTCTCTCTCTCTCACATATATATATGTCTTTCCTTCTCTCTATTCTCCCCACTCTCACATCTCCGAACCCGGCTGGCCATGGGTGAATGATGTGATATTAATTGTTCAATATGTCACACCCTATGTCAAATTGGATTTTCATTTTAAAAAGGCTATTTTCCCCCACATTATGCCCCCATCAAGTCTGTTTTGGCCCACATCGCCACTGCACAAACACACACAAACTAAGAAAACAATAAAATCACTTGTACATCCAATTCATTTATTTTTTAATAAGAAACTTCCACTTATTCTTAACTATATACGATCTTCCCGTACCTGCTTTACAGAGTTATAATTATTTCTTTCGATACAAACCCCCCACACGTTCAACACCGTTTACATGATTGGAAGACTATACACATTCATGTTGGATAAACTTATTCGACCATTAAAAAAGGACAAATCGTTTTGATTAATGAAATTGTATATAAATGCAGCATATAGTTGCATATTCATATTTTACATTTTTGTATTGTCTAATATTCTCATTGCATTTTGCTTGCCCCCCCCCATAATCGGTTTATTTCATCATTTATTTATTTACTCATCGATTCACTATATACGTCTTTTTCATGTCATCGTGACTTCGTCAGTAGTCTTATTGCGCTGCTTTGCATGAACATGATGAAGGTCCTTGATTTATTTATAATAACAGAATACAAAAACTTAAACAAAGCAAACAAAACTAAGAAGGCTAATTCAACAGTATAGGTTAACAACTAAAATTCAATAAGTTCTCCTCTCGATCATTAAGAAAAAAAAAGCCGTTAGAATAGTTTTCTCTATGCATAATTCACGTTTCGTAAAAAAATATCGCATAGGATAGCAGTTAAAATAAAAGATTTCAGAAAAGACTCAATATGTTTCATAAATTATTTTTTTCATAAAAAGTAATATATTTCAGAACAATAAATTTTAAGTAAATTCTAATATCATAATCGAAACATTGAAGCTGATGAATATATTATCTACTAACTACGAAGTCTAAACAAAATACAAACTAAAAAAAATGAAATATATATATTGTACTTCACTCGTTCTTATACTCATTGACCATGTTGACAGTGCAAATAAGACTTACATAGTACAGTATACGAGGTTTTCAGTGCTCAGCGATATTAATTTGATACAATATTTACACGATTTTTATCACCAAACCTGTGATTTATTCAAAATAATATATTGATAGTTGGCTTTGATGGGCTATCCTTTCAAGGTATTTTCATATTTTAGGTTGTGCTTGTACCTGTTATAATACCTTACAAAATCAATTAATCAATCAATCAATAAATCAATTAATCAATCAATCAATCGTCATTATACAGCCCCTATATAATAAAGGGATTTACACTCAGAATTCATCGTGGATCCCCTCGTTAGTCATTTACATTAAAGGTCTAGTCCATCCCAGCAAAATGTTTCCTTGAATAAATAGAGAAAAATCAAACTAGCATAACGCTGAAAATTTCATCAAAATCGGATGTAAAATAAGAAAGTTATGGCATTTTGAAGTTTCGCTTATTTTTCACAAAAAAGTGATATGCACAACTCAGTGACATGATGAGTCGGTCGATGATGTCCATCACTCACTATTTCTTTTGTTTTTATTGTTTGAATTACACATTTTTTTTTATTTCATTCTTTACAGATTTATAATATTTCATATAATAAAATACAAAAGAAATAGTGAGTGGATGACGTCATTACTCTCCTCGTTTGCATATTAACCAGAATGTGCATAATATTATTTATAACAGTTTTGTGAAATTAAGCGAAACTTTAAAATGTCATAACTTTCTTATTTTACATCCGATTTAGATGAAATTTTCAGTGCTGTGCTTGTTGGATTTTTCTCTTTTTATTCAAATCAATTTTTGGGGGTGGACTTGTCCTTTAATGATTGTCCATAATCATGCTCTATTTTATACTGCTTTCCTTTAAAATATCAATCCTTAAAGGTCAAGTCCACCTCAGAAAAATGTTGATTTGAATCAATGGAGAAAAATCAGACAAGCAAAATGCTGAAAATTTCATCAAAATCAGATGTAAAATAAGAAAGTTATGATATTTCAAAGTTTCGCTTATTTTTAACAAAATAGTTATTACTTGAACGAGCCAGTTACATCCGAATGAGAGAGTCGATGATGTCACTCACTCACTATTTCTTTTGTTTTTTATTGTCTGAATTATACAATATTTCAATTTTTACGAATTTGACAATTAGGACCACCTTGCCTGAACCACAAAATGTTAAAATAATGGATTTTCACGTGTTAAGGGAGGAATGAAACTTCATTTCACATGACAACGACGAGAAAATCAAAATGTTTTATTTTTCATATAATAAAATACAAAAGAAATAGTGAGTGAGTGATGTCATCAGTTCCCTCATTTACATACCGACCGAGATGTGCATATAACTGTTTTGTGAAATGAAGCGAAACTTTAAAATGTCATAACTTTCTTATTTTACATCCGATTTTGATGAAATTTTCAGTGTTATGCTTGTTGAATTTTTCTCTTTTTATTCAAATCAAGTTTTTGTTGGGGTGGACTTGTCCTTTAAATTTGTATTCAAATCACATTACTTTGTATTATGTTTGAAATGGAAGAAATGAATTCAATAATTAGAAATTTATCCTGGCTTATTTAAATTGAAAATTTGACATAATAATGAAACACGTTTATAGCAGACGAGACGCTATAGACACTGCATTCTGTTTGTTTGCCATAATCTTGATAACGTATTGCTCCATTAATCATAATGGCCGCTATTCATAAAACTATCCCAAATCGAGTTGTTACTCATAAAATCGAGGAAGCTCCGCTAATCATATTGTACATTGAATGTCACTTATCATAAGGACCTCTATTCAAAATAGGCATAATGAATAACGTTTGCTTGTCACGGCAGAAGATGAATGGTCATTATATTACACAATAATAAACAATGTTTGAAATTTTATACAACAGTAGTTATTCACCAGTTTAAACAACCGTGCTTGATTTATTGAGGATTGAATATCAAAAATTAAACTTTATTGTTTAAAAATATCGACATGATCGAACACTGTCTTGCAGTCGAACCCCAATCATAATCATAGTCAAATTTTATCCTGACTTGTACGAATAAGTCTTTATTACTATTTTTCGAATCATGTATTAACACTTTTAATCATCAACGATCCAATAACGATAATTGCAAATTTGAGGTGTCGCCAAATTCAGGCAATATTGTTTATCAATAAATTTCCAAGCATAATATCACACACTCTTTGAAAATAAAATGTAAGATTATTACAATGCAAATATAGCACTGTGCATCAATCAGATCACATTCGCCGAGATAACATTTATTACTTGGGAGTCCGAGAATGGATTTCAATCTGAAAAATCACTATTTATGACTTCGAAATCCTAAAAAAAGTTACGTCGTTAAAAAAATAGCACATTGTTTAACCCTGTCACTCTAACAACAAGTTGTTTAAACTCTTATTGTGATTGTAAATAACTTGTTTCAAAATTTTAAACAGCTGTTATAAATGTTTAAACAATAGTTGTTAGAGTGATGGGAATTTAAACAACGTTTTCCCAGTGTAAGAATAAATATATAGTAAACATGATAATGCTTGTTTATCATCCATATTATCAAGAGTTCATTTTAACATGTTTAATGACTGTGCATGTTGTGAATGGATGAACCAGAAAAGATTTAATTTAACTGGTACAAAAAATGAAGAATATGATACAATAAATAACGAAATGAAGAACCGTCAATGTATGATTTTAAATCATATAAATTTGGAGGAGTGGTAGAATATATTTTATTAGGCATGTTAGGGGAACGGGTTTTCGGTATTATACACCCCCTATGGCGATCAAGGGTCTTGGTGCATGCACTCGGCCCCGCAACACTACACAGACACCTTCTGGAACGCAGAGAATCTATTGTCAAAGTTTTTCATGACAAAGAAATCTTCACTCTAAAAATTCGAATGTTAAATTAACATTTGAAAGGTTGGAGGAGTGACAACCGTTCCCAAATGTTAAATCCAACCTTGTATAAAGCTGAATCCAACATTTTAAATGTTGGGTAGAACCACTCGAAGTGGTAAATGCAACATTTAGAAAATGTTGTCACTCCTCAAACCTTTAAATGTTAAGTTAACATTTCTTGTTTTTAGAGTGTTTGTCGAAAACCAGTGAATCAAAATAGCCGTTTGTCCGTGACTCTGGACAAAAGGTATATATCAATTATTTTTGTCTGCTCCGAACCAATTTCGACAAAGGCCTCTCCGCTGTCTATTGTGATTCGATGCATTTTCAATAGATTTACAACGTTGCGGAAACTGTTCTCGTTGTATAGTTGCAAAAACTCCCTGTTTTCACAATGAGCATGCAGACGATTCAGGCTCTCCATTAAATATTATATCTCTTAGACTAAATCTTTCGCCAGAACGTGACGGGTGTTGAAGGGCAAGGAAGCGGCAAGGCTTGATTAAGGAAAAAAAATCTTCAAAACAGCCAGACAACGGCATGAAGTCGAAGACCTATGGGGTTTTAAAAGTTCAAGTGAACCTCTGGAAGGTACATCTTGTTATCAACGATGTACTTGCATTGGTAACAATGTAATATTTTAACGGGTAGGGGCGTCGGTCCACGTTTCGTAAGGGGGGGGGGGCAACTGAAAAAACAAATCGGTGCGCTCTCCAAATTACATTACAGCAATTTCTGCGCAAAGTGCACCGAAAAATTGACAAGATTAGTTTTTTAAATGTATTTTTATGCCATGTTTAGGCACAATGGTTTCATTGTTTTTTTTTTCAACATGATTGCATATTATAGTTTTTCAAGTTGTCCGAATTATGGGTGGGGGTGGCAAATCGATTTGTAATCCCCCAAATATTTTCATGGGGGCGATCACCCTTGCCCCCAGGATCAAAGCCTCTGTTAACTGGGAGGGGGTGGCATTAATTCGAGCTTCACTACGAATGAGAACATGCATTAATACATTTGGGGTGTAGCTCAAAATGCACAACAGCTATGACTCTTTCCCCCATGTCAATACAGGCTTTCAATGATTATTACGATATACGAGCAAATGAATGAGGGCCCCCTTGAGCCCCTGCCCCCCGCTCTTTATCTTCCTGAGTAAATTTTACAATTAAGCCCATCTTTGTGTGGGCTTTTTATCGGGAGGGGGGGGGGGTGAAAAAGAGATAAAAAATATAAAGGAAGGGCCAGGGACATTTCTTCATGGACAGGGAAAACGATGATTTACCTGTTTACAATGAAGGTGTTTTCTTTTACGAGATTGAAATAAGATCGATGGTAGAGATGAATTAAAAAAGACTACATGCTTCGGGAGACACAATTCTTATTTTCCCAGAATAAAAATTATAGATTTCAAGTTGAATGATGAATGATGGGGGGGGACATGAGCCTGGCTTACGGGTGCATTCTGCCTGGGCACATAGCAATTATTTCGCTGACAATAGCGACAGCCCACATAAGTAGAGATAGAGGAACTTACAAAATAACAACAACACTAACAACAACAGCAGCAACAACACCTCACCAACAATATCATCGACAGCATGCAACAAGTAACTCGTGGCAAGCGCGGAGACATGGATAGATCGGGAGAGAGGTCAAGTGTACAAAACTGACATAGGCTTCTTTAGAAAAAAAATACTTAAAATAAACCAGAAGCCTTCATAATATTTTGTAAAGTCGACGATAAAATTCCAATGGGTCGGCCACACGGGTCTCCCATCTTGAAAAAATTGACATCACCCGGGCACTTTTCCCTGTCCTGTTTCGTATCGGGGTCACAATACCAGAAGAGAATTATTTACCTCTTAATTCGGTTCAAAGATGAACCGAGCAATGTGTAATAAACCGGTAAGCAATACCCGATTGACCGATGAGTGTAGAAGGTTTATCGTTCTGAGATATCGATACCAATCATTGTTTGACTTTGGCCTGTTTAGATTTATCAGACTTATAGTTTTTGGTTGTGCACATGATGAAATCCTCGCCAAAGTACCGCGGATATCCGGGATCGGCGCTTCGGTGTTCTGTGCTGTATTTTTGGTACTTCTTACGTTGGAGGAAATAAAGATTTTCTACAAAGAAAAGAAAGGAAAACATAATGATGATAATATATCCTGTATATCATATTCATCTGAAGAAGGGGTGCATGTAAAAACATTCCTTCTCATTTTTAAACTATATGTATCTTGTTAATTTATTAACCTTTTATTTATTTATAAATATACTGTGTATATATAAGTATATTTACTCATCTATTTTCATTTATTTATCCTTTATTATTTATTTATTTTTTTGTTCATTCGTATATTCATCTATTTGTTTAATATAATTTATTTATTTCATTATCATTATCTTATTTTTATTCATTCATTTATTTAATTTACATACTTCGGGGGTGCACTTATAAATGCAATGAACTCAATCTTCTGCTTCTCCTCCTTCTTGTTCTTTTTTTTTGGGGGGGGGCAGGTGCTGAGGTGTAGGCCTACTTACTATCAGTATATTGGAACGCTGCATTGACGGGCGTCTGAACCCCCGCGAAGACATCTTTCGTCAATCTCGGAAATCCACCATCAACGTATTCTCTCTTTTCATCATAGCGCCAAACGTATGGCCCCCGGAAGAAATAAGTTTTGTTGTAGGCCCGGAAGTGGAGAGCGGCATCCACGCGACCCGGCATGTTCCGGGTCCGGACAGAGCGCGGGAAACCGGGTAACAATGTCTTACCCTTATAAATCCACATCAAATGACCTGTTGGGAACAATTGAGATATATTTATTTGCGTAAAATTTATAGGAATATAAATATCTTAAGTATTTTTTTTTACCTTCGATCACATAATGTTCGATGATCACAATAAAAAAATTTAACGAAATAGCTTTATGCCCCGGCGTTGGGGCGACCCACGGGGGGGGGGCTACTCGAATTATAACATGAAACCTGTGCCACACAAAAGGCGAACATAGGGGGCTCTGGAACTAATTCTTGGTATTAAAATGGGGGTCTCAGAAACGGTTCTTCGATCAACAATAACTAAAAATGCAATGCTTTGGAACTGACCACACACAAAAAGGGGGGGGTATCCAGGGCTTCGTAACAAAAAGGTTTGCAATCAATCGCTAAATACCAATGACCAATCAAGATCGTCGTTGCACGAGCACTCTATTTAAAATACTGACTGGGAACCAATCAGTGCGGTTCTTTCATACTTGCAACTCATCGCAAACCTTTGTGTTCCGGAGCCCTGAACTCAATCGTCGCATGGTAGCGGCTATATAATGGAGCAGCCGAAAAAAAAATACGCGCGGGTCTTGCTTGATTCATATCGCATATCGGGTTTAGTAGTTCATGATCAGGCATGCATAACCACAAATTTGAGGGTCTCTGGACATTACGAAAATTTCCCGTTTGATTCTCGACCTCACTTCGGACTGCAAACTGCGGTGGCATACCCCGTTTTGCGTTTGCAAATCTCAAACAACTTTTCAAACCCCGATAAACCCATCTTGGCCAGGTCTCGATTTCCCCTTGTCTCGATTTCACCACCACGGGCCAGCTAAACGAGCGTTGAGCCAAGGACGAAACGATAAACAACAGCTGTGCTATTACGTAAGACTTGTCTGCCTGTAGAAGGATCTTCGGAATGAAATTATTGTATTCGATATTAATCACGTTTTCAAAGGCATATTACATTCAGACATCCAATACTAGTCCATTTTCAATTTCGAACGAAGAAAATCGACCTCGAAATAAGGAAAGTATGCGGAATAAAAATTACGGTATGCTTAGCATGCAAGACCGCGATGCATCCCATCTAGTTTCTGTCCGTACAGCAAGAAAATATGGGATGCATGCCGTTCACTCGCGCAACGATACAGTCTTAACGAAAGAAAGGAAGGAAGGAAGGAAGAGAGAGAGAAAGAAAGAAAGAAAGAAAGAAAGAAAGAAAAAGAAAGAAAGGAAGAAAAAAGTTTCTATCAACGCGTGTATACATGGAACTCCATGCACTCAACAGAATGCAATCCATCGTGTGTGGCCCCCTGCTGTGACCGGGGTGTATTATCTTCGGACCGAGGTCAAGAAACAGGTGTTTCTATACTTAAATTTCATGCTTGAGGGCAATAGGGTTTTGAGAAGAGATTTGATGATAAGGGAAACTTGGGGTATACTGCTCTTAAACGCAAAATTTTCGTCATGGAAAAATGGGAATTTCAATGGCTTTCTAAATAATGTAACGGAAATAGGCTGAAAATGTGTGTCTCGACCGCCATACATACGTATCGTAGCACCCGGTGGGGGGGGGGCTTGGCAACCGTCCTTATGATTTTTCAAATTTTGAAAAATAGAGGATTAAAAATAATTGAAAGAGTTAGAAAAAGTGACCGGAAGAATAAAAACAAGGTATCACAAATAGAGATTGTGAAACTATACAAGATAAAAAATAAAACAAAATACCGAGGATTTTAGATAAATTCATTTAAAGAAAAGAAAACATTATCCAGCACGTGACCCACCATCAGGAAATTTAATGACTGAATGGTATTGTGAATCATTAATTGATCGGTCATAGTTTTTGAGATGAGAGTATAGGACTACGTGGTTGATCGTAATAAGAAGGATCGACAACTCTATCATAAAATTATTATGAAACAAAATAACCATCGTTTTTGCTCGGACATTAAATAGACACACTAACAATCCAAGTTAGAATACTCAGTAGTCTATACCTTGCGTGTGTAATTATTATGCTCTCGATGGTGTGTAGTAACTGTTTAATATCGCCCGATATGATGATAAAACAACATTCAACGGAAATAGCATACCTTTAAGAGCTACAATATGACCATCTTTTCTTTGGTAAACGGTGTCTATTTTATGCGGCATTTTGGGAAATCTCCGCGCTATTTTCTCTCCTTTCTTTGGTGACATTATTTTTCCGATCTTCTTCAATCGCCAGAAACGTCGATCCTACAGAGAATTGGAAAAATATAAGTAATTATTATACAATTTAATCTTGAAAAAAGGGGGCCGTCTCGCAGTTTAAATAAAGGGGGGGGGAGCAGCCTCAAATTTGGACTGTATTCCAGTGCCCCACCCTCAAATTGGGATCCATCAGTGCACATGCTGCTCTAGTGTTAGAATAGATGAATTTGACTTCGCGGTCCCCCATAACTAAGGGTTTCCAAAGAATAGCAAAACTCTTTCAATGGATGGTACAATGAGCGGGGTGTTTTGCTATGCCAGTGCACAACAGTTGTTATGTACACCTGACGCCCCCCCCCCCCGGCGCCCCCCAGTTAGAAATTTACCATAACAAACATCACCCAAACCGAATTATGTTGGCGACTCACACTCGAACTAAATCGGTGAGTGGACTGCCGCCCTCTACGGTCAATATATGAAACTTCTTTCCTTCTGATTTTCACTTTGAAGATACCATACTTTTCAATATTTAACCTTGTTTTTTTAAAGAAATGAAATAACCTGTGAAATGTATTTAGCGTAGTATTACTGAAAATATAACTTATTGTGTACCTAACATACTTACGTCCCAGTACAGGGGGCTACAAATCTATTTAGTTTGTATATTGGTTGGTTACCATTTCTTCCACCGAAGCGTTGGTGGTATAGCGGTTAGCATAGTTGCCTTCCAAGCAATTGACCCGGGTTCGACTCCCGGCCAACGCAACTTTTTTTTTTTTTTACTTTTCACAATTTTCAAGTGCTCTAATATTCCAAATTATTTTTTTCAATAAAAAGCGGCTGGCTATTAGTTTTGATAATTATTCATCATCCACCTACATTATGCCATGGACCTTGAATATGCCAAAATAATGCCTTGGCGTTGATGACTCTTCACCATCCGGGCTCGCATAGTAGGCTCAACGAATAGGTAGTTTGGGGCTCAATTACTTTTAAGGCCTCTACTCATTCAATCTAAATTATGCAAACAAAGAAACTATTTCAATTCAAAATGTAATCATTAAGACAAATAGGGTATAGAATTTGTTTGGCCTGCATTAATACAATCTTACTCTGAATACAAATAATGTCCCATCTATTAGCGCTGTGGCGTCGAATGCCTTGTTGCACTCAGCTCTTGGATTGCCTTTATAACGAGGTATACTGGGATCACCTGCAAAGAAGAAGATAAGAGAAGAGAAGGGGAGGGAGGGAGAGAGAGGGGGGGGGGGGGGGGGGGGGGGGAAAGGGAGGGGGGGATAAATAAGACGGTGTTTCTTCTTAAGTTCCTTACCCTTTTTTCTTGTAGGCCTAAAATAAAAAAAAATCAAGTTTTGACTTCTAAACAGACTAATGAGCTTGAAGACAGATGATACTCTGAACGTATTTATTTCAATTCTTTTTATTTTTGCAACAAGTTTTTCTCGGCCTTAAGTGACTCAACACCCGTTGCAAACTAATCAAAATTTTTTCAAGGAAGTATATTGTGCTGTACATTAATATGCAATTTTAATGTTATAAAAAGTATTATTTTAAAGTGTTTTGTAAAAACTTTTGTGTTGAAACTGTCATCAGTTGGTGTCCCTAGAGAAAACCACATCCTGAGGTGTTAATATTACACCCTAGAGGTTGAAAATATAATACCAAAGAATGTCAAAGAATAATATTAACCAAAGGCGCTGTACATGCTGTAAAACCCATAATACTGTATATTGCACACCGAAATATCTAGCATGGTCCTCTTTGTTCATCGGTTAGCACCACAATTTTTTGCTGGGTATTAAATTATTGTACCCATATTTTGATGTTTTTATAGAAAACTCACCGTATAGTACTTGAATCGCCCTAATGTCGTCATCGCCCAACTTGAATTCGTTATCATCGCCCTTAAAACCCGCGTAGTCTGGAACCATGATCGAACCCATGGTGTGCGAATGTTCAAGGCCGAGGCTATGTCCAAGTTCGTGGGCTGCCACTTTAAATAGATTATAGCCTGCACCATGAAGAAGAGAATTAACAATTCATTTATATATTAGAATGTATTATAAAGGCAAAACTATGTATTAGATGTTTCATGAAAAGTCGTGTGTGCTTAAAAAAAGTATACATGACTTGACGTAGATAATATAAAACATGCAAGAAGAAGAAAAAATAGAAGATTAAGAACAACATGAATAAAGAGAATAATAAGAAAATAGGAGAATAAAAAAAGAAGGAGGGATACAGGAAGAAAAGGGGGACAGGATAATTACAACATGTATACAATGATTTTGTTCCCTCTAATAGCCTATCGGTGACCCAACCCACTTTGCGAACTCAATGATGATTTCCATGTAAAACACATAACCAAATATTAAAACACAACAGCATTACCCGATTCGCCATCATAAGAGAAGTACTCCGAGTCATCGAAATGGACATCGCCGTCGAGGTCGCCGAATTGTCCATTCGGCAGATAGGCGTGGGCAATGGTGCCGTCCGGCCCATCGAATGGATACGGGTCGCCGTGGCGGTACTTGGAGAAGGAGACATAGATGTCGGCGTCCTCGTCATCGATGTCCCAGTCGTCGAGCATACGGAACTCGAGAGGGGTGACGTCGCTCCACATCTGGAGCGCTCTCGAGATAGAGTCCTGGACCTTCTTTCGTGGGATCCAAACACTGGTCGGGTAGTTATCAATTCTGAGATGGAGGAAATGAAGTTGATTAGATTTACATTTGTGATAATTTTTTTAATCTAACCTGTAACATCCTCGATATATCGAGTTCATGTTGTTATAGTCATTTGTCACAAAAATTGAAATAAAAAAGAAAACGCACGAAAATCGAAGCTCTGAAAGTGTTTAAATATCGGAACTATTTAACGTTTGGTTCATTAAATCACCAGTAGACTTAGAGGCACTGTACTGTTCAAGGCTCATTCAAAAGATTTGACATTTTAAAACATTTGTAAGCTCATGAATATTTCAAAGTTTGGAAGAAAAAGTTATTTGAGATCAGTTGACGAAAGTTTGGCAAATAGCATTCACTCTTCCAGCGTCGACACACATTGTTTGTCAGATATATGAAATATCTCAGTAATTATAAATCATTCAATTTCAAGAAGAATGTAACATGTATGTTATTCTTTTATGAAAAAATGCCAGATTTCACATCGAATCTGATACTATGATGTCGTTTCAAATTGGGTCAAAGGATCCTGATAATTTACAAATTTTCTTACCTGTATGTAATATGCTTCTTACTCCATCTATCGCCTGCGAGTGCATATCGTTTATGTCGCCGTCTTTTCTGCTTCTTCCGTCTTCCACTATTTTCTTCTTCCTGCACATCAATTTCACCTTCGTTCTCCGTTTCGTTCAGCTCGGCGATGTCCGGATCGGCTCGGCCGCATCGTGGTCGTCGCATCGCTTCGATCGTGGCTTCGTCGATGCGCCCGGTGACGGGGACACGGAGGTACGTCTGGAGTTGATCTAGTTTGGACATCACCCGTTTCTTGCTTGGCGTGGTCGTGTACGTCTGCGACGACCGCTGCATATCGTCGCGAGATGCGACCAGCTGACTAGGTGGAGTTAGGTCCTCCAGATATTTGTACTTTTCCATAAATTGCTGCAAAAAGAGACAACGTAAACCATGTCAAATGTATAGTCTACTACGTTTGAAAGATATTTCACCAAATAGTCAATTAACAAGTCAACAATAAATATCTAAAGAAGAAAGAATAAAGATAAAAAATATTGATAAAGAAAAATAACAGAAAGAAGCATTTGCCCCTATTAACCGATTGAATAGGATTTGAACCCGGCCAACCTCAATTTGTTCAAATTAAAGTACACTCTTAATGTTGGGCAACATACTGTCCACACAACAATACTATTGATTAAAACTTTACCCAATTTTGGGTAGTTTTAAACCAATAATGTGTGCTTTGGGTGAAAACTGCACAGTATTGAAAACTACCCAGAGTTGGATAACTTTTTTAACAATTTTTTTTTATTGTTATGTTGCCCAACGTTTTAAGAGTTTATAGTAAATATCAACAACAGCTTCTATAATGACCACAGTGACAGAATCTCCAAAAATAGAGCAATTTCCATTGGTTTAATAAACAATTGTGACATCATGAAATAATCTTCTTTCAGGACAAAATATGACCCTGTTTCTTTTTCATGATTATGCCAACTACAAAAGTTTTGTCAAGGAGGGGAGAGGGGAGAGGGGAGGGGGGTGAAGTTCAACAAACATCCACGGACTGAACCTTCTTTAGTTGCCACTGGAGAGATCATAATCATCATGATTCTGATTGATTGGGCAGGTTTTAAATAACTTAATTTGGGGTCACAATTATTGAGCCTGTCAGCTAACCTTACATCGCATTAATTTGTCAGCAATCTTTCGGATCGAACAGGTGTGTCCGACCATGCCGACGTTGCTCCCGAAATGTCAATTCGGATTACGGCTTAGAGTTTTCTTCGATTCTTTTTTGTTCGATTAAGGTTTTTATTTTTCATGACAATTATTCAAGTCCAAATTCTATAGCTTCATCAAGTATCAATGAATAAAGTTTCAGTACAAAAATATCTGAACAAAGTAACTAGTCCAAGACTTAAAAACATTGAGAAAAGAGGAACTAGTGAGAATTAACCAGGTTTGTGTAACCTAATTAGGGATGTAAACATGGGTATTTCTGCTGCACGTGAGTTCATTACTTAATTGCGTCTTAACCTAGCCCACTTTTCGTGTCTTGAATTCATTAGATCGGATAATACTGGCAAGTATTACTTCGACATTTACTTTTAATTGAAACTTGAAATCATACGAACGAGCGCACCGAGCGGGGATCTAAATCTCAACAATTAAAGTAACGTTTTTTTTTATTGTTTTCCTGTAAAGAAAGTAAGGAGAAACCCCAATTTATTGTTCAGTCAATTTTTACATTTGTCAGTGATTGTACAACTTTGTACACGTATAAAACATAAAGCAAATCAATCAAATAAATGGAATACCCTTGTACTTTTCATTACCTTTTCCAACATATAAATTACGGAGGGCGAATGAAGCCGCTAAAATCAAAGACGCGCATCCAGCTTGTCGCTGAATGTGCGCTCTACAATAGTACAAGTACGTGTGATGTCTGTTTGACTTACATGCTCTTCTAGCTACACTTTCGTGGCTTCTCAAAAAGGAAATTCTGATAAGCTTGTTAAAAAATAGACAAAGTCCTAACATCCGATTTCAAAACGAATGTGAACGATTTGCGGAAGATTAGAATCAATGCCGAAAAATGGCAAAGTCTGACTCACATTCGCATTTTATGATCCAAAAAATCGCCGAATATGTATGGTGGCCCTGAAGGGACATCGCATAAAGACCAAATCGCGGATATTCACGACGAAATTGGCGACGAAATTCACGACATCATGAATTTCGTCGCCAATTTTGTCGCCAATTTCGTCGTGAATTTGAAATTCACGACGAAATTGGCGACGAAATTCGCGACATCGTGAATTTCGTCGCCAATTTCGTCGCGAATTATTCACGACGAAATTCACGACGTCGTGAATTTCGTCGCCAATTTCGTCGTGAATTTGTTTTGCTTGCCTGGGCGGTATGCGGCCGGGTTGAAACCAACTCGCCTGCTGCTAATTCGTCCACTCACAACAGGGTCTACATTCATTTAGTATAATCATGGACGTCCATGGTATAATGCAATTAAGTCTGTCACTTTTCGCCATTAAGTATAAAAAAATTATATCTCTATGCTTTTCGCCTAACCATGGTCCAATAACCATATGGTCCAGTCATCACTTCGTCTCATCACCAGTTCGTCTTTGACCATTTCGTCTCATAACTAGTTGGTCTAATATAGTTTTATTTTCCTTAATTTCGCCCAATTATCACTTGGCATTACTGGCTTGGCATTAGACCACTTGAAAATTAACCATTTAAAAGACAGAACGATGTCCACTGCTATCCATATGCATAGGCGGATCCAGGGGGGACGAGGGGCCCGCCCCCCCCCCATTGGCGGAGCAAAAAAAGGAAAAAAACAAAAAAAAAAGAGGGAAAAGAGAAAAGGAAAAGATCGAGACGAGTGAATAAAATAAGATGAGGGAAGACATGGAAATAAAAAGAATCTTTCATGTCACTATATGATTGTTTAGTTATATAGCTATCCTGCTTACGATTACAAAAATTGATTAAAAATTTCCATTCTTTATGTAGAAATGTCAAAAGTTTTTAGCTCGCCCTTCGCGTTCACATCAATTGTTTATTATATACCTATTCTGTTTAAGTTACAAAAAGTCCTTAGAATTCTCCTTTTTTTAGGTAAAAATGTAAAAAAAATCCAGATCGCGCATCGCGCTCACATTATTTGATTTTTAAAATATATAACGTCTTCGTGCTAACTGCATGCAGTCTTTAACATTTACCTTCAATTTCCACCAGTTCATTTCTGCTCGCGCTTCGCGTTCGTAATAATTATTTATTTGCATGCACATATCTTTTTTAGGAAAACAAACATTGCAAAGAATGTTAAAATTTTAGGAAAATATACATAAGATTTCAAAAAAAATAGCTCGCGTATCGCGCTCACATTATATAAATAAGGATATATTTTTATGTTGATTTGTAAGAATAAAGCTAAGAAGACCCCCTCTTCACAGAAACCAAAGATCATCTTCGAGCGGCCGATCGGGGAAAATATGACTGAAAAATGATACCCCCCCCCCTATATGGCGAAGGCTATACACACGTACATGACTGCTCTCGCTGCTGGTCAAGGAACATATGAAACCACGCAGGGTCCAGGGTATTATATAACTCTCTACACGGTGGTGAGGGGTAGCCATGGGAACAGATTATAGGGATTAGGAACAGATTATAGGGTAGGGGATGCAATGTGCTAACCCAGGGAAAAGTGAAATGATGACAATATGCGAATGCATGGAGGCCTATACAAACACAATAGGCTGTGGATCCGCCCCTGGAACATAGGCAATGCGAGCGCGAGCAAAAATTTGATAGTGAGTGACATGAAAGATTCTTTTTATTTCCATGTCTTCCCCTCATCTTATTTTTTTCACTCGTCGTCCTCTTCTAGCTCTTTTCTCCTCTCTTTTAATTCCCTCTTTTTTTCTTTATTTCTTAATTCCTACCCTTTTTCATGTTTTATTGCTCCGGCCCCCCCCCCCGCCTCCCCCCGTGGGGGGGAGGCGGGCCCCTCGGCCCCCCAGGATCCGCCTATATGGATAGCAGTGGACATCGTTCTGTCGTTTCAATGGTATACTTTCAATTGTCTAATGCCAACTCGTCTGCCATCATTTGGTCTACCATCAGTTCGTCCACGTCCACATGGTCTAACTGCCATTTCGTCTAATAACCAAGTTGGTCCAATTGCCATTTATTCCACGTGCCATTTGGTCTAATTGAAGTAAGTGTTAATTGGGCGAAATTAAGGAAAATAAAATTGATATTAGACCAACTATAGTTATGAGACGAAATGGTCAAAGACGAACTGGTGATAAGACGAAGTGATGACTGGACCAAATGGTTATTGGACCATGGTTGTTAGGCGAAAAGTTAATGGACAGAATTGCATTATACTAAATGAATGTAGACCCTGTTGTGAGTGGACGAATTAGCAGCAGGCGAGTTGGTTTCAACCCGGCCGCATACCGCCCAGGCAAGCAAAACAAATTCACGACGAAATTGGCGACGAAATTCACGACGTCGTGAATTTCGTCGTGAATAATTCGCGACGAAATTGGCGACGAAATTCACGATGTCGCGAATGTCGCCAATTTCGTCGCCAATTTCGTCGTGAATTTCAAATTCACGACGAAATTCGCGACGAAATTGGCGACAAAATTCACGATGTCGTGAATTTCGTCGCCAATTTCGTCGTGAATATTCGCGATTTGGTCTATATGCGATGTCCCTTCAGGGCCACCATAAATATGCAGGGGTTCGTAATGAATGTCACAGCAAATCTGTCGTGTTAGATAAGCATAAATTTTCTTAAAAGTTTGAACTTTTTTGAACGATTCTCGCATCTCTCGGACAATAAATGACGACCCTGAACCTCAGCCCAAGTTTGACAAATTTCCGAAGTATACATTTTTTTTCGATAATCGTCATCCTTTTTAAAGTCGCATGTATAATGTGACCATGGTATCACTGTGAAGGACAAACAATTATGTCCTTCATTTGCAAACAGTATATATTTATTTGAATTGATAAAACTATAATTCGATATCCAAATCAGACAAACATGATGAAAGCTGTGTCTTGTACTCTCATTATCAGCATGATATCCTACAAAATGTTGAAAATTTGATGGGAAATATCTATGTTGTTTATCCTATTTTAAGACGTAGTTGTGATCTTGGTACTAATGTATTTATGTTTTTGTTTATCCTACAACTGTGTGTATGTACCTCCCTCGGGTTGTAGAGTACTTTAACCTTGAACATTTGACCAATTCGAGGAGCTTTGACCTCCTAAAATCTCGCTGCTACACTCGTTTTGAAGTTTCGCGCGGCGACGCACAGCTTGAAAAATTCGCACGCGAAGTGACGCAGCGGGGGTGTTGTCGAAGTCTTTTCTATAAGAAACGAATCCATTGGCTAATTAAATTGCTTAGGCGCGTTAACCCCCCAATGGGAGAGCGTGTTGCAATCGATTGTCGGGGTGCAACATTATGGAATACCTCTCAACCTGTAATTTAGTTTATACAGTAGTAACGATACAGCAAAACATGAAATTTTCAACGTAATTCATTGTGCAGCGATTACTTTATAATACAATTCCGACTATCGCAACGCGTGCAGTAACGTTGATTCATTTCCGCGAATTATAGGAAATATAACAAGGTTATAAGCGAAGTACATACAATAAAAATAAAAATACGAAAATGAGAGCGATCTAAGCGCTTCACATCTTGAAATCGTAGCTTGTTATATAATATGACAAGGGGTGTCCAAACAAGTTGGCATAGACGGTCATGAAATGAAGTCATCACAGTGTTAGCGCAAAGGAGGGACAAATATATTTCTAATGGATATAAAACTTATTTTATAGGCTCAGTACGGAGAGTTTCATTATTAGTTTGGGATGATTGTAAATGGCACGGTAGAAAGAACAAAAATAATGAACAACCAATGAACAAGACTCATTAAAGGTCGCGAGTGGGGCGAGACCGATGAATAATTTATTGGGAAACAAAAATGTATATATAAAAAAAAGAAAGGTATAGACAATGTGACTCCACATCAATATTATTAAACTGAGAAGAAAAAGCTTTATATTTGTATAGTCTCGCCCCTACCTGCCCAGGCGCCGCCCAGTGAATGAACTTGTGGCTCGTCAGGGATCAGTTGTGACTCGTCAGGGGTACGTCCCTTGAATGGGTTGTCGGGAGGGGGCAGTCTGCCCCCCCCCCCCTTTCAGGTATGCTAGTGCTGAAGAGGTTGGTTTAGCGAATGCAACAGTCACATCAACGATTTTTTTATTTATTTTTATTAAAACAAGTGCACACCTTGTTACCAATAATGCATACAGCATTTCCATTTATTTGAAAGCAGGATAAAAGAGTAATGTAGATTAAATGCCTTTCTCACGGCCGCGGCCGGGGATCGAACTCCGGACTTTCCATGTATGGCCAGGAACCTTAGACCACTCAGCCACGGCACCTCCGCGATACCGACTTCAAACCGATCGATAGTATGTCATTGGAGATAATGTAATATCACTGATCGGTCTGGAGTCGGTTTTGTTGGATTGACCGCAGCGTAAAGCATGGCATGAATCTTCTATCCAGGGTTAAAATGTGTTAACCTAGATGTAATATTCGTTGTACGCGGTCTATATTGGCCCCAACACGATACCTCTTATAACCAGGCACGAATGAATTTCAAGTATTTCTTGTTTATCCGTAGCCAGCGCTGAATTTTCTAATGCATTGCAATTTACCAGGAATTTTGACAGAATTCTGTAACACGTAAAACAATGGGAAGCCCTGGAGAATTCTCGTTGAAGAGACATCTGAGTATTGTGGAGGTAAAGAATCCTAATGTGCAAAACACGCACATAAAAAAAAATCAAAACAAAACACAGCACTCTGGCACTCTCATGTGACGTCACATAACTCACAGAAGTAAGAGTTCATAAAACAGTTATTGTTTGGTGTGTATTTTGTCAAACCTTCAGTGATATGTTTTACAATCATTACCATAGTGAGTTTCCTTATGCTCATTTTGTTCATGTGGGTGCGACATCATCATTAATACTTATAGCTCACCATCAACGATGAAATCCAAATTCAGGGACAATTAACCCGGCAAACATATCAAACAAAATAATGTTAAATAAAATATGAATAAGAATTACTACTTGCGACTCATTCCCGCCATTTTCTACCCATGATTGTCCCAGACCGATGTGACAGAGAAAGCAATAAGGAAATTTGGTTTGACACAACAGCAATCAGAAAAATTGAAGGAGACAATACTTGGTTGGAAAACAAATCTTTTCTTATCACATTGTCTTCTTTTTCTTGTCTTGTATCGGATGAATAATGAGTTAAAAACCTGGAACCATTTTATGAATTACAGTTTGAGGGTGTACACCAATTTAGAACATCCTTTAACACCAGCTACAAACATCTCATTCTTAATTTTCCTTTTTGGCGGGAACCATACCTCTGCCAAGTTTACGTCACATTTTATAGAGCAGACGATGGCTATCGGTAGCTAATCGATACTTTGACCTTCCCTAACTTTATCCCGTCAATGGCATACCTGACTTCCTGCGCGTGTTTTGTTTTTATTTTCTTCTTCTCTTCTTTATTTTTTTTTCATAATACTTTGGCTTTTCTTCAAGTTCTTGTCGCAACAAGGTCAGGGCTAATTCTTGCTTTCGCATGACCTTCAAAATCTACCATTTCCCCAATGTCAATGAAGAACCATGCGCTCGGTACAAAAGGGGGTCGCCCCCCAATAAAAATCCTGAACAGAAACAGAGACATCTTTTGCGCAGTTGAGACAAGAAGTTGAATTTCAAATTTGAAATATTTTTTTTGTATTGAACGCAAGTATCCATCCGTGGTTTGTTAGCCTTTTAAAATGAATTTTAGGAAGACGCCCCTACCCCACTATTCACAATCTTTTAGTGGAGCCCCTTTTACGTCTCATGTGATCCTCTAGCTCATCTTTGACAAGGGGAGATTACAAATTTCCTCCAATGACATGAACATGGCGATCGCATGGACGTAAACTAACCTCCTTTTTTTAACCTCATTTCTTCGATCTCTTCATTCTTCATTCTTTATCTATTTCTAAATAATATATTGTCATCGTCAGCTTGATCTTCTTCTTCTTCTCCTCCCCCTCCTCTTCCCCTCCCCTTTCTCCTCCTCCTCCTTCTTTTTCTTTTTTTATCTTCTTCTTCTTTTTCCCCTTCTTTTTCTACTCCCTCTCCCTCAATTCATTTTCTTCTTTAAAAATCATACAACTCTCCCTTAAATCAAACGCCGCCGATATGAAAGAAAAAAAAATCACCATGCAAAATACTTCAGAAAGTAGTTGCATCTCAAGACGACATACGTGAAGGAATTCCCTAAACTTTTTTTTTACAAATTCATCAGCAAAACATGAACACAGGGACAATGTTCTGGAGAATCTATCATTCACTCGACAAAATTCTTCCCACAAAACCATGACAACCTTGATGGAAATGGCATACTTATCTCATCATTAATTTTCAACATCTTTTAAAGGAAGACGCCAAAATTCAGGCCAGGGAGAAGCTCATTAGTCATACAATCTTGACAAACGTTATTGAAGTATTTCTGAGGTGGTTTGCTTAAATTTTCCCCTCGACATAGGATAAATTCCAACAAACATTGGTAAACACTAATCTCAGTGTAATAATTTACTATTACGCAACTTTGTCGGCAATCAATTCTAAAACTTGATTTATCCCTCTCCCGCAACCCACCCACCCTAACGACCTCCCTCCAGTAAACATGATAACAATTAAATAAAATAGAAAATAAAAATAAAGGGGCACAACATGGCGACTGATTTTATAAAAAGTGGCGAGCGAGCGAAGTTTGATATTTTTAAAATGAAAAGCCAATTTTGTCATAAAATAATATAAAAAAAATAATCCCAATGCCAAGCTTTACCCTTTTTCTTTCCTTCTTTCCCCTTTGATTTTTTTTTTGGCTGGCCCGTGGTCGCCCCATTTGAAGGGTTGAGGGGGCAGTGGCGTAAGTTCCCATCTATACGCCAGTGTCTCCCCTGTCTCCCCCTCTCTCTCTGTATCTATTCTCCACCCCCAGTCTCCTTCCTAAACCGTGTTTCCCCTCTCACATAATTGCACCATCATCATATGCCGAGTCATTATTATGGCCTTATTTTTCTGGGGGAAGTCCTCTCCAAACTGAATGAGTCAGCCGTGATACCGGACAGGCTTTCCTATAATGCTTCAGTCCAACCCGCAAAACCAAATCATAACCGACAAACAATATAATATCATCAGTCGGCTTTGAGTCGGTTTCGAATTAATATTTAAAAAAAATCCGTGTTTTTTTATCAATCAATTTTTTGTATCTATATAGCTTGTTGAAAATACGCCATCAAAATGACAACACGAAAGACCCACGAACGATAGCATGACAAAGGAGGAAAAACAGCTCAGTGAGGGGCTTTCACGGGGGCTTTCAACGATATGCACATCCTAACCTGCTGACCATAAATGCCCCTAAACATGTTTTTTCACAATTTGTCAAATCATTGGCCCTTAAGTATTCAGACATGCTTTGTATCTCCACTTTTCTCTCTGAATTCACTCCCTAAAAATTGTATGTTCGAAAATTCTAACAAAATTGAAGAAACGAAAACCCTGAGAGTGATTGAGATTTGAGTAACACTCTAGAAAGAGCACAAACAGACCATTTTCTCAGTGTTTATTTGTTTGTATTCCTTTGAAATGTACAGCATTTTACCCTCATTTTGGCTATTTTAACATTCTAAAATGTGTCCTAATCTAAAAAAAAACCCATTCAACCCCTTTTAAGCGCTTTTCTGTTCGCTCACCGTGTTATGACAATAGGCTATGTAGATGAGTGCCCCCCCCCCATTGTTTCAATGTACTGCACGGCTCTATTTATTTCTATTAGCCAATCAGATTAAAGGATTTCAGTAGCTTAAAACTGTTATTGCATTTATTTTAAATAAAAGTTTTATGAAACGGGCCCCAGAGCTCTAACATACCCCAGCTCCGGTTGTAGGGCTGGTGATATTAATGATCCTTTGATCTTCTGAGGATATTCAATGGCTTCCAGAAAAACCATATGGGTCTGCATGCAGACAATATTCTGCAAGAGAGTAGGAATCAGATACGATAGTGGGCATCAGTAAAGTAACCAGCTACAAATTTTCAAGGGGGCAGACATGGCGTATGAGGCAAAATTTCTACAGATCTGCGAGAGGGGGAAGCGAGCGAGCAATTTCTTTTTCGCTTTCAATACAAAAGTCTAATTTTGTGACACATTTTGACATCTTACATTAAATACGATTATACTTTGACCTTTTAATTTTCCTTACTTTTCTTATATCTTGGTCGTAATACATTGGGAATACATTGCTCCCAAGACCCCGCCCCTCCCTATCTGCACGCCAGTGCTGGGCATAGTGACAACAGAGAACAAGAAAGGACATTGAAACAGAGAAAGGATGGGGATTCTGCAGAGGAACTTAAAGGTCAAGTCCACCCCAGAAAAATGTTCATTTGAATCAATAGAGAAAAATCAGACAAGCGCAATGCTGAAAATTTCATCAAAATCGGATGTAAAATAAGAAAGTTATGACATTTCAAAGTTTCGCTTATTTTCAACAAAATAGTTATATGAACGAGCCAGTTACATCCAAATGAGAGAGTCGATGATGTCACTCACTCTCTATTTCTTTTGTTTTTTATTGTTTGAATTATACAATATTTCAATTTTTACGAATTTGACGATTAGGACCTCCTTGCCTGAAGCACAAAATGTTAAAATAATTCCACGTGTTCAGGGAGGAATGAAACTTCATATCACATAACAATGACGAGAAAATAAAAATATTTCATATTTCATATAATAAAATACATAAGAAATAGTGAGTGAGTGATGTCATCAACTCTCTCATTTGGATGTAACTGGCTCGTTCATATAACTATTTTGTTGAAAATAGGCGAAACTTTAAAATGCCATAACTTTCTTATTTTACATCCGATTTTGATGAAATTTTCATTGTTATGCTTGTTGAATTTTTCTCTTTTTATTCAAATCAAGTTTTTGTTGGGGTGGACTTGTCCTTTTATTTTCTAACAGTGTACATCGTTTATTGTTGCGTCACCTTCAGAGGACACTGTTTACATGGCATAGATCCATGCAAGGAGCTTTCTTCATCAATGCTTAGATCTGCGCAACGAACATGATGATGATGACGGCTTGTCGGATTATCGTTTATCACTGTCACGTGATGTAGTGTTGAAGCAATTAGTCACATGTCAAAAAGAAGGTCAGCATCATTTAGGATCAGTAAAGGGGGATCGCATTGTATACACAATTAACATTCCCGCATCTCAAAAGAGGCGGGAAGGGGCAGTAGGAGAGAATGACGAGAACTATAACAACGAAGTGCTCGCTATGATATGCCATGAAAAACAAAACAAAGATGCCAAAGGGATTATGTAAAAGAAGAAACAAAGTTCAAATAGAAATAATATGATGGATATATATTGTATGGCCGTAGGAACTGATATGCAGGGCAGTTACAGGACCAAGGGATTTAATAATCGCCCATATAATATTTCATACCACTTTGTACTTCTGAGTGTGTGACATGAGAGAGGGAAAATTAATTATAAAAATAATGTATGAATGACAAGTCAGGTCAGTCCGGAGATATGATAAAATAGATAAATGAAGAGCAATAACATTAATCATGCCTATATTATCCCAGACATGCCGGGAAAATTTTCAGCTAACACATGCACCACTTTCTGTATCTCGTCATCCCCAAGATAAGAAATAGAATTATAGATATTTGAAAATATACTATGCGAGAAAATAATGTCCAAGCCAAAGGAGGATGAAAATGGAAAAATCAGATACTGAAATTGGAAGCGGATTTCTTACAAAGTAACATGCCATTATAAGGCACGGTAAGTTCAAGGCTAGGTATCGGCCTTGGCCGTATCGCAAGGTTAATTTGCGCCCCACCTCCCGAGCCGAGTCGTCCACCTGGTGTAGTTTACTTCATGTTTGCATTTGTAATTGACCGTATCATTGCAGTATTAGGGGATTTAATCCACATTCTTTGCATCTTCTATTCGTGTTTAAAACAGTGGCTAAACGAGCCCCCCCCCCCATCCCGGCAGTCCTTTCAGAGTCTTTTTTAAAAGAAACATTTCCCCTCTTCCCATCTATATTCCTACACCCCTACTTGTGGCGTACCTGGCAACCCTCGTCACGAGGGGCAACATTTCTTTCTATAAAAAAGAGGTCAATGGTCACCACCAATCCTTGTCCCCCGGTACCCTTCCTCCCCCTCCCAGGAGAGGAGTCCTGTATCTCTCCACCATCCCACCCCCTCCGTCCTCCCGCCCCTTTCCTTTCCCTTTGTCATGTTTGTTGCAACTATCGTCAAGAGAGAGAGGGGCGGTCAAAACCTCCCAGATGAAACAAACGGCTCCCCTTTTCCTCATCTCACATTCATTAAGAAATACAGCCCTCGCCTATCAAGGTCACCGATTTCTTAACTCAAAAGAAATAATAAAATATAAAAGTCAAGGTCATCTCGTTGGTCTCCAAGAGCATTAATTGAATTCATGGTACGTCACTATCATTGTCATCAGAACCACATTGGCCCCTCCTTCCCATGGGTTTCGAACCCTCTTCAATTGACACCTCAACCAACTACCAATCAGGGCCCGTTTACACAAAACTTAACGATTGACCGCGCTTTTGATTTCTGTAATTGATTGCATTGAGTAATGTGCACGATCAGTCGTAAAAATAAGACTACGGTCAGTCGCTAAGTGTTGTGTATCGGGGTTCAGAATATCACCTTCATCCTTCATTGAAGACACAAACGTCTTGAACTCTCACAGGAAACCATCCATTTTCTCTCAGTTATCGGGGAGATCATCCGAAACATCTGATTCAGATTTAGGGAGAGGAAAGATCAGAAGAGGAACAGCGGGGGAATTGAGAGGGTTGAGGATTTTTTTTTACCCGATTAATTACAGCAAAGGCAGGCTATCCAAGTTGAGAACATTGTTAAAGGTATTGTTTAACTTTGTGAGCAGCCGATTTAAAAAATTCTCAAACCAAGATGAAACATGTGTACAAGTGCATGTATTAGAACTAATAAACCCTGAAAACAACCATTATTGAGAATGAAAAGCTAAAACTACAAGGCAAACCCCGATTTTGTAAATAGGCGTCTTATAGACGCCTAAATAGTACACATAAGTGTATGGGATGAAATTAATATGGTGTTTCCGGTCACTTTATATTTCAATTTTTGAAGCACTAAATAATTACTTTCGAACGCAATTTTTCTGGGCTTCAATTTTGTAACATATCCCAGACACAGGTGACAAGTGTAACCTTCTAGCTCAGATTTTTTAAAAGTCAAACCATTGTTAACCAATCACTTTAACACGACCGACTTCACACGACCGTCATGGGGATGCGACAACTCTTCGAACAAGATGGAGTACATGTATTCAAACAATTAAACTCGATTTCTCATTCAGGAAATTATCAATTTTAACTAGATATTTGCAACCATATCAAATATCTCGTTTATTCTATTTCACAGTCACGATGGTGGGCTGGTACGCAAAATATAGCAAAAAGAAAATGCATCCATAGAGACGGGATTCGAAATCACCGAAATTTCATACCCTTGAAATCAACTCAAATTTTTGCCATTGTTTTTGTCTCCATTTCAATCCAATTGATATTTGAATTTTTAAGAGCCTAATATTCATCACTATTTAATATTGTATTTTCCATTCTATTTTATTACATTTAATTATTTTTTATGTACACTTGCTCTTTAAAAATTATTTATTATCTATGTACATTACATGTTAAAATTGTAATTGTTACTTTTATCCACGACTTGTTAACGTTTTATTGTAAACATGCTAATTTAAGCCTTCTGGCTGTGTATATGAAATAATATATTTTATATGAAATAAACCATGATTGAATTGAATTGAGAGAGATGCGGAGTCGCCCTAGTCTGCAGACACAGACTTGTATTTGACACTTCAACCAATAACAGGTCTAGAGTGAAGACTAGACTCCAAAGACCGTGTCTGTATCAAATCAGAGCCAGCCACAGCACATCATAGTAAATCTAGTCTCACCAATTCAGACTCTGCATTCTGCACTATGCGATTCGCGAAGACCAAGGTCTGTGCCTGCAGACTAGAGTCAACCCGTGACCAATAGCTACTATTCGTCCGCCTGCGCCTTAACCCCCTCTTCATCTTATCACCATCTGAAAATGAAGCGAAATCAAACTCGCTCATCAACTATTTCCCTAAAATCCTGCATAAATCTAAGAAATAAAAGTCATCGGCTAATGTGAAGCGTTGTGGCCCAGTGGATAAGTCTCAGGACTTCGAAACAGAGGGTCGTGGGTTCGAATGCCAGCCATAGCGCAATTTCCTTCAGCAAAAAAGTGATCCAAAATATGCTGCACTCAACCCAAGTGAGGTTAAATGTCACCCGACAGCTGTAAGCACTGTAATTGATAGACTAGCCTAGCTGGGATTATATAGGCCTTGAGCACCTCCATGTAACAATTCGGATATGTGCACTTTATATACCCATTTATGTTTGTGCAATGTTTCATAAAGGTTAATGAGAGGGTTCAGAAACCAATCGAGGTGTCCATGGTAGTGACCATAATTGCAGAATTATTGTAATTTTTCATGAAACGCCCCCCCCCCTCTGAAAGAAACTTTCCTCAAAAGGAGAAGCAAAGTAGTCTGACAAAAAAATGAACAAAGGAATGAATAAACGATAAACATCTCTGTACCCTATAAGTGAACTTTCTTAATTCATTTATTATAGAGATGAAAGCCACGTGATAACCACTAATTTAGTTCTTGATTATTAAAAAAAAATCCTTTTAAGTGATACAAAAAGGGGAACTGGTTAATTTCATTGCGTCAACCATGAAAGAAAACAAGATGCAGAATCAGCAATTTTGATTGAAAAGACGGACGCCGTCGTGTATGCATGGCTTTTCACATGAAAGTGAACTTGGTGAAAGAGGGGGAAGAGATATATCCCGATGCGGTAAACCAAAATAATACATCATTAGAAAATAATCAATTTGAGGGCGGAAGGTAGGGGTTGGGTATACGGCACCCCAAGGGGCACTCGATGGAGTGGCGTCCGCAGAGCTGCGATATTAAAAGTGGAAAATGCAGGGGTCGGTAACATTCATAATATATTTTTTCATATTCATATCCCTCCGTGGATATCTGAATTATATAAATGGCCTTTGCATGACCTGATGGGGTAGTCACACCAAGGATTTCGACTCCACACCGACCAATAGTATGCTATTGGAAATAGAGTAATATCTTTGATCGGTATGGAGTCGGTTTCGTTGGTGTGACTATAACTTAACGTTTCGAGGGTTTTTAGTAGGCATGATATTAAGGGTAATAATCGAAGATGACATTCGCCACACTCGCCACAGCCAGGCAAGCGTATACCTGCGAAGTTTCAGAGAAAAGGTGACAAAAATAAATCACCTCACACAAAGAATTGACGAATCTTCGTAATCTAATTACACAAACTCTTCATATATTTCATTCGTTATTCCAAGTTCAAGAAAAATGTTTTGGGCAAGATAAGAGAGATTATTAATGGAGGATGAAGAATATACACTCTTCTTTTGCGGAAAAGGGACAAAATTGACGTAATGATGTTCTAACAATTCTCAATCGGTAGTTTTCGCACCGTGACGCAGAATAATTTTCAAATTAATAAATGGAACACTTCTTATTTGAGACTTTTCCTTTATATTATGACAAAGAGCAAACAAGAAGTCTGTGTCGAAATTGATGAACCGGAACAGCAGTTAGTTTGCTGACAAGACATTGCAAAATTTCGTTTCTCCAGAGTCCGGGACGAAACTGCTGTTTTTATAATAGCTACACAAGACATCTTGATTGCTCTTTGTCATGAAGGGCAATTTGACAATACATTTTCATTTTCTTGAATTCATTCTGCATCGCGGTACGAAAACTCTCATCGACACAATTATTGTATAAGTCATTTCACAATTTATTTTCATGCATGGTTACTGCCCGTTGGTCGCGAAGGCCATTTTAAAGATAAACTTGTAGAATCCGACCTAGAAACATACATTACTATCTAATCTGTTTTGAAATGAAAAAAAAAATCCCAACAAAGTGAGGAAAAATTTATACCTTATGAAATGATCAAAATTGCATTGCGAGATATGGGTTGCCAACGACCATGACGACAACAGACTGTTTACATGTGTAGAAAGTCCCATAATGCAACCCATGGCAAGGCTGTGAAAGTATACGAACTGTAGATGGGCCTGTATTATGATTATTACATACCATTTCGGAGTTTCATATGACAACCTAGAAACTAGAAAAAATATATGTCGCAGAAACTTTGTTTTCTTTTTTAAATAGAGCATCGTTAACAATCCTGAGTATTCATTTTGACTAAACCAAAGTCATGAAAGTATTAGAAGATTCTTGGAAATAGGTCGGTCAAGTTTGTATATACACAAGGGCGTAGGCTGGTTTGAGGGTAGAAAGGTGCACATCATGAGGAGGTGGAACTACACTCTAAAACAGAGCGTAAAAAATTACCCAATATTGGGTAAAAAGGGAACATGCATGTTTGCTGGGTATTTTTTCCTCAATATTGGGCGAAATGCATGTTTGTATATAGGGTAAATTTCAACGCAACATTGCGAAACATTGCGAAAGTATTTGGTATGTTTTTACCCAACAAACATGCATGTTCCCATTTTACCCAATATTGGGTAACCCTTTTTTAGAGTGTAAAGTGGTGGGAGTGCACCCCAAGTGCACATCTTGGGGAGGTGGAACTAAAGTTTGGAAAATCAACTGTTGAAAGCAGAAGAAGGCGTACGAATTTCATTTTGCTTGCCAGTTTCTGAACTCCTCTGCCTCAGCCGCGGGAGGGTGCACGTGCACCCCCGCACGCCCTTGTATACAGGTTAAATTTGAAGCTGTTTTGTTTTGTTTCTAGTATAAAGGCAGGAAAAAAACATGAACATAGACCTGATTATCAACGTCATGTAATATCAGAACTGTGAATTTTTAGAATATCTATTTTCACATGCAAGCAGCACTCCAACATGTCCAATAAGTCAATTTATTGTATTTTTCAAGGATTAATGACGAATGAAGGCATTTGCTCATAATAACGTGTATAAAGTGGTGTGTTTGGTGATAATGCCAAATGCATAGGTGCAATCGCTCTCATCATTTTGAGTAGACAGGTTATATGGAAGAGCTACCCGCTAGGGACGTCATATGAAATAATATGAGAAATCATTACTTTACGTTATTGTTTCCAAACCTTGATTAATATGTTTCTCCCATTTCTAACAAACCTGACAAACTTGGACATGTCCTTTCAGGGCAATGATATACCATCTTAATACCAGGAAGGTGTGGGGGTAATTTTAGAATTATTTCAAAAGTTGCCTTGGCAGAAGACGGTTAACATGATTAAATAGGGAGGAAGAGGATTGAGAAGAATGATAAGGAGGAAGAAGAAGAAGGAGGAGGAGGAGGAGAAGAAGAAGAAGAAGGAGGAGGAGGAGAACTTTATTTCATTTTATTCAAATAGTAAGTCCATGATTATTTTTATGTATAGGTGATAAAAAGAAAGACAGAAGCTGATAATAAACTGGAGATTGAAGGAGACATTTATGTCATCCGTCCATATGCATGTGATCTAATGAATACTCGGGGGAATCGAACAAAGGGATATACCTTCATCCCTGTGATATTATTAAAATGACTGAAAAGTCTCATCAATCATAACAGGTCAAAGGCATGGCATTCAGCACTGGTATATGGGGGTGGGCTTGGGGGCAACAAAAAATCCATGACTAATAAATATGATGCGGACTCACATCTGCAGTGTGTGTACCATAGCTGAATCAAGGAGTCTGCATAGCAGACTAGGTCTACTGTGGCTCGCTTAGCCCGGGCGTTGTGGCGTGCGCCTGTAATCCAAACTGTGGGGAAGTTACAAATTGATGCAGAGGTTCGAGGTTCGAGCCCTGGTCACGTCTTTCGGATGGTGACGTTAAAGGTCCATCCCAGACGTAAATAATTATTTCTGATTGATACACGTCTGACAAAACTCAAATACACACACACACACACACACACACACACGCTTAGCCCGCCCTTTCAACCAGCAACAGCGAGCCATTCAGAGTCTGCATAGCAGACTAGTGTGTGTAGGTGCTTGGGTTTATTGCCATTTCGTCCACTGCCATTTTGTCCACTACCCACATGGTCTAATATCATTTCGTCTACCATCAGTTGGTCCACTATCCACATGGTCCAATTACCATTTCGTCCAATCACCATTTCGTCTAATAGCCATTTCGTCTAATAGCCATTTCGTCTATTATCATTTGGTCTAATAGCCATTTGGTCTAATGGTATTTTTTGCCAATTGGTCCAATAGCCACTTTGTCCACTATCATTACGTCTATTCCCATTTGGTCTAATAGCCAAATGGTCTAATAACCACTTGGTCTACTTTCATTTCGTCCATGTTCCATTTGGTCTACTATCACTTGGTCTAAACTCATTTCGGCTAACAATCATTTGGTCTAATTGCCATTTGGTCTAATAACCAATATGTCCAATTGCCATTTTGGCTAATCACCATTTCGTCTAATATTCATTTCGTCTAATACGCATACTGGTCTACTATGCTGCACTAGCGCCCTCTACGACCCGAGTCGACTCTATTCGCGATTGTGGGCCTAATTAATTACCAATTCTCTTCAACTTCTTGATTTATTTTATCACTGTTGACTAGTGTTGTTCGTCATTGATTACTTTGCATTATGGAAGTGTTTTCCACCCAAAGGGGGAAGCAATGTGTGTCTTATCGAGGTTATACATACACGATACGGGCGAGGAAAAACGGAATGGTATACTGGCGATGTCGCCAGCGGACAACGTGCTCTGGCACGTTGGTAAAAATATAAGAACGTATCGTTTTTAAATCTGAATAAAAAAAAATCAGATCAGGCTGCACGCTGGTTGATTAGTGAGGTCCGTCTCATATTCATGCGCATATTCTGGGGGGGGGCTTTGGGGTTCCGGGCCCCCGGGGTAGGCGAAAGGGGGCGCCAAAAAGGGGAAGGAAAGAGAGGAAAAGAAAAGGGAGAGAAAAAAAGAGGGAAAGAAGAAGAGAAAGAGAAAAAAATGGGGAAGAAAGAGAGAAGGAAAAAAAAGAAGAGGGAAGAGGGAGAAAGAAAAGGAAAAAAAGAAAGGGAAACATCTCATGCTTCGCGCTCGCATTAATAATTTATTGAGATATGTATCCTGTACATAATAACAAAAGAAAAATGATTAAAATCTCACATTTTTGAGATCTGAAAATAGGGAAACAGCTTCAGCTCTTGCTGCGCGCTCACATTTTTATTTATGATACATCCATCTCTTCTTGAATTCCTTCAAACAATCCTTAATCTGTTACTTCTTTATGTCAATTAACCAACATTTTCGGCAATAATTGCAGTAATTGTTCATTTTAAGATAATTATGTATCCTGTATTACAGGGAGTGTTCAAAGTGTCCTGAAATATCATTTTTTTTAACTCGCCGTGCACATGTTTGTATATTCATTTCTAAACTGGATATATAGTGACGTGGATTGTCAATGTCTAATTCCTTCCTTCAGCTTTTTCTCGTCTCATTCCCCGTTTTCTTTTCCCTCCCCTTTTTCTCTTTTTTTCTCCCCACCCTTTTCTCTTTTTTGGGGCCGTCAATAAGGAGGGGCGGACGCTTTGCCCTCCTCGAAATGCCTATGTATCCACTTTATGAATGCTTACAAACAGTCCTTAAAACGTAATTTTTCATGTCAGAATATCACAAATTTCGACCCGTGCTCGCATTGTTTATTTAGATGTGTATTATGTACAAATTTACAAAAAGTGATTAAAGTGCCCCGTTTTGAGGTCTGAATATAGGAAAATTTCAGCTCGCACTGTGATGTTGCATTTACAAAAGTAAAATATGTATCTTCAAGAATTCCTAAACGCAGTCCTTAAAACGCCTCTGTTTCATGTCAGTAAATGGAAAATTCTCAGCTCGCGCTGCGCGCTTGCAATCCTCGCATTAGTTATTAATCTAGAGAAATGTTCAGGATTTCAAACAGTGTCAAGACTTACGATTTTATGTGTAAAATAATAGTGGGCCTACATGAAATAAAATGTTTATAAAAAAAAAAGATCAGCTCGCGCAAGCAAAAATATAAAAAAAACACGGAAAAAACCCTCTTCGATCCGCAGACAGGGGAATATATAAATGAATGAACATTTTTCGAGCAACAGCCCCCCCCCTGCCCCCATTAGCAAAAGCTAGATCCGCAAAAGGGATGTGTTATAATTATACCCGGCAGGCCTATATACTCGCGACCAAAAATCTACTCTAGTGATTTCAATACCCCCCCCCCTTTGTAAACTCCTGGATCCGCGCCTACGTAGTAGTAATTATTTTAATTATGTATATTATTTCTATTATGATTATCCTTATTATTATCATTTTTGTTAATATTAGTAATATGATCATCATAATTATTATTAGTAGTAGTATTATTGTGAATTTTATCATTATTATTATTATTTATTAGTATCATTATGATGATTATCATTCTTATTATTATATCCATTAATTGCTACAGCATGAGTATATCACAAACATTATACTCATCGTTATTGTCAATACTACTAGGCCTACATTTATTTTAGGCGCAGGCGGGCTTCTAGCGACGGGAAACGAACAAAAAGGGAGAGGATAGTACAGGGAAAGAAGATAGGACAGATCGGGAAGAGCTCTTTTTTGGGGGGTGGGGGTATATTGATCAATAATATTTCTTTAAAAGGCTATATTGTCTTTCATCTGTTTATCGTATTTTGATATCGGAATACAATATTCTCCTTTCTTTTTTTAAAATAAAAATTGAGCGACAAATTAAAATAAAAGGACCCTTTTCCATTTTCCCCATCTTAGTTCCCCCTTTTATATGTGTGTGCGTGCGTGTGTGTGTGCGTTTTAGGGGGGGTGGGGGTGCCTGAATTGCTGTACCCACTGAATCGACCCTTGCGATAGTAGTTATCATCATAGTTTTTAGGGTTTTTTTTAAACTAATATCATCAATAATTTCAAGGTATTAAAGTCATTTCGCTCCCCTCCTCGGATAACGCAAATTATTTGTATTAGACGAAATGGCTATTGGACCGAATGGCTATTAGACTAAATGGCTATTGGACGATTTGGGAATTGGACGAAATGGTTAGTAGACGATTTGGTTGGTAGACGAACTGATTATTGGACCTAATGGTTGATGGACGAAATGACTATTAGACGAAATGGCAATTGGACGAGTTGATAAGTAGACGATGTGGATATTGGACCAACTGAAATTAGCCGACATGGCTATTGGACCAAATGAACGGTGGACGAACTGGTTAATGGACGATTTGGCATTAGACCAAATGGATTTAGACGAAATGGTTGTAGACGAATTGGCTATAGACTAACTGGCTATTAGACTAAATGGCTATTAGACGAAATGGTGATTGGACGAAATGGGTGGTAGACGAAATGTTGATGGACGAAATGGCATTAGACGAAATGAATGTAGACCATGTGGTGAGTGGACGGGATGGCAGTAGACGAATTGGCAATTTACCGGTGCTTGCACGCCATAACTAAACTGGGCGTTGTGGCGTGCGCCTGTAATCCAAGCTGTGGGGAAGTTACAAATTGATGCAGAGGTTCGAGGTTCGAGCCCTGGTCACGTCTTTCGGATGGTGACGTTAAAGGTCCATCCCAGACGTAAATAATTATTTCTGATTGATACACGTCTGACGAAACTCAAACACACACACAGAGATTGTGATTAGCCGATGACTGGGGCAATAAACACATAGTTACAAAAATATGAATTTTAAAACCTTTTTTCAATATCAAACTGTTCCCAAACTTGCATTGAGTTTCTCTTTCCAAGTCTTATCCTTTTCATAAGCTTTCAATTAAGATATTTATAACAAATAGAGAATCGAGCCAACAGAATATAAAAAAGACATATTAGCAGCCATTCCAGCCAAAAGTCAGGCAAGTCATTTCCAACTTCATCCCTGAAATCAACGTTTTTTTTTTAAATGATTATTATTCTGATCTCAGTCTGGCTAAAAGCTTACCTTTTCCTTGGAACTTATATTAGCTTCTCAGTATTCACAAACAAACTCAAGTAAACAGACATCAGTCGAATCGCATGGGACTACAAAAGTTCACGGTCAGCCATTCGATCTAGATCCAATGAACATACGAGATAACCATTTGATATAGAAAAGGGTCACTCGAATACTAGTCCAGCCGACTCTCCTTCATAATGGACCGAAACGTAATTATGCGATCTGTCAACAGGACGCGATGTGTATCTGCATGTTTGGGAATGATTACCAGATTAAAAGGCTTACAATAGCTTCGATGTCGTTTCGTGACATGTACAGCATATGGTTTTGCCTGTCAGGGAATGGCGGGAAGAGGCATAAGGAAAGAAATGAAGTAAATGAAATATAAATGTAGGTATCATAGCCTTCACTGTAAGAAACTACACCCCTAAACATGTAACAAGTGGAATGTCTCTGGCTGTCTCACCTGCATCACGCGATTCAATAAAATTTGTTAGTGATACTTGATTATCCCTATATCCACATTTTATACACTATATCTATAAACTTTGAAAGTTTGACAGCAATCCAATAATTACCTCTAAAATGGCATAAGTTCGATGACCTTAAATGACCTTTTACTTTGGTCATGTGACCTGAAACTCGCACAAGATTTTCAGTGATACTTGGTTACTATTATGTCCACGTTTTATGAACTAGACCAATAAACTTTCAAAGTTATGATGGTATTCAACAAATACCCCCAATTTGGCCAAAGTTCATTGACCCTAAATGACCTTTGACCTTAATCATGTGACCTGAAACTTGCACAGGATGTTCAGTGATACTTGATTACTATTATGTCCAAGTTTCATGAATCGGATCCATAAACTTCCAAAGTTATGATGGTAATTCAACAGATACCCCCAATTTGGCCAAAGGTCATTGAACCTAAATGACCTTTGACCTTAATCATGTGACGTGAAACTCAAGCAGGATGTTTAGTAATACTTGATTAACCTTATGTCCAAGTATCATGAACTAGGTTCATACACTTTCTAAGCTATGCTGTCATTTCAAAAACTTAACCTTAGGTTAAGATTTGGTGTTGACGCCGCCGCCATCGCCGTCGGAAAGGCGGCGCCTATAGTCTCACTCTGCTATGCAGGTGAGACAAATTTAAGGATTGGTTAAAATAACTATTGTGTTGGTGGATTATTTTGTCCGTCCGACAAAAATGGTCCAAATCAATCAATACATTGTTTAAAATCTACCAGAATTATGGCTGATATTGATCACTTTTATCGGTCGGACACAATACTCACGACTCGCTTTGATTTTTCTTTCACGAGTAACGACCAATTCATTGCTGGTGCACATGCTATTCTACTTGATTTATTACGAGATAATATTTTATGTAGGCTCCCTATATTATTTATTGAGAGCAAATTTTCGAGATGGGGCAATTTTTCGCAAGAACATTATACGATACTATGTTTCCTTGGTTAATGACAAATACAATATTTTTATGTGGAAGATATGAATATTATTCACAACTGTCGTAATTATTCATTGGTAACGTTGAAATATTATCAAAACATTCCGGAATTTCTATTCAGCGACATAGATACTTTCTTGAATCTGTACACAAACTGTTTATATACGTATTCTGCTTTTGTTAAAATGAAATATAATGAAAATTATCCATGGGGATTGCGTATTTAAACCCCCATGATATTAACATCATTCACATGCAGCTTGACGACTGTAAAAAATCTGCCGTTTCAACATCAATCTCAAAAGAGCTTGAGCCATGCACGTATCGGATTGTATAAATCGTGATCATGGTGATAAGTTGGTTATTGAGGGAAAATTGCCATTCCCAAAATTTCCGACATTGCCAGGTTAAAGTTATATCCTACAATCTGATATCAATCGAAAAAGAGGGAAAGAGGAATAGAACAAAATCATGAACTTCCATTATGAACCTTTCATTATGAACTGACCTGGAATCCGAGGATACTATCGAGTTTTAGGAAAGGGCAGCATCGGGGTATCTTAATGGGTTGAAGAGGAGGGGGGGGGGGGGGGGGGGAGTGGAGAGATGACGTCATGTTTTCTCTCACTTCGATAACAGGGGTAATAAGACCTAGACCTCTCATTTTGAAAGAGAGTAATAACAAATAAACGACTCATGGCTGTTCTTTAAGAGTTTAAAGAGAACTGAAACACCCTCTTTTTCCCATTTAATAAGTTTTCCTCCTTTAATTTTTCTTTCTCCCCCTCTTTTTCGCTTTTTTTACAAAACCATGGAGGGTGGTCACCCCTGCCCGCTGTTGCGCCGCCAAGGCCTGGCTTTGAGCGATGAATATCAGAAATAGAACATTGCTGTTTAAATATTAATGATTAGATTTAACCAATACCTGATCAGCAGACAGTGAACCAGGTTGTTTAAAGCTTTTGTACCTCTTATTCCCATTTAATCAGTTTTCCTCCTTTAATTTTTCTTTCTCCCCCTCTTTTTCGCTTTTTTTACAAAACCATGGAGGGTGGTCACCCCTGCCCGCTGTTGCGCCGCCCCTATTTTTAGGATCGAAAGAGGGGCGCGGTGTTCTCCCGTCATTGCCCATCAAGATTTTGTCAGGATAAGACAAAAAACTCTTCCGTCGGTGTTCGATTTTTTAAATGGCATCCCCGCTAAGATCAGGGAGCTTCTCTCTGTTCAACATATATGATACGAAAGGTTATGTGTATTATGACGTAGGGTAAGTAGTACCCCCCCCCCCCTCGACGCCCAGATTTATATATCCCGTACTATTTCTGCATTGTTAATATTTTTTATTGCTTCGAATTTCGATCGCACTCTGTCCTAAATATTCACTTTCAATGTAGAAAGTTTGGTCATCCTCCAATAGTAATGTCTCATAGTTTATTAACCCATTTCAACATGAATCTTAACGTGTAGTTATCTAACTTATCATTACATTGCTAAGTACATAATTGTCAACAAATATATTCATCTTTTGTATATTTTGCATGTATACCGACTAACACTATATTTTTTATAATATAGGCCTAATGAATATTTTTTTTGCTCTTACATTTTACTTATCTGAATGAAAAATAAATATGAACCAACCTAAATCCCCAATACAGAATCACAACAGAATTTGGTCGAATTATGTTTATAAAACCATGTCATCACTATTGTACATTTAACTCTTTCTCATGAAATCCATCTTACCCGTTTCAAGCAAAGTCTTGAATTCATAAAAAAACTGTCAGATCTAATCAAACGAGCAAACTAAATCAAACCTACTACAGCTTGTTTCCTAAATATATCACTTTACCCTGATAATACACAGAACAGTTCCGACGACACGTACTTCACAAATTTAAACAAAAGACCTCAAGAAATGGAAACCCTCTCGATCTAATTGGAAACAGTTGCTATTTCTTCTTAATGGGACGGAGGGAAATTTTCGGCTTGAAATTTCCGATTGCAGGGATTTAACCTAACACCATGAACACTAGGGCATGAAATATGGATATGAAATGGATTACTTTGTAACGATTGATGTATCTATTTGGCGTTTTCATTTTCATAGGGGGGTGGGACTTAGTGAAAACAATTTTTTTGAAATGAATCCAACAAATCCAATCATTCCAAACTGGTGTTGTTTTAATACTTCTCTGATGTGGAAATAGATTCCGGGCTGGTGTTAAACATGTTAAATCAACACCGGAGTTTTTGCAGTGTAAATTGTGTAGTGTTAACAACACTACTTCAAATGCAACACCCTTGAGCAAATTAGGTGCACTTCTGATATTCATTAGCGAATTTTCGTGACTGTACCGGGGAATGATTCTAGAACATAATAACTGCATTGAAAATGCCCGTCAAATCACTCACAAGAACTGAGAGGTTTTTGTCGAAAATAAGTAAACCGGGACAGCAGATCGTCCTAAGATTCGGAGCTAAAAATAATGGAAATAATGTGGTTTGTGCAGGGTCACGGACGAAATTGCTGTTTGATTCATCGATTTTCGACAGAGACTTCTTTGTCATGAAGGGCTTTTGTAATAGATTCTCTATGTTCCAGAAAACGTCTGGGCAATTGTTTCGAAAACTCTGCTGTATCTCTGAACATTTCACAGACACGGCAGAGTACAAATTTACTCCTAGATTAGGGTGAACCCATCACTCCTTTTTCACTATTTACATTTTTTGTTGAATAATTGTACCAGAATTTATAAAAAAAAAATTGCAGATGTTCGGGACTCTGCAGCTTTCATGGCTTTTGGGCAAAAGTATTAAGGGATAAGAACATTCACCCACGCAGCTCTAACAGGGGGCGGGGACAGTCCCCGAAATCCTTTTCTATTATCGAATATTTTCGTGTACAAAAAATCCACCGACTTATCCATGAGTCGGGATCATAATCCTTCAATATAAATGATTTAGATTTCAAAATGCAGACCGGGCCTTCATAGTCAGTTTGGTTGCTTCGCTCTCTGTTTGCGAGTGCCTTGGTAACCCCCGGAAATAGAGTCTTTTTTTCTCCCCCCCCCTCTCTATCTGGGGCCCGTTGCATAAAACTTTTTACCTGAGAAAACTCTGGTAAAAACTGAAAACTAAGGTTAGTCTTATTTCTGCCATTGACTTTAACACAGGGCAAAAACTCCGGTAAAAACAACCTGAGTTTTCTCAGGTAAAAATTTTTATGCAACGGGCCCCTGGTGTGCGTGTGTGCCTGTCCCCCTCTTCCTATTCCCCTCTCTCTTTCTCACTCTCGCTTTCATTTTTTTAATGATCACGTCTGCCTATGATGGTTTTCCTCGACCACCCTTTCACACCCCTACTCTTGACATGAACGGCAGATGGTGCAGGGTTTCGTTAGTTTTTGGAATCACCATGATCCGATATACTGTAGCTTCATGCATGGTATCACACCTACTACGAAAGTCCCAGTTCAGACTACCTCTCATCGGGGGTTTAATCAAGTCATGACTCGAGTGACTCCAGCAGTATTCATTGACTCGTTCCCATTGACATTTGTACAGTGACTCGACTGACTCGACTCGTCTTGAACCCTTAAATGGCTCGACTCGACCCCCCAAAAAATAAAATTAGTGACTTATTACAACCCTGTCATTCGTTTAAAAACTGAGGTGTTCCCCTTGACACAAAGCAGGGGGTGCAGGTGACCGCCCCTATATAAACTTTCAAGTATAGTAGGAAAAAGAAAACAAGAGAAGAAAAATAAAATGAGAGATGTATGATTTAATGTAACCCCTTGTCGATTCACCCCAACCACCCCATCTATCAGCAATACCCTGGTGCCCCCCCCCCCCCAAACTGAACAGCAACACAAAAAAAATCATGCAAAACTCATTTTATTTTGTCAAATCATGCCATTTAATGGCAACTACATTTTATATAAATATGTTTTTTAGCTGACTTTATGCATGGTCTGGACCAATTCAGGAAAATTCAAATTTTCCAAAATACAAGTGAGTGGACACAACGCTTGTTATCATGTAACTAAAGATCTATATAAAACACATGTTCTAAAATATTGATTGCAACTAGTGCATCATCGTCTCTATTTCTTCCCTTTTTCAATATTTTCCAAACATTGCTCGCAAACATTTTCTGTTTCGCATTTGTAATTCCAAAAGACGCAAACTATCCTACATTACTTTCGTCGTACAGCTGAATCAGGTGAGATATCTTTCAACCTTTTCAACTGACATTTATTATTTCCTGCATCTAATCGAACCTTCTCCACACTGGTAATCACTTAAATATGTTGGTTAAACTATTTATTAGATGATACTCAGTCTTGGCAAGCGTCTTCACTCTCTCATCTCAGTAAAACGCTCTCTGAAACATTTCAGAAAATTGTTGGCGTATCTCACGAAAGTAAGAAAAAATGCTAGCTTGCAATGAAAGACAAACTGAAATCGAAACTCCGTATTTTTTCTTTGCTCTTGAATTAATGTACTATAGAGAAATACATTTGTTTTCGTTGATTTTATCATCCTTTCCGTTAGGAAAACTCTAATTTCCCTCCTATCACCCATAAATATTTGTGTAAATACTGGCATGTTTTTTAATTGTTGCTTAACTGCAGTAACTATGTTCATGCAATAAGCAACCTGTTCATTTTAAAGAAAATGTTTATGTTTAGAGTATTTTATGGGGATTTAACAATAAAGACCTATCCATGATGTTATCAGCCAATTTTTTTTCAAATTTAAATCATCAAGGCTCTTTCAGTTTTACTCGTCAGTAAGACCGATTAGAATTCTATGATTTCTTACAAACTGCATCGCCTTTTACTAAACATTGAATTAAAGTGTTAAATAGGGCATTCTAAATTCAGAAAAATGTGGAAACCAACTTTAGAAATACTTAAAAATCCTGTATTGGTTGGAATACTGCTGTGAATATTTTGAAAAGAGGAAATCTGAAATCGACACATTCATTTCTCACTTAACCCTTTTTGTCAACATTTTCTACCTCTACTAGTGAACATGCTGGTGAAGCTATACGGTTGGATTTCCGATCGTCAACTCTCTGCTTGCTGTATATTTCGATCAACCATTCCGATCTCTCGTAGACCAACATACAAATCACCCCGAAACATTGAAATATATGCTCACTTGCTTCGCTCGTAGGATATATTTAAAAGTTGTACACTGTACCTAAAGTGTACAGCTCCCTCAAAAGTGTTAAAACTATACTATAAAAACAAACTGGACCAAATGTGTTGTTGAATGTGTCTTGTCTCAAGTAAAAAAAAATATTCGTCAATTTGACTGTAATCTTAAGAAACAAAGTATTCGTTGGAAGAATTTCGGTTGATTTTGACCACTTTTGGGGTCGGAAACAATATTCCCTAAAAGGTTGATGATTCTATTTTATCCTGTTTAAGACTGTAGGGGATGTTTTTGTCGTGACATCACTGGGTCTTCGAGTGTTTTCTTCCTTCCTTTCGTCATGATCATATTCCCTCCCTGCCCCTGTCCCTGCTCCGCCCTTTTATCATTTTGGCGGTTTTTTTTTTTAAATAGAGTTGGGGCATTGTTCCTCTGTTCGCCCCCCCCCCCCCATCCCGATCGCTACGCCATAGACCGGGATATGCTGATACTAGGGGTTTATGGCACGCTGATGCGAGCATGTCTCCGAAAATAGAATTGATCTTGGCAACATAATTTGCCCACATGGATTGTCGATAAAGTAACGAAACTGTGACTGAAAAGATCAATAGGGTGATGGGTTAGGGGTGTTGAATATCAACACAATGAACCCACGTGAGCTAAAGTACTTTTCGTGTTAAAGCTCCGCAATAAAATACATTGGTAAATGTTTTTCTTTCGTTTTACATTGACATATAAAGTTTTACGCCTTTGGTAGTAAATTTTTGACATAGAGTAAAATGAAACATGCAAGGCTGTACGGGCTCATCAATAACATCCGACCGATCATATAAGAAAAGACATTAAAGTAAAGCGCATGAAGTATGTTCATGGATGCCTCTCTATCAACATGATCAACCTAAAAACTCTGAAACCAACAACAAAAATAAAGAGAAATGCTTTTTGATACGTTATAATCGAAGATTTTGTGTAATTTCTATCGTGCCAATAATGATAGAACATATACGTGTATGTGATCAAATTAAGATGGTGTTTCCGGTCACTCATGTTTCACTTTTTTGAAGCACTAAATATGATTTTCTGGCGCGATTTTTTCTGGGCTTCATTTTTGTAACTTATCACAGACACAGATGACAAGGCGGGCTTCGCAGCTCAGATTTCAAAAAGTCAAATCAATGTTAATCAATGCCTTTAAATCCATGGATGAAGTTGGTCAATATATTAGTATGTGGAATTTACAGCGGAACAATTGTCGCCGGAGCAAATGTCATTTTTTTTTACATGTTTATTTATATATTTATTTACTTATATATCTATTTATTCATTCGTTCAATTGTTTATGTTTTTATTCAATTATTTATTTATTTATGCATTTATTCATTTTTTATATATATATCTTTCTCTCTCTATGTATATTTTTATATCTATCCATCTATCTATCTATCTACTATACCTACCTACCTACCTACCTACCTATCTATCAATCTTTCAGGTATACTGATTCAGTAATCATTACAGAGATGTAGAACGGAATATGATGCTTCCCCCTATCAAGACCAAGTTCTAATGATGATTTATGAGGCTTGTGTTTAGGAGCTGCATAGGTCAATGCGCGATGGTGAACCTGTTCCAAATCGGTGGCAACTCTAGGGTATACGTATTTTAGTGGGGGAGCAAGATGGCCTTATATTTTTGTCAATTTATTTACAAGGATAATGATGAAACAAACGACTTATACATCTCCCTTTCATACTCTCCTTTCGTCGCTTCCCTTTTCTTCCCCCTTGTCTTCTTCTTTTTTTTGTCCATAGGGGCGGTCACCCCTGCCCACTAGCACCGCCCCTTTTCATGATCAAAAATATTTAGGCCAACTCTCGTGCCACAGTTAGGGTCATGTTTCAAAAGGCATGCATTGCCGGTTCACAAGTTCATGTAGACCCACTTGTACATGATGTAGTTGAAAGTGGACATTGGCGAACCTCAATCAATGTTATTAAACAGAATGTCACTAATGGTGGATTTTCACTCCCACAAAAATCACTTTCTACGCGGTGATTATCGATTGGTATTGGTATTTATTTTCCATATCACAATGTTAAAAAACAATACAATGTAAATGTATGTACATAATAAAAAATCAAAAGTGAGATGGCTGGATATACCCACTCAGCTTTGTTAATGTAACAAAACTGTTCTTCCCTGGGGTCCATGAAAGTAGCTACTTCCAAGTAGCTACTTCGATGAAAGTAGCTACAGTAGCTATTGGTTATTTCAGAGTGTAGTTCACAATTACAATTTCATTTTTTAATCTTAAAAAGTAGTTTTAGTTATCATTCAAGGTCGAAAATGATGAAAATATCGAACATGCATAGCATAATCGAATAAGTGGCTGTGAAACGATAAATCATGATAATCATTTCAACCTAACGTTTATTAGAAAGCAATCAAAATCATTTATATGAAAAAGAATGTGAACAAACAGAGGTTGAAGTACAAGGGGTAATTACATCGATTCGCCCCTGAAATGATATTAAAAAAAAGAATTGAATAGGGCTTACAGCTTAAAAAGATGTAGGAAAATAAGCCCCCGTATATAAACGACACAAAAATAATTGAGAAATTCACACGGTCCGCGATTATGCTGTATAAAATTATACTGATATAGAAAATCGTCCAAAAAATTGACTATTCATAAAGTTATCGATCGTGACAGGGCTGAGATCCTATATAAGGAGGGGTCTACTGTGGTTGTCATCGTTGATTAGGGGTTCGCGGAGTTTGAACCCTGATCGACGGGGGGCAACGAGGACCGTAACAGGTGTGCTATGTAATTATGCTATACACGTATAAACACTATCAATCAGTTTAAAAATTACTTTAGATGGAAGGGTCAGTTGTGTGTAACTGTTTTTTTTAAGTCAAATTTTACTACACTCTTAAAATGTTGGGCAATATGTTGTCCAAAAAAGAATTGGTTAAAAGATTTATCCAACTCTGGGTAGTTTTCAACCAATACCGTGTAGTTTTCACTCAAAGCAAATTTTATTGGTTTAGAATTGCCCAGAATTGGATAAAGTTTTAACCAATTGTTGTGTGGACAGTATGTTGCCCAACATTTTTAAGAGTGTATATTAGTTTCAGTAAAAACTAATTTCACGAGGAAGTCTGTAAAAACAAAAATGTCACTATATTGTAGAATTATAGAGTGTATTGTTGCTGGATTGTGTGCGAGCCCCTACATTAATGCCCTTTCTCTCACAAATAGAGTAGAAATTAATCTCATAAAACCATAATCAAGGACGTATCACAAATTTTTAATCTAATCAATATCGTAAGTATCATAAAATTAATAGAGTCGAAGAAATAATTCTTCAACAGTTTTGGTGTAAATAAGATTCATCAAAATTCCCTAATCTAATTAATATCTAACTTCATTCAATATAGGTTAATTTCAAATCGGAGAGATTTAGAGCGTATACCAAGCTCCCTCTGCCAGGAAAATGCCTGCGACGACTCAGACTGTGATAATGACGTCATGATCAAGATATGACGTTCTTTGCACTTCGGGTGAGTTCACTCAAGAGAGGAATCAAGATGACGCGAAGAAATCAAGAACGAAATGAGGGGTAGGAGGCAGAGCCAAGGGAATGGGAAGGGATGTAGGTTCAAATCTCCGTCAAAACCTTCTGAAGTAGTCTGAATTTTCAGACTCCCAAGCGTGAAGAGGATTGTATACCAAAGTTTGAACTTGACGGTGTCAAACTTCTGTCAAGGCACACTTGTTGATTAGAGTGTCAATTGCGGCCTGACATTTGAAACTATGAGGGTAAGTGGTCAATTGAGAGGATGATGAGGGGAAGGGGAGGGGGGTAAAGAGGGATCGATACGCTTGATACCAGGGATTTCTATATCATTTCTCAGTCGATGTATGGTAAACTGAAAGACCTTAGCATAGAAATGACTTGCTCAAGCTAGGACTTTCATAACTGGGGGATCGAACCCCGGAATGTCATGTGTCCAGCCAGGCATCTCAGACCACTTAACCACGGCACCTCTACGAATAATTATGGAGCGAACGGATGATAAAGAAAGAACGATGATCACAATGGAAGGAAAATAAAAGCAAACCGATATGAAAAATACAAGGAAAGACAGTGGATCGCCCTTGAGATGGAGAGAGGAGATGGGACGAAATAGTAAACAGTTAAAATCATAATCTAATTTTTACTCGCACGCTCGCATCCCTCCCTTGAAATTTGTGCAACTATATAAATCCTGAAATAAATCATTTGCAATTATTGGATCACTGCATGGAAACCTCATACAATCCATGGACCTTTTGATAACTAAAAAGCAATATAGCAGATATCTCCAGAATTTTCAGAAAAATGCATTTTATACCAAAACCTTAACCCTCAATTATTTTTGCCTTAATACGCCCCTGACCAAGCTCAATTGACGCGTCAATGGGAGGATAGCGAGAGCTAGGGCAAAGAAGAAGGGGGAGAAAAGCGTTCCAAATTTAACCCACTACTTCCTGCATCGCCGCACGGTGTCAAGGGGGTGTGAGAGCAAAAGGGCGTGGCGAGTTCGGGGGAAAAGGGGTCTCTATTTACACCCTCCACCAGGACATTGCTTTTACTAGGTCAGAAAATGATTAAATATATCAATTCAAAATGAAAGCAATGTCCCAATTAGTCCTTAATATCAATTAATATCAACCATGTTTAAAAGCTGGTAAATATAATATTTGCAACATCATTTTGACACGGTTTCCGTACCACCTCATAATCCCACTTGGTGAGACCCACTTTCTCACCGACGATGGACACGTCTTGCTCGTGGTGCAAAGTTTTTTTTCTTTATTTAGCTTCTTGACCCGACTCTCACCTCTCTAGTGTGGTAACGTGGCATTTTCTTTCCATTATTTCTATACGTTAAAACCACGAAGCTAATTTTTAGTTATTTGCTTCAAATATTATTCTTGAAACCAATTAGAAAGAAATTGCAATTTCATCAAATAACTTATCTTCATTATATCCGTCCTCGGGGGCGGCACCAAGGGATTTTGATAGAGAGGGCAAGGCCACTTATTTTTTTTCTAAGTTGAATAATTTAGACGTACTTGATAGAGATACGAGACTCATATTTCACTTGCTGATAATCTTTGAACTTATTTCATCCCTTTTCCCTTATTTTTCACTAACTTCTTGAAAAGTATATATAGGGGGAGCTGTCGTCTTCCGTGGAAAATTGAATTATTTGCAGTAGTGTAATGAGCAATATAATTTTTAAGGGTGCACAACATGGCGCGTGTAAAAAAAAATCCCGAGGGAGCAAAGCGTGCAAGCAAACATTTTGACCTTTTTACTGAAAAGTTAAATCTAATTTCATGATAGATTTTAACATAATATTCGGAAAATTACTTTTTTACCCTTTCCTGCGCGTTTAACTTTTGATTTATTTTCGCCTTTCTTTTCTCTTTTGATTTTTTGGTCGTTTATATAGCTTTTCCTTTTTGGGGGGGGGGGGCATGGCCCTTTAGCCCACATCGGTACGTCAGTGATTTTGTAAAAAAAGTCTGGAAAATCAGAAGGGAGATATATTCATGCCAGAATAGAATAACGTCACCCTCATTCATTTTGCTCGGTTTTGTCATATTTTACAATATTGGATGAAGGTCGACAAACTTTTGAAATACGATACCCGCCCATTATTTAACTTCAACTGCAGAAGCACATCCTATCTTGAATAAAATATCAAAGGGGAATAAAAAAGAAAGTGCCACCCCCCCAGTTTGTCGCCATCTCGAGGAGATTTTACCTTGGTAATACTGCTCTCAGTTATTATAGATCCTTCAGCTTTTTGACAGAAACGTGATTATTATCCACTAAAAAAAGTGTGGCTTCCGGAAGAGATATTCAATATATATCATGTTATAGCAACTTTTATAATCTCCTTAAATTCTTGCTTCTGATGGCCCGAGATAAAATTTTACACCAAAAATGACTTAAAAATTCGTAATGAAATGCTGCTTGAACCAACGTCATCAAAAATAAACATGAAGAGTAGGCAACTTTACATTTCTCCTCAAAATATAAACCACAGCTTTATATACTTACAGTGTGTGGGCATGGTGGGGGCGCCGTGGTTAGATACTTGAAAGTCTTTAGCAACATATGATATTATGTGAACTAAAGATCAATACCATGTTTGCGTTTTGATGACTGTTATAGATCTTGGCGCGCTTGAAAGTGGGTTTAAACTTGGTGCATCACGACCCCCCCTACAAATAAATGAATAAATAAGAGAGTGTAAGAGGAAGATGAGAAAAAGAGAGGGGAGAGTAAGACAGACAGAGTCATTCAGTGACAAGGCGCGTAGGCGAGAGCGCAAGTTCATTGTGTAAAGTTACACAGTATCTAGCGATTTGTTTTTTTTACCCAGCAAACATGCATCTTTCCTTCTATCCCATCATTCAGAACAATTTTGATAACTCTTTTGAAGAATGTATATTTTTTTTAAATGTGAAAAAAAATCCAGAAGCAGTTCTTGATTTGAGTGACTACAGTCTGTCAGACGAACGAAACCGTTTCCAGACCGACCAAATCTATTACGTTATTTCCAATGACATTAAACATCGATCGGTTTGGAGTAGGGTTCGTTGGCGTCAAGCAAAGTCACCATCGTTTCCCGTCCTAGTCATCCCACTTTCCCGCCATTTCCCTCTCGTCCAGAAAATAGCATAAAAAGGATGACTGAAAATTGCATATTTGGCCAAAATAATGATGCACACTCGGTCTGTCTGCCTGTCCACACGAGGAAATCCCTACCGAAACGAAAATAGATTTTCTAGACTGTCTGAGTCAATGGGGGGGGGGGGGTATACTCAGCTGACTGGAGAATCATCATAATGGTAGCCGATATGTTTCTGTCTGTCATGACATGTATGAGGGAATTGTTATAGGCCAACATGCATGTATACCCGTGGTCCATCATGCCCTTTCCCATATTCATGATATTCCACTGTGACGTGACACCGCTTTTGGGCCATATTTTTTCCTAATGATTTTATTTTCATTTTTGCAATATGCTCGACTGAATTCGAACGTTCTCGTGAATAATCCCACCCTGTAACGTAAAGTGCCTATTCAGGGTTCCTGAAAATGAAAACAAGGGTAACAAGTGACAATGACGTCATATTTTGTACTCAATGACAGTCAAGGAAGAACCGGGGCTCCCAATTATGAACCTGTTGGGCCTATATTCTTTTGTTTTTAAAGTGTTCTGTTATTCTTTCATTGTAGGGACTTCTTTAAACAATCTTTCTATCGTAATCTTCGAAGAAAATACTGCTGAAAAGGTGCAATAGTATTAGCAGCCTTATAAAAAATAAGTTGTTTGCAAATTACAATTTTCACTGACATGTCAAAAATACGAAGCCGGGAATCATCCTGAAGATGTAGGGAGTCGTCAACAACTCAACATTTCTAGGTAATCGCGTGTGCAAATCAAGGCATAGAATTTCTTACTAAATGAAAATGGAAATATAAAACGTTTTTCTTACTAGATGTCATTATCATGCAACCACCATGCCCACCCAGTTACGTTTTCCAATATATTTTTATACCATTCGGAACCGCACATTTCCAGACAATTCAAGTCCCCAGGATCATTTTGCTCACTCAGACCAAGGAGGTTGAATTTGACAGTCACACGGGCGACACTTACCCCAGACCGTCCGACTAAAGACTATTACGTTATTTCAAGTGACATACTATCGGTCGATTTGGAGTCGGTTTCGTTGAAGTGACTGTGATTTAAGCATGCAGTTGTAGACCTTTGAAAATAAGCAATTGCAAGGACAAGGTCAGGACTTGTACACCTACTGATGGATAAGCCAGTCGTATTGAACCAGATTAACCAGGAACTCTGATTCCCTCAATGATACCAGCTACCGTATTTCCCTCAACTGTAGGGAGTTTTCGCACATCGACATACAGAGCATTCAAGAACAGAGTAAATGTATTGGAAAATCCGTCAGATGGCAATGGATACCTGGGGAGTCTTGGCAAAAATCGGTGAACTGGAACAGAAGCTTTATCGCAAGTTTCAGAGTTAAAGAAAAATTGCAAGCATGTATGTCGTTTGCCTACTGTCAATAAATAAATTGCTATTCTGATTCACCGATTTTTGACAAAGACTTATTGGCTTTCTTGGTCAGGAAGGGCATTTGACAATTTTAATATCTCTTCTTGGATGCTCCGTACGCGGTCCCTAGCGCGTTTTAAGTAATCATCTGCATCGCTCTGAATGGACCCGTGCATAAGAAAACTTTTTTGAAACGCTCCCCCTGAAGTCGAAACATAGAACCGATCATGCCACCCCCAACCATCAAACCATTTGCCTCATCTGATGATCTTTAATGCTAGCTCCTCCATTCTGTCTCAGGCCTCCCCTTCTTCAGATGAGTGAAGATACTTAAAGTGTGACAGTGACAATGATGACAATTAAAAGTAAATGAAAAAAAATGGAATAACCCAAATAAAAAGGAATAAAGGAATAATAAAAAATGGAGTGACCCAACTAAAATGGAATAGCCTAGATCCGGGAGCGAGAATTAAAAGTAGAGACAAAATGGAATAGCCCAACGAATAGGACTAAATTAATAAGAACAAAATGGAATAACCCAATTAAAAAAGAACTAAATTAATAATAAGAACAAAATGGAATAACTCTAATAAAGTGGAATAGCCCAAATAAAAAAGAACTTAATTGATAACAATGAAATGGAATAACCAAAATTAAAAAGAACTAAATTAATAATAAGAACAAAAAAAGAAATGGAATAGCCCAGAAAAACAGTAAATTAATAATAAAGACAAATGGAATGACCCAAATAAAATGGAATAAACCAAATAAAAAAGAACTGAATTAAAACTGAGACCAAAATGGGGAAAACCCAAATAAAATGGAATAGCCCAAGTAAAATGAAATAACCTAAATAAAAAGGACCAAAATAATGATAAAAAACGGAATAACCCAACTAGAATGGAATAGCCGAGACAAGAGAAAACTAATAGTAAAAACGAAATGGAATAGCCAAAGTAAAATGGAATCCCCTAAATAAAATGGAATAACCCTTAAAAAAACTAGATTAATAATAAAAACAAAATGAAATAGCACAGATGAAAAAAGTGAATTAATAGTAAAGACAAAATGGAATAACCCAAATGAAATTGAATCTCCGGAATGCAAACGACTAAAGTAATAAAAAAAAATGGAATGACCTAACTAAAATGGAATAGCCCATATAAAAAAGAAAATTGATTGTAGAGACGAAATGGAATAGCCCATTTAAAATGGAAAAACCCAATAAAAAGGACTAAATAAATAATAAAAACAAAATGGAATAGCCCAAATAAAAAATAATTAAATCAATACTAGGAACAAAATAGAATAAACCAAATAAAAGGGAATAACCCAAATAAAATGGAATAATCCAAATGAAAAGGACTAAATATTAAGAAAATGAAATAACACAAATAAAATGGAATAGCCCAGACAAAAAAAGTAAATTAATAGTAAACACAAAATTGAATAACTAAAATAAAAAGGAACTATATAAATAATAAGAACAAAATGGAATTACCCAAATAAAAAAGAACTAAGTCAATAATAAGAACAAAGTGGAATAACCCCAGTAAAATGGAATAGCCTAGATAAAAAAGCAGTAAAGTAATAATTGAAAAAGAATGGAATGTCCAAATAAAAAAGGACTTAATAATAACTTAAAAAATGTAATATCCCAATCAAAATGGAATAGTCCAGAAAGAAAAATAACTTGATAGTAAAAACAAGATAGAATAACTGAAGTAAAATCGAATAACCCAAATAAAACAAGAACTAAGTTATTAAGAAAATAAAATGGAATATACCAACAAAAAGCGAAACTAAATCGATAATTAATAAATCAAATGGAATAACCAAAATAAAAAAGGACTAAATTAATAATAAAAAATTGAATAAGCCAACTAAAATGGAATAGCCCAGATAAAAGAATAAATTGATAGTAAAATCAAAATGGAATAACCGAAGTAAAATGGAATAAAAGAAATAAAATGGACTAAAGTAATAAAAAAAATGATGTAACCCAACTATAATGGAATATCCCAGATTAAAAAAAACTAAATCAATAGTAAAAAAACAAAACGGAATAACCGAAGTAAGATGGAATAGCCCAGATAAAAAAAATGATAATAAAAAAGTAACAGAACTATTTTTGGAATAGCGGAGATAAAATAGAACTAAATGAAGTTATGAAAAAATGCTAACTCTAGGAAGGTACATTGTAATTCCTGAATGGTAATTTTCTAATTTTTAACTATGTGTATATTTTTCTTTAGTTTACTAGTGGAAGGGGGTGATTAAAGACAAAGAAAAGATATCTATCGACTGGATCATCAAAATCAGTCAATGTTTCTCGATGGCAAAACGGGGGAAAAGAACGGCTCTCATTGGAGACAAGGAGTGAGTTGTCCTCCCAAAAATAAACTTTCCTTCTTTACTTTTTGATATGATTAATATTGTAGTTGTAGCTTTAGAACAATTATTTCTCCATAAGTGTGTGAAAGGTGTTCAAATGATCACTTCTCTCTTTCGTTGTAGCGCGTTGTCATCAAAATATTGATTCTATTTGTGCTTTAAGACAAATCCTTTATTTCGCTGCAAGGAGATTGTCGCTGCCATGGCTATAAGGATGGTGATCGGGGTCGTATCTCTGTCGAGAAATAAATCTCGCAACTCACGAAAAATTAAGGAAAGAAAGACGGGACTAGATGAAACATATCGCAGATCTTTGCTGAGGGGACGACGTTTTGATGGCACGGCATAATTCAAACCATTGCCTAGGTGCTCGGCCGTAGACAAGACGAAGAAACCCGATACAACACTTCACGCTAAACTGTCAAATTCGGTGTGAAAACTGAGATCTCTGTTGTCAGAAGCACTCGAAATTTAGGCTATGACCGGGAGAAAAGGAGCAAAATCTAGGAAAGTGTATCTCTTTTGAATTTTTCATGCAGACACGATTCCAGAGTTGGTCGATAATCAGAGACTTATCCAAACAATAGTTTATTTTATGAAGAGGGTAGGCATACATCGAAATATGAGATCCTTTATTATGTCCATCCAGACTGTACGATTGCGTTAAAGCAAATGATTTGTATTAAAAAATTATCAAAGTCGTCAATTTATCAACTGATTCGTGTATATCCAGTCAGGTGAGCTGGAAAAAATCTTTTTCCAATACCAAAACTTAAACATTAGATTTTAAGGATTAAGATTCCCGTCCCGAATATCAAAGTCCTTCGCGTAACTTTGCTTCGTCTATTATCTGTCCTACGCTCAAACATAAAACTTATCAATTCATTCATTCATTTAATGGTTTATTCAATAGACATGTATCGCAGTAAAAACTGAATTACAATGCTTTACATGGTATCAATTAAAAATACATGGTAAAAAAATGCAGAGACAATTAAAATTATTGTACAGTAAGTAATTGATAAAGATGAATGAATAACCGGGGATGCATATGAAAGATCGATAAAATCATTCATAATAAAACTTAAAAAACACAATAAGTCAATGGTCATTTAAAAAAAATCACAATTTCTAAGCATGTATATATACTAAAGAGTTTTAGAAATGAGAATTTTCAGCAATTGCCTGCTCAAACATATCCCTCAATATATTTCGACCAATCCCATTCAAACCATGGACCTAATTTGGTTCCTCAGCGGGCCTCGTTTATATTAACCCCACAAAGAAAAGAAAGGGGAAAAATCATTGAAAGTGTACGGTTCATAGCCCGGGATTGTACTTTCTTTAGTTCCACCACAGAGCTGTGTTTTATAGCTCCATGGTTCCACAAACGGAGACATAAAAATTATCAAGGTCGATTTCATGGACACTGTTTATAACCAAATCAATTAAATCGACCTTTCTGTGACTTTGAACTGGCATTTAGATCAGTCATTCCTGCTATTCTTGAAGAAGAATCCAACCTATTGACCTTGGATTGAGCAACTAATTTGAAAATGTTTGTAAGCATGATTTAAGCGATTTTCTATCCTCTGTGAGCATGTACACTGTATCGAGAGAGGTGGTATATAGAGGCACGGACCTAAGTCCATGATGATAGAGAGACATAAGTCTGTTATTTTGGTCGTTCCAACATGTTTGTTCTGCACACTATTTATTTTATTTTTGAATTAAATGATAATTCAGGAACAAAGAAAGTCGAAATGTACAAAATCAGTTCTGAAACAAATCCAACAACATCTTCAACAAAGAAGGAAAGAGACTTGTAGAAAGCAAAAGTTAGGCGGAACGTATTTTTGAAGAAATTGGACTTTGGGATTACACGGTCAAATCCGCATACATTCGTAATTCCGAAGGTTCGGATATTCCGAAGATTCGTTATTCCGAAGGTTCGTATTTCCGAAGGTTCGTAATTCCGAAGGTTCGTTAGTCCGAAAACGAAATGAGGTTCGTAATTCCGAAGGTTCGTTAGTCCGAAAACGAAGTGAGGTTCGTAATTCCGAAGATTCGTTAATCCGAAAAAGAAATGAGGTTCGAAATTCGTTAGTCCAAAAACTAAATGATTAACGAACCTTATTTCGTTTCCGGATTAACGAACCTTCGGAACAACGAACCTTATTTCATTTTCGGATAAACGAACCTTCGGAACATCGAACCTTATTTCGTTTTCGGATTATCGAACCTTCGGAAAATAACGAACCTTATTTCGTTTTCGGATTAACGAACCTTCGGATCAACGAACCTTATTTCGTTTTCGGATTAACGAACCTTCGGAACATCGAACCTTATATCGTTTTGGGATTATCGAACCTTCGGAATAACGCCACAAATGTTCGGATTAACGAACCCTTTTACGTTTTCGGATTAACGAACATCGAGGTACATGTATAGGCAATTTAAGTGTTTCGGAATTACGAACTTTCGGAGTAAAGAACCTTCGGAATTACGAAGTGTAACCGGTCAAATCAGAAGTCACAGACTCCAACAAGTCTGACTGGACATGACTGCCCCTGTCAAGAAAAACGACCTTTTACTCACAGAACAAGTTATAAGAGACGTTGTTTCTCAGAAACACTGGTAACAGAAGACCCATTGGACCCTCCTCAGATGAAAGCTGACAGATTTCCCCGGCTAATCTTCTAGGATCTGCCCTAAGATCGAGGAAGGAATCCTCAGATATTTGAGATCGGGTGCCATGCTGCAGTCACACCGACTAAACAGAACCAGACCGATTACGGGTTATTACATTATATCCAATGGCAGACACTCGGTCAGTTTGTAATTGTATTAGCCGATGTGACTGCTGCAGGCCCTATTCAATGAAGTAATAGTGGAACCAATGCGAGTTCACCCTGTAGACTCTGTCTACATCTCATGTCATTCTTATTCTCGATGATAGTTTCATAAAATTCTACGGTGTGTTCATTTATGAAAACAAAAAAAACCTTTCGAAATCGTTAAAACACCATCGGATTCACTCAAATGAATGCAGTGGGACGAATGTACCCGATCATATTGAAGGTGCACTAAATAACTCGATGTTCACTCACAAAACGACTTCAAACCGACCTATAACATGTATAGTCTGCCATTAGTAATAACGAAATAACTTTGATCGTTCTTGGGCCCGTTTCATAGAACTTGTTATAAATTTGCATTAACAATTAAAAGCTACTGGAAACTGTCATCTTTCCAAACAAAAGTCCATTCATAAAGAATATGAAGGTGAATTTCGGTAACAGACATCAACAATTGGACATGTAAAACGGACATTGGGATTTGTCAGATTATATCACATTTTACATCAGTATTTTCTCCTTTAACTGTTTGTGTTTCAATGAAATTGAAAAAAAAATGCGTTGTTCAAATAAAGAATCTCATTCCGCATATGCCAAAATACGAAAGAATTGCAAGATTTCTTCGAGGATATTACCTCCATTATCACGTTATCATAAAGAGGAACTATGTATTTCCTTAAGTTATGCACGGAATACCTTAGTGAATACGGCATGCACGCAGTTACAGGTCTGCTTCATCAAAGTTTAGGGTTAGGTTTTTGAAATTATGATCTCTCATTTCATAATTTTTCCATGTCTAGTTGATTTGAAGTTGGAAATTATATACATCATCACCGATAATAATGTTTGATTGTATTCAAGAGTAGGTTCAATGGTACTAATATCGCGTGCCTTTTCTTATATCACCCTTTTTTCTTTCTTAGTTGTCTCGTACTTTCGTCTTCTGGCCCCTTCGAAACTATGAGCTCTAGACTACAGTCGATCATGTCACACTCTTAAAACAAATCAGTCAACATAGTCAAATTGACCAGATCAGTAGTCAGCTGGGTGCAACTGATATGGCAATCACTGATAGTCACATTTCTGACATATATTCTGGTCAGAAATGACTCTGTTGTAGTAAAATACAACTAGAAAATAGTCAGATATGACTAGAATAACAGTTGCACCCAGCTGACCCTATTAACTAGTCATTTTAATTTTCTTTCGAGTGTATAGTCGTTTGACGACTGCATCCTTGGTGATTCCGCAACTGATGTCTTCCTCATAACTGCATGATTCCGTTTTATATTATTACTCTGATGCTTCTACGTTCTAAAAACAAATCAGTCAAAACTGACTAGTTAATATGGAGAGCTAGGTGCTACTGTTATTCTCGTCATATTTGACTATTTTCTAGTCGTATTTTACTAGAAAAGAGTTATTTTTAACTAGTCAGAAATGTGACTAGCATATCAGTTGCACCCAGCTGACTACTTGTTTAGTCAATTTGACTGATTTTAAGAGTTTAGTTCGGAAAAGGAATTCTGAATTTTGTGGATAATGCTACAGTCACACCATATATAGAAATCGATTCTGGACCAACCGATGGCATTGGTTGGTTTCGTTGGTATGACTATGCTGCAATCACATTTCCCCCTACAGACAGCGAGTCGAAAACAGCTGATTTATTCATTTTTATTCAAGCCACCTATATAATGTAGCTGCATGGTACAAAAATGTTAACAACGGCTGTTTCCGACTCGCCGTACGGCCGCCGTAGGGGAAGTGTGACTGCGCCATGTAAGGGATAATAGAATTAAAGTAGACGTTGTATTTATTGGTGTACATGGATAACATTTTAAATCCCGTGTTATTTTGGGGGTTATAAGTTAAGCACCCAAAAGGATCATTACAACACCTTTAGTTGTTACTTGTATATTATCTGCTGTTATTTTTAATCGATATGATGTACCATCCAGGGATATACCACCTTGGCTCCGTAACACAAAGGTTAGCGATTAATCGCTATATGAAATGGCCTATCAAGATTATCCTTGTACGCACATTTTGATCCGTAGACTGACTAGGAACCAATCAGAAATTAATCGCTAATCTTTGTGCTACGGAGAGGAGGAGGAGCGATGGGTGGAGCTTATAGCATACAGGTTCATGATCGGAAAAGGAACAGGACGAACAAACAAAGACAGAAATAAAAAGAGGGTCACGGTATAACAACTGTTTTAAATCTTCTCAGCAATTCGCAACCGGAACATGAACAATGCGGTCCCTTCAGAGGTGCCGTCCGTAGTTTCGATGTGATATTGCAAATCAATTTTTACCCCGATTTGTTTCGAAATACAATCCAACTCAACTATATTACCTATCCACCATGCTGTCTTTTACATGTTCGAGACAAAGTCAAGAACCGCCGAACTTACGATTGGTCAAGGTGGAGTGAAAAACTAAACCGATTTAAAAATGAAAGAAATCTTGTTACGGTGCCAAGTTCACAAATAAACAGGACCACATTTTATTCATCAAGCACCATTTAGCAAGTTTGAGTTTGTGGCAAATTACTCGTCGCTGTTTATTTTTTATTTGTACTATTACTTGGAATGGAATCGTCGTTGTCCTGTGGTTCTCAGATTTATTTTATATGTCGTGGGTGCGATTCCCAGGTACGAGGTAAATTTCTTTCAGTAAGGAATTTATACACACTGTGCTGCACTAACCAGGTGAGATTTATTTGGACCTGGCAATATCCAGTCCCAGTAAAAGTCTGCGGGGATTATATTAATATCCAATTCCTTTTGGAGGCACTTGGACGTAGATGTGATCTACGAGAAATGTGTATCACTTTATCCTTGATCTTTGATACAAAATGAAGCATGGCTTGAACGAATTTCTACAATATTTCATTATGCATCACTAAAGAGATCGAGCAAGACACTGCGATCAGAGACACAACCAAGAGGGAATTCAGACCATGTCTGAAAGGGTCATCAGTCCTATAGCAGTTTCCTGGCAGTACCGTATGCTGTGTACAAAATCAATGTGAAAGGTTGTCACATCATTATGACGTCATATAAGGCACCGTGTGCTAAAACCAGAAAAAATAGAAAGGGCCTCCCGCATCATTCTGTAAAAGTTGGGATGTGACCAAGAAGGTACTACAATACGAAAAGCAATTGACAATATTGAAAGTGCTCAAACGAAAAGATGAAAGGGAGTGAAGTTGCTCATTTGCAAGAGTCAATGACCTTTGTTGGAGGTCCATGTCACAGACTGCAGCTTGAAAATATACAGCCATCACCATACAGCATTCGGATTTCGGAAACGGGCCGTTCTAAAAATATCATGCCAGTGTTACATTTTTAATAAAAAGCCAGGGAGCTGGGGGTATTACCTTAAAAAAACCCACCATAACGCGTCAGGGTACTAAAACAGACAAACGACATCAGTGAAACCTGCTCCAAAACTACCGATGATAAGTCACTGGAAATAACGTAATAGACTGGGTAGGTCTTTGGTCGGGTTCGTCAGTGTGACAGTAGCATTAGACATCGAGGTGGTATCTTCATGTATTAGACTTTGTCTCAAACGCGGTATGACGTACCTGCTGCATGTCAGGTCAGCTGATCAGCATGATCAAAGAGACGATTATGACGTCAACAAGGCCAATATAATCGCTGTCAGAAGTAATTGGATTCGAAAACAGCTCCATGTAGTTCATATCTGATGCACAGCGAATTATCCAAGGACGCAACAAACAAAAGATAGGAAACATCCACAACTATCGAAACATCGATCAAAAGATCTGACCGAATTCGGAAACGACCCTTATTGAAAGGGGAATTTTTTAGGAAATGTGCTATTTATACAAATATGTATATTGGGGTCCTTTGAGGTTTGCTGGCTTCTGCAAATGAATACCTTAGAAATACCCCCATAACACCATCAATAGTCCCGAGTTGAGTTAAAGGAATATAGGCCTACCATACATTTCAGAGTTAAGACCTTGATCTGTTGTTGAGATTTCAATGACTTTAGGAAACATTAGTTTGGAAAGTTAGAAGTGACTGGAATTGTGCATTTATTTTTTGTTTCATTCAATTTAGGTAAATTCATCTCATGCATGCGTCCTCCGCAGGTCAGTGAGCATGATGAAAGCAAAGACATCCTCCTTCGTCAGTGCGTTTGTCTATCCGTCCGTCCGTTTGCTCTTTCGCTCTATTAATTCGTTAGTTGGCAGTTCGTGTGTTGGTGTGTTTGTCGTGTTTGTCGTTGGACCGCGGTCAGGTCGTTGGACTGGTCGACCGGTTCGTTCTTTCTTTCGTCTAATCATTCCTGCAGAATCCCGCTTCCTTGTATCACACAGTCACACCAACAAATTCACACTTATAACCGACCAATGTAAAATAACGTAATAATTTTGATCGATATGTACTCGGGTGATTTGGTGTTAAGGGGGCGAGCCTAACCGCGGAGAGAAGCATAGTATGCATAAGGAGGGATACAACATATACAGCCTAACCTCACCACGGGTTACATCTTAAGAGTCAACTTTTTTTTGAAATGTTTGAAGCACCCCACGATTTTTCCAATCCCACTTGTATTCCAACGTAATAACATAAGCAAAATATGATAAGGACCTGGAAATATCCTCTTGAAGAAAACAATTCGGAATTCTCAGGCAATAAGGAAATTGTACTATCTGCATTCAGTAAACTATAACAATGTCAACGAAACTAAAGTCTGACAGCCTGGTGCCGTTCTTTGGCTTGCAATACCAGAAAATATCTTTGACCCTCATCCACGATTGGCTGGGATTCATTTATTACAAGGGCCTGTACATCTTGAATCGCTCACTCAAAAGAAGAACAAGACTAGTATTATTCCAATTTTTCAAATCAAAGGGAAGTGCAATAAGCATTTAAATACTTCAAATGAATATTATAAGAACAAACTTCAAACTTACATAACCTTTAATCGCTTACTCTGTAAAAGTGTATGTACGTATTATCCCACTTCCTAAGTAAAGTGCAATATTTTGACTAACATTTCAGTTAATTCCAAGAATTATACAAGTTCTTCACACCTTTAACCCCATCAGCCGACCAATCAATATCCCAAATAGTCAAGTCCAGTGTCAAACTGCCCACCATCCTTTATGCTTTTGCCACCAACCATTAGCCATAGAATGGAAGATTTTTTTTGTATATGCTTGACCCATATTTCGGCGTGGACTATTTATGTTTACTCTCTATTGAAATATCATGTTATTGTATTGAACCCATGGCCAAAAAAGTACACTGCGAAAATGTGGTACTAGTATTTTTAGGGCAAGCATACAAACGTGACAATACTTATCGCCCAATACAAATATACCTAAAATAATTATGCTCCCTATATTAATATTACAATAACTGGTCGCGAAATGTAGCGTTCCTAATGTGGTAAAGGTCTCGCGTAGCTCTTCTGTATAAGGTTTTAAGTAGGCCTACTTCTGTATCTATATGAAACGGGGTGTTAAATTTCGAAAAGAAAAAAAACATAGGGGGTATTGTTGGAATGTCTGTAATCTGCCCCCCTCTCTCTAATTTTCTTGATATACATGATATATGTAAAAAAAAAATCAAAACGGTATACGATAGTGTAGGTTCATGCCCTCGGCCTACAAATGTATCTATCTGTTGTCATTTCCTCGCCAGAATCCTGGCCTCAGATAACGATCCGTTAAATTCGACGAATATTGTATTCTTCGGGTGTGTGAATGAGTTCACTGACTTGCGTGGCTGTTTTGTCCCATCGCAAATCAAAAACCTGTTTACACATTTAGAAATAAAAGGTACATAAATGGTGCAATTCTTCGCTAAAATAAGGTGCAATTTGTAGCAAATTCCGACAAGATACAACTCTGCACCCTTATAGGCATGAGAGCATAACTGCACCATTTCTAGTCTTAAACGGATTGCAGAATAACACCAGTTGCTCCCAGCTTCCCAGTCATGCATTTTTAAAGACAGGTGCACAGTTACACCTTTGAAGGTGCAAAGTTGTACACTTTTTGCGTATGTTATATCAAGTAGCATACACTTATACCTTTTCATGCTGTTTGGCACTTCCAATTTCTTCTTCACTTAAAAACAAAATCGAGCGAAACTTCTCTCAAGATGCACTTGTTGATTTTCATATTTTCAATCGGGGTCTGTGCCTGCAGACTTCTAATGGGGAGGGGTATCATGCGTACAGGCGTGCAAAATAGTAGTTATGATCTAGCCTAGAATGCGTTTTACCATGAGAGCAACGAATAAGATTACAATAGTGCATTTACAATAGTGCTTGAAATGGTGAACATATATCCGAGACTAGTGTACCACTTCTATTTATTTATTTATCTAATATTCATTCATTTATTCACATTTTCTTTATAAAAATCAGGGTATAGTCCCATTCAAGACAGGGGCCCGCTTTACAAGGGAGCCCTGCTATGTGGGCGTCTCAACATCTTGTTTCCATGACCACAATAAATTATTAGTTGTGGGCATCATTTTTATGACAGCGTCAGCGCATGAAGGTGTGAACCTGATCTTCCCATGCCCTTCTCCGAGTACAGGCATTTAAACTTGCAAAAATTACCAGTGACCGCTCCGAGTTGTCGGAAATCATAAAAAAAAATATATGAAGACATTTTCTGTCGATACTCACCCCGACCTCCCGTAGCCTTTCTTTATCCTCCTCACTCCGCCGAGCCTCCCCGGCATCCACCGCCAGCAAACATCCCGCGTGCAGGGTTATCACCGTTAATAGTAATCCATGGAACCAACGCATATTGGGTTTCACTCTTTTTCTCCCCTCTCTCACCTTTTAGCCTTGGAGTAGCGGTGATAGAATCACATCCCGTTGTGGATACACTTGACTTTGTTCTGGACGATTTCAGACGAGTGAGAGAGGTTTTGAAAATACACCTTCTTATACAGAATTTACGGTGTTAATGGAAGAAGAAAATTGGATACGTAACACGAAATCAATAAATGCCTCATCCAATGTCCAGAAAAATACTTTTGATAGTTTACTTGTTGACAAGCTTCGTCGTCTGCTAGGGTAAGAGTAAATCAATCGATAACTGGAACTTCCCAAGTTTCAGCGACCGGTGCGATGTCAAAACAAAATCTTTCTCCTACTCTTCCCCATGATATTTCTTTCCATGTCGTCTGATCCTCAATAATCCTATAGACTCCACGGGCTTGAGCCTCCTGTCATAACTTCAATACTGAAAAGTATCTATGAACATAGATGGTTTTCGGGATGGGCTGTGTAAACCGCTTGATGATGATGCTAGTCCCAACGATGACGAGTTGGGAATGAGGACTCGAAACAGTGACGTGAACCTGACTGTGCATGTGTTTGAGACTGGACTCAAGCCCCTCCCCTTTTTCGACGTCTTCCACGCGCTCACTTTATCTCGGGATTTATCTTGGTCCACTCGGATATCCTCGTTACCCGGGCTCGTTACCCGAATTTACCCGCGAGGGCAGGGTGGGTCGGGTACTTCGTGGACTTCGAGGAGGAAGACACGGTAACCCAATGAGAACATGTTAGGGTCCATGAGAAAGACCGAAATATATGTAAAAACCGAGAGAAAGAGAGAGAGAGTGAGAGGGAAGGCGAGGTTCTGTTTTGGAATGGCCGGAGCGCCCTCCAGCTTCTACGGTCACTTAGCAGTGGGCGGCATCCACAGGACTCAGGAGTTCGCGATCTCAATCTTTTCTATCACATCGCCTCAAGTTTTTACAAAATATAAATATTCCCACGCCCTTTTGTCAACCCTATACCGGCTTCCGAAGAGGTAATTATCAAGCCTATAACGTGATGATGATAAATATTGCAGAGAAACCTCCATTTATTCCCTCGATTAATGTATTGTTTTCATTTCCATGGTTACAAGGAGGCGAATGAAACCAAAACCGCGCCAAAGCATTGGTGAAAATCAATTCGGATGTCATTCTGTATTCTATTTATACCATGAGAAAGTGAAGTACACTCTAAAAAATGAAGTGCTAATTCAGCTCTTAAAGAGCGTGTATAGTGACTGCACTTCGGAGTGCTGTTTTTTCTCGTTCAAATTTGAACTAGACAAATCAGCACTCCGAAGTGCAGTCACTATACACGCTCTTTAAGAGCTGAATTAGCACTTCATTTTTTAGAGTGTATTCTTACTTGGGCTCCGTTATACTGCATTCGCCGCAAATCAAGCACAATGTAAAAACTGTGGTGTTAAAACTGACACCAATTGGTGTTAATAGAGGACCACACCCTCGGGTGTTAAATAAAACCCTAGATATTGAACAAAAAATGTAAATATAAAAAACATAGGTGTTGTAATAACACATATAGGTGTAAAACTAACACCACCAATTTAACACCGGTGTAAAATAACTAGTGTGGTCCTCTATGTACACCGGTTAACACCACAGTTTTTGCTGTGGAGTTGTTTAAGACCTGTACATCAAGTCTGAAGTATTTTCTTAAAGAACATCATTTATGGAGCATTTCATTAGAAACACATTTAGATGATAATATACAGGACATGCTAATTACAAAACAAACATGTATTTCAACTTCCGATTTGGAATCTCTTACTCTTCTATTAGAACATGGTATAAATATTAAATTCATTCATATTTTCCAGAGGCGAATCCAATTTTTCTTAAATGGGGCGGGGGAGGGAATACCAGAAAAAAATATATAATCATTGTTATCATCACCATTAAAATACGATGATCAACCATGGATGTACTTGTTTAAATTTTGGGCAGCAAAGATAGGACCAATGCCCTTTTGCCTCCGTTTCATTATTATTGTTCGAAAAGAGATATGTTAATTGTATGTACAAAACGCAAATTCCATCTTTTTGTACAGATCTATTATGCTCTTGGTATGACATACGATTTACTGAATATCAAAATATTAATAAGATAAGGTATGAAATTAATGGTATAAGAGTGAAATAAGATTTGAAAGAAACCTTTTATATTTTAACAGATGTTCCTACAACATTATCTTTTATATTCACCACTTACTACGTAATTACGCCTGGAAACTTTCAAAGCTAAAAAGAGCTGTCCCAGCTGAATGGACTGACAAATATGACACCTTGTCTTCTAAGCTTCCAGAAGATCTTTTTGAAATTAGTGAAGGAGGTATTGTAAATTTAACCCTTAATAAACGAGGGGGTCAACTTTAACCCCCCCCCCCTCGACAAATTTCGTCACTACACCATCGCGCAAATTTTCTAGATCGCACCGCTCGCTGACATTTTACTTTCAAGCCTTGCACATCTTTTGACACAAAATTTGTGATACATAGATACGCGGTTGCGAAATTACGCAACATTTCGTAAGTGCATGTCAGACCCCAAATTGCTAAAAAAAAAAAACATGATTTCGTGTACAAAGTCAATGCAATTTTTGTTTAACCAGGAAATCATAAATGTATGATTATGTTTGCTTTTGTTGGTTTAAATGGATTCATTTTATGCTTTTCATGATCGCAAAAGTGTCCCCGACAAATTTCATCGGAAAAACGAATAAAAAAAGGTTTAAAAAATAAAGAAATACATAATGATTTAAAATACAATAAAATACATAATAAATTAATCATATTTGTTCATTTTTTGTGATATTTGTTAGAAATGTAAAAACTGCTACTCTCACCAAAAATTATCATTCTACTAGCTATGTAAATTGAGTTAAAGGCAACACCATTTTTTTTAAATTAGGGCAGACTTCATACGATTATTTGCATAATTAATTATAACAAAAATTGAACAATTAATTTTGTGCAATTTTTTTTGCGGCGATTGCACAATCAGCGGCCGAGATCTGAAGGTAGGGGGGGGTCCCGTATATCCTGGTCTGAAATAGCCCAATTAAGATATGGTTAAAGAATATGAAATCAAAAGATTTTTATGTTTTATTTGTAACCCCCCCCAAAAAAAAAAATCCGATCCCTAATTATACAATACTGGTAATCTAAATTAGGATTACCACTAAACTTTGAATGGCAAAATGTTTTTAATTTTAAACTAAAAGTATTTAAAGCATAACCAGATTAGACAATACAATTTGAAAATACTTTTATTACCTTTTAAATCCAATTTATGTCGTTGGAAATTAGCTGATGACACATCTTGTATGTTTGTGAAGGAGAAGAAACTTTTGTTCATATTATGTTAGAATGTAATTCATTTGCCAGTTTTTGGATAAAGATAAAGAATTCTTTACAATTTATGTTTAAAATGACAATTCCTATTAACGAAACGACGTTGTTAATTGGATGCGAAATTCACGATTGCAAGTTTAACGTTTGTTAATTTGTTTATGATATTTGCACATTATGCAATATCCAAATCCTATGTCATGTAAACGTTGCAAGGAAGAGCTGTTAATATATATTAAATTTGGTATGAGTTCGATAATTTTTTTTATGTAAAATGGCGATTTAAATCCAGTGGTCATTTAATTCAAATGTTCAAAAAACTTTAACTCGATAGAGAAATTTCATCTTTATTACATTTTAGATGAAATGGTTGATGTTTGCTGCATGTTTGTATGTAACTTGTTTTGTAACTCTACATGCACAGTGTCTCGAAAGAAACGGTTGAAATTAGAAAGGAATATAAAGAAGTACCTCTGAATGAGGAGAAAAAAAAAATCACCATCACCATCATATTTTTAAGGGGGGTGGTGGGGGTAGGTGGGTGAAGTGTACATCCCCCCAAAAAAAACAGTGGCGTACCTAGGATTTTCCACAGGGGGGGGGGGCAAATTTGTCCGCCCCAAAAATTGACAAGCAAAAAAAAAAGTCTTCAACCACAAATATTGGATTTCGTACCATAAAAAATTTTGACTAGCAAAAAAATAAGGTTTTCAAGCTCAGATACGTCCCTTGCATGGGTTGTGACTCGTGGGGGGACAGAATGCCCCCTTGCCCCCCCCCCGTAGGTACCCTAGTGCCCCCAAAGCAACATTCCTTCACCACGGATGTCATACCGTACACTCGAGTATACTCCCTAGTAGCCCCCCCCCCACCATCATGTTTCGTCTAAACTCATCGTGTGATGGCGCTGTTGTTCTTTCAATATCTTATTTATCGAGTGTCCTGGATGAGTTTATTATGACCGGACTCAGTTCAATAATTTCAAAATGTTCCAGTAATGATTTCATCAACTTTAAAGAATGCAGATGATTCCGTCAGGTCAACCCTCGTGCTTCGACATGGGTCACATAATATATAATTGTGCTGCACTCAACCCAGGTGAGGTAAATTAGTACCGGCAGGAAGTAATTCACCCAAAAGATGTGATCGGTATAGACTACCTGAGTCGGGCACGTATTCACATTCAAGCCCCTTTTACACCTTCACGGAAGCAACACGGATCATCCCGGATTGTCAATCCGGGGTCATCCGTGTACAGTCCGGGACTACCCTGTACACTCCGGCTACTCATCCGGCGCCATCCTTGATGTACCGGCATGTCCGGGAGAAAAATTGAACATGTTCAATTTTTCATCCCGGAGTACACGGACTGATAATCATCCGTGTTCATCCTTGTAGCCTCCTTGTACATCCGTGTAGCTACCGAATGCATCCGGGAGGCTCCTTGTAAGAACCGGGTGATCCTTGTTGATACCGGCTTTATCCGGGGTCAAATGTTTGTATTGTTTGCGTACATGAACAATAGTCCGTATATTCATAACTAGACAAGACCAATATTGGGAGAATTTGAATTCAAGGAGCATTTTGGGGTTAAAGTTTGAAACCGGTCTGTTTCACCTAATTTAAAGGTGCTGAATCTGATAAGACCGGTTCCCAAGCCAATTTTTAATGTCTTGACAACCTAATTTGCATAAACAAAATGGCTGCCAAATTGACCATTTAAAATCTTATTTCTACAATATTCTTTTATAATACTCGCTTTCATCGACATGGATACTGCAAAATCCTGCATACATAACATGTACCATTAGGGAAAATTTGTTATTTCTGTTTGCGGCTAATTAATTATGCAAATTTATGCATATTTTGCAATATTATGTATAATTTGATAATTACACCTAAAAAGTTTATCATTTTGGGTACAAATAGCATTTGTATCATTATGATAATTGTTTGGCCCTTAAATATAATATTTAGGTCAATTTTCTATGTATTTTATCGTCAGAATACTTGCCTAATGCACTTGATATATCCCAGTACAGAATGTGAGCAACCGTGAAGGTCCGTGTAAAGACCCAGTTACATCCGTGATCATCCGGGTATTCCGTGTTGGCTCCGGGAGCATTGAACATGATCCCCATTGCTACCTTGCCTATCCTTGTAGACTCCGTACTTTTGTGTACATATCCGTGTTAATAACCAGTTAACTCCGTACTCACTCAGGGAATGCTAGGAAAATACAAATTTGGCACCCCGGATCATCACGGACTGAGATCCGTGATGATCCGTGTTGCATCCGTGAAGGTGTGAAAGGGGCTTAAAGGACAAGTCTAACCCCAGAAAAGTTGATTTGAATAAGAATAGAAAATCCAACAAGCATAACACTGAAAATTTCATCTAAATCGGATGTAAAATAAGAAAGTTATGACATTTAAAAATTTTGCTTAATTAAAAAAAGTTATATGCACATCCTGTTGGGTATGCAAAGGAGGAGACTAATGATCCACTGAGCATAATTATACATCACAATTCAAAAACATTGTCATTCATAGTCGTGTATGCCTGTGAAAGTCCTGGAACATTAAATACATCAGTGATGTATTTTAGGCTTGCAATTAAGCCCCAGTCACATATAAACACGGATCCTCACGGATCAACACGGCAATGCCGGCATGATCCGGGGAGGTCCGGGTTAGTTTTGCCCCGGATGACTGTAAACACGGCATCAACACGGCAGCTTCACACGGATCTACACAGACCATGCCGGCAGAACATGTCGTCAACACGGACCGACACGTCAGCAACACGGACCTACACTTCAGCTACACGGACCAACACGTCAGCAACACGGACCAACACGTCAGCTACAAGAACCAACACGGACCAACACGTCAGCTACACGGACCAACACGTCAGCTACACGGACCAACACGTCAGCTACACGGACCAACACGTCAGCAACACGGACCAAGACGTCAGCTACAAGGACCAACACGGCAGCTACATTGACCAGCACGGCAAATGAAAATCTGTTCATAACAATGAGCTGATATTTATTTAATTTATCTATTTGTTCATTTTTTTCTCATCCTTGTCGCAACATTATCATGTTGTGTTTAAAAAAAGATATCAAAACTCCCTTAACCAGTAAAAACGCTGTTTTTATACCACACAGTTTACTGTTTTAACTCTAAATCTTGAACGACAAATGTAATTTCGATTTGATATCACTTCATTGAAATCACAATAAAGGAAAGAAATGTACAAAGTCTATAGAAAACATAATAACAATTAAGATAGACCTAGGTCATGACGCATAACTGTCGATGCAGGGCAGTAGTATAAAACTTAATGTACAATTTCGATGTAACAGGTACATAACATATACATATAAAATATTTTTTTTTAAATGAAATGTGAAATAATGATAACAGACAAAGTTGGGGGTAAATATTAGAAAAAAAAAGAAAAAATATTTATACATTCTCTAAGTTTACAAATATTAGGTTGGGTCAACTGTTTAACAACTACTGAAAAGTTCATAAAGTAAATAGCGTTGTAATGATTTGATGGGAAAAAAGAACACGGACTGCCAAGGATACTCCAGGCAGCCACACGGACCTACACGGCAGCTACACGGACCTACACGGCAGCTACACAGACCTACACGGCAGCCACACGGACCTATACACGGACCATCCCGGATGGCCTTGCCAACCCGGCAGTCCACGGATGACGCCGGATGTTTTTGACAGTCAAAAACTGCCGGGTTGGCCTACCGGACGTTCAAGGACCAACACGGACCACCCCGGACCTCCAAGGATGCCCATGCAAGGCGCCAACACGGATCTCTCCCCGGGCCACCCCGGATCAGATCCGGGGTGGTCCGGGCTCTATATGTGACTGGGGCTTTACTTTCTTTACTAACTGACAATGGAGATGACTATATATTTATGTAAAGTTGTGTGAGGTCATGAGAATGTTTTCTTTATTCCCAGCAATCCACCATCCTTATTGATAATGAAGAAGTTTTTGAAGAAGATGTACATGTACAGTATATGATTCATCATTAAAAAAGTAGGAGGACGAAGGCGATTGTTGATTCTCAACATCAATCGCCTTCGTCCTCCTACTTTTTTAATGATGTTGATGTTATGATTTTTTTTAATCCCTCCTTCAACTGGATCCTGCAGACTTAACAAGCTTTGCTTTTTTTATGCAGGTTCCCTCATATTTCACTCTTTTAAATTGTCTTTAATTCCAAATCGCTATTTTCTTTAATTTGAATTAATTGTTATGCCTTGTCTGATTTGTATTCTCGTGAGTTTTCTGATATTGTTTTCATATTTTCGTTTGTAGAACTACAAACGAAAATATGAAAACAATATCAGAAAACTCATTTTTGTGAAATATGTAAAATAAAGTCAAATCAAATCAAACTATCCTTACCGGCTACCGCCTACACCCCTTCCCACCCCATCCTTATTTATTATGTTGACTTCTTCTTTTACTGTTTTGAATGTTTAGAATCGTTTTCAGTGGGAGCCTTTCTTTCTTTTTTTTCTTTCCCATTATGTGTCTATATTATTCTTGGTAATTGAACTTTAATAAGGCTTCTTTTTTACCTTTAGAAATAATGATAATCATTTAGTTTAGCATGCAATAATATTACAGCGCAATGTTCTAAAAGAAAGATCTGTTCGGTTCTATCCTCTTGCAAGGTCTTGGAAAGCAGGGGTGCTGAAGCAAGATTTTTTCAGGGAGTGCTGCCAGGGTGACCAAACGTCCCGGATTTCAAGGGACATTCCTGTATTACAAATTTCGTCGGTATTTATCCGAACCGTCGTATTTTTTTTTGGTCAAATAATCGATTTTGAGATTTTTGCAGAAAATGAATATACAAGTCCTATTTTATTCATATTTGAATTTCTAGGCAACAATTTATTTCATTTTCTGAGATATGAGGGGATAGTAAAATGCGCAAATCCCATTGGAAACGTGGACTGTAGCAGAACGATACGACGTTTTGACCATGGTTTTTTGAACGCGATTTCAATGCGCGCGGTCAACCAAACCGTCGTATCGGCCAGCACTGCATTTTAATTGACTTTGCACGTGAAAAGCGATACGACCGGATACGACGTTCTGACTGACCGCGCGCATTGAAATCGCGGTCAGGGGGGGCGTTTCATGAAAGGACTTGTCGGATGTTTTATCCGACAAGTCCCATTTTATCCGACAGTTACCATGGGAACTGTGCCTCCCAGCCAATCAAAATCATGGAAAGATGTCAGATCGGGCAACTTGTCGGATGAAAATATTGATGAAACGCTCCCCTGGGTTGTTGTATTCCCTATGGCGTTTTTTGTACATGAACATACCTTGAAGTGCCACACTTCCATCTTCACGTAGGTAGATATTGGTGTGGCAGGGTTTGGGGGCTTTGTAGCCCATTAATAACACAATTTGGATAGTCTCTGTTTAAAGCTGAGGAGTGAGGACGATCTGATAGCTTCTTCAGGGAGTTTATTCCAGCTATCGATTACTCTTTGGGAAATCATGGGAAATCTAAACCACTCAAACCGAAATTACAAGCACGGAGCTTTTTTGCGATTCTATGATCCTTGGTTTGGTGTAAAAATAAGGATACCATTGTCAAGCAATTGTCTTGGTTTGTCCATGTATTTTTCTTGCAACGAATATGTTGTAAGGCTGGAGAACTAAGTGTGAAAATTATAGTACACCGTTGGAGTCGATTTTCTCTGAAATGGGTTATCATCGTCGCAAGTGTGATACGACGGTTCGGATGACCGCTGACGATTTGTCCCGCATCCCTTACGAGTCTGCCCGGAACGGACGTTGTTTTGCCCCGTATTTCACGATTTTGAATATATGTGAAAATATCATGTAATACAATTTTTCTCAAAAGTAAAAGACTAAAAAGGAAACATTATAGAATATGAAAACTTTCTGATTAATTTCTTTTTTAACTTGAATTTGAATTTATTATAAAAAAACAATTACAGCATAAAAATCAGTACATCAAAGAAATACAATGATAGTTTACAGGAACCAAAAAATATCATGAAGGCTAGCTGGCCCTGGTACCTTTAAATGCTCAAATACAAATATCTGTCTTGTTGGAAAAAAAACAAGATTAATAAAATAAACACTTTGAACTCACATAATTAAACACCACAGTTTTTACAGTGTGATTGTAAGTTATAGTTAACAGAGAAGATTGTAGCAAGTAAATTGATTATGAATAAAATAAAAAGAATATCACAACTCTTCATATCTTTATTAACTAATATAGACAATTTATTTCTTATCAGACGTTTGTATATTGAGAGTATGGCCCCAAAAGGTTAAATTCTATATCTGATTTCCAAGTGTCCGGTATTTCGTCTGTCCAAATCTGGTCACCCTTGATGCTGCGTATGTTATTTACCATAGGCAACACCCCTGGATATCAGATTGAAAAAAAACATGAAGACTTGGGAGCAACAACCCCCCTTTTTTGGGGGGGGGGGCTTGTCAATTTTCTTCCTAATCGAAATCACCATCATCTTTTTTTGTTTTTTGGCTTATGTTTTTTAATTCAAGGACTAAGCTCCCTGCGTAACTAGTGCGATGCAATGAGAAAACGTTATTCTTTTTTATTTCAAAATAATGAAATGTTACCTGTGTTCTTCATGTACTAGTAAGCTTTCACAAGGCGGGGCTGCAAGCTTCATCATGCCTTTGTCGTAGATGGCGTTTTCTGAAGCGGTACGACGAGGCGCTGACATGGCTGGGGGAATCCCAGTGCGCTATTCAAACTTCAACGGATTATTTAAATAACAGGAATACTGAGTTGAGAATTACCAAGATCTTATTATATTCTGGATATTTCAAAAGAGAATTTCAAATTTAAGACAGCAGTAATCATAAGTCATGCAAGTGTTAGTTTATTTTCTGGCTTTGTTGTGATTAAAGGATGTATCTGCTCACTTTAACCATGTTAACTATATTAGAAATATTCGGTGATCTCACAGATCTCTATAACTTTCCTATTCCTATTCATTTTCTTTCAAACCATTACCGTCCTGGATATTTTCCCCATTTTCTGTTTTCGGCAAAAATTCAATTTGATCATGAAGGTTGATTCCACCTGTAAGCATTCTTGATCACGTGACACAATTTGTACCACAAATAACATTCTCTTTCGCAAAATGCACAGTCAGGTAACCATGATTATCGGGTTTTAGAGTGCATCATGTATCTCAATTCTTAAAAAAAATTATATGTAATATTTATTTGCTTATTCAGTTGAATAAAAAAAGCAAATCTTTACAGTGCCGAAAGTCATGCTTTATATATATTTTTGTACATACCAAGCTTTGAAAAAGAGTAAAGTAACATTTGCATGAAGGAAAGACATCACAAAAACACAATTTCATAACATATTGATAAATCATATGAAATTATAAAAAAAAAACAAATGAATATATATTCATGTAGATTGAAATCAATATTGATGTATAAAACTTTAAAACACAAAAAGAGTAAACTCTTTACTCAATTTCAGAGGCACAAACTATACAAAACAAACAAAAATACACAAAATCGGAAATTCCCAGAGTTTCTTGTTCTAGAATATTTCGTCATGGGGAATACCCATCTCGAATTTCCTGCCAGTTTAAATCACGTGAATCATCGAAGGTCAAAAGGGATCAAAGGAAATAACATGTCCGCTGTGACACCATTAAACGCATTGTACAAAACTGTTGTCTAATATAAAAGAATGGTAGGACTGTCACGTAATCAAATGTTTTTGTATTTGTGATTGCATCTCTGCATGATACAACTTTCTGTACGGCTAATTTCGATAACTATGACAGATGAAGCGATTCGTTGTTTAATTTGAGGATATCATCTAGGTATGTGAATTTTGCTTTGTTTTAGAACGTAGTAGCTCCTTGTGTATTCTTTGACACCGTGTACTTTACCTTCCGTCATAAAAGGGAACAAATAGCCTATAAAACATTCAAGAAATTTCATTTTGAATTAAAGAATCAGCGGTATAATGTTTGCTCTTTCCGAAAATATAGACACATTTGATTGAATTCCTTATGGTACGACTTAGAACCTTTCGTACTCTCTTTCTAATGGCGATTTCCAGATGTTGACAAATTCCGATATGCATCATTTGCCAATCTGGAAGCCCGGTGGAATTCTGAAGATCATGTTCTTTCATCATTCTCGAACTGACGTCAGTTGAAAAAAAAGGTATCGGTAGTAAAAAAAAATGAAATACTGTATCTGTGTTTTCTATTACATCATATCTACTTTTCACTGTTGCTTCTCAGGCCCTACTAGTAAAGTGCCTTGGCCATTATTGTTTCATCCTTCCCCACCAGATATGAGTAGACTTTCTCCACTTGTTAAATAAATTTATAAGAAAGCTTCGGAAGATATATATTTTCATGACAATAAGCGAAATATATTTTTTTTCATCTCACCTATGTAGGAAAGAATTGGTCATCACTTATTCAACAAGACACCCAGAGCCTAGAATACTTTTTTCTTGAATTGCTTTTCTGCAAAATGGCGTCTGGATTCTCTACAAATGAATTGTGCGAAGAGGAAGGATGTAAACGAAATAGTCAGCTCGTATGCGCTTTATCAGAAAAACGACGGCTATGCCAACAGTGTGCCTCCAAGAAAATTACCGAAGAAGGTGAAGCGTCATGGGCGTGTAAGAAGCATGCGGAACCTATTAAGTTCTACTGCGTGCAACACAATGTTCTACTCTGCCAGTCCTGTGCCACCGTAGCCCACCAGAAGCCTTGCGATTTGAAAGATGTCGAGGATGCCGTGAAAGAGTTTAAAGAGAAACTGAAAGATGTTCTACCAGCTGTTAAGGACAGAATACCAGTCTGGCACAAGCACATGAAGACTGTTTTAGAAACATCTAGTGATATTCATGTCCATTTTGATAATGTTGAAAGTCAAATCCGAGCCCACTTTGAACATGAAAAGGAAGCTGAAAGAAATAGATCATCGGAGAAGGATGTTGCAATAACTGAAGAGTCGGAACGAAAGATACAGATCATACACAAACAGCGCGATGAGGAATTGAAAAGGAACATGGAAGACCTACAGGTTCGTGAGCAAGAGCTTGAAAAAAAGCTGGACAGCATTGTTGGTGAATTGAATGGCATTAGAAAGGTAGTGACAGAAGAGATGAAAGAAATAACAGAGAGATCAAAAGATGTCTTAGAAAGGTTAGATGAGTCGCGCGAAGGAATTGAACACGTTCTCCTGAGTGACCAGGAACTGTGTGTCCGTGCGAAAGAATTACTCAAAACAGCGAATGACGGCTTACATTGTGATACAGGGGCAAACTCATTGCAGCAGGTGTCTACCGCGGCTCGTGAAGTAAAATTTGTCAAGAGGCAAAGAGAAAATGCTGTACCATTTTACAGAATTGATGGATTTCGTGGAAGATGGGAAGTGGTAGATACTGTCGATATTCCGAAGAATGTTAAATTGCCAAGTCTGGTTGGTTGTGTCGGAGAAGGATCTGCAGCCATACGTGATAACCGATCGGGTGACTTGTACCTAGCAAATCTGAAAACCAAAGCAGCCGAAAAGATTCTTGAGAGTAGACCTACACACGGTGCAGTTGTCTCATGCGTATCTCTCGATGACAAAACAACTGTTTGTGGAAAGGCCAGGAAGGGTGACTTTGCCGACTGCGTATCTTTCTACGATGCAGACTGGAAGCTTATTCACGAGCAGGAAACGTCGCGAACCGAAGATCCTAGAGGTGGAACAAAACGGGTCTTTGTGGACGTCGACTGTAAAGGAATGATCCTCGCTGCTGATTTCATGGCATCAGACGTAAATATCATAAACCCATCCAATTTTAAGAAAGATGTCGAAGGAGGTATTGTTGGGACCATACCCATCAAAGATAAGATGAGCGCTGAGGGTTTTCGATCCCTTTCATCAGGAGACATAGTCGTGAAATCTGGGTATGGAGGCCTGAGCGTGATAGACAGATCGGGTGAGGTTAAAAACTTCATCCAAGATTATGAGTGGGGGTCTACGGAGTTCTGCGTCGACTCCATGACAGACGCCCTCTACGTTGTCTATAAGGATCCCGAGAAGATGATGTATGCTGTTGATCAGGTCTGTGCTGAAAGTGGTGTGGTATTCAGGAAGATCCTGGAGTACCCTATGTCAGTGAGTACAAATCACTCACAGACTCAAAGATGTACTGTAACCCCTTCAGGAATTATCATTGCATTTAACGGTGAAAGGATATTCCTCTTCAAGAAATCTTTCACACTGTAGTGTCAATTGGAATATCTCGTCGGATTTTCATGCGATGCCTCAAAATACGGCATTACGTATCAGAAATTAGTGCTGAGTTAACGAAGGAAGTAATGGCTTACCTCTCCCACAAACTCTAAATCCGGCGAAATAATATCTCAAGAGGCAAAATATCTTTTATGGTTTTGATACATACTGTAATTTCATCGTGGTGTTTCATATAAGTATATTTCATTTTTTATAACAATGTAAGCTGATGAATGTAAGTTTAGCAATTTATATTGTAAATAGTTTTTATTGAGGTAATGTATATTTAAAGGTCCTATCACAAACTGTTATCCAAACACCGTTGGACAAACACGAACGGTAAAAATTTGAAATTTATCAACCTCCAAATGCGATTGAACTTTTTAAAAGCCTATTACAAGCATACATACTCGTTTCCAAAGACTCGTCCGACTGCACTAAGTTGGCAAGACCGCTACAATTTAACAAAATATTTTAAGACAAAAACAATTGCTCAACTTCCGAATATGTTGATAGGATAAATATTGAATCTATATAACGTTAAGAAGACAACGCCTCATCAGGTCCGCGATAATGAGCCTTTCTAGAAATTCAGCTACATGATTATGTTACAAGAGTGGTCTTTCATAAAGTTGATTGATCGTAAGTTAAGGGCGACTTTGAGAACGACTGGTAATCCTTTCTTATGCACTAAAAATAACCAATGAACATTTAATGGTGAATATCATTTACCACAAGAATGAATCACCATTCGTTCCTAAAGTCGCTCTTTTAACTTACAAACAGCTTTATGACATGGCGCCCGGTTTCGATCGCATCGCATGAAGGTCCTTAGAACGATGCGATGGAATATTTTGCACTCATAGGAGAAGTCCACCCCAACAAAAAGTTAATTTTAATCCACAAGCGTATTTTAAACTTGCTTAATTTTACAAAACAGTCATATGCACATCCTGATCGTTATGCAAATGAGGAGACTGATGACGTCATCCACTTACTATTTCTTTTGTATTTAATTATATGAAATATTCTATTTTTTCCTCATTGTCAAGTAAAACAACGATTAATTCCTCCCCGCGCATGTGGAATTGGCCTTCTATAATTATGGTTCAGTCAAGTTGGTCCTTATTGTCAAATCTGTAAAACATGAAATATTTTATAACTCAAACAATAAAAACAAAGAAATAGTGAGTGAGGGATATCATCGACTGTCTCATTTGCATGCCACTGAAATTTGTATAATCACTGTTTTGTGAAAAAATAAGCGAAACTTTAAAGTGTCATAACTTTTTTATGTTACATCCGATTTTGTTGAAATTTTCAGTGTTATGCTAGTTTGATTTTTCTCTATTCAGTCAAATCAAGATTTTTTCTTGGGTGGACTTGACCCTTAACATGGTTGAGTAAAAAACCATACCCAGTACAGGGGAACTTCTGCATTCGATCTTGTCACGCAGTAGTGTTAGCAATCCCAACAACGACAGCAACAGCTGCTAACAAACGAAAAGGCCAAATAAAACCAACATCAAAAACGCGTTTTTAAGGCATTATTTGGCGTCGTGTGACGAATACAGAAACACACGTAAACTTTGATTTTGAAGACTATGTGGAATATCTTGCTGTCTGTATCTATTTCATAATCATAAATGTATCACAATACATCATATTTTTTTATTTTCTCAGAATATATCTTACAGTGTTGAATTACATAATTGAAAATATATATTTCATGCTCTAGAATAGATTGAACGCCAACATTATTGTACTTCAAATTCGTTTTGCAATAATCTGACTAATTCCTGAAAATACATTTAGATGCTATAAGCCTTTCCCTTTGTTTTTTACGAAGAGCGTAAGCTCAATATTGGTATTAAAGAGGAAGGGTCTTCTTGGAAGCTCAGATCGTAAGATATAGACTATATCATGTATATGGTGAATAAAAATGTGTGATATATGACTTTTTCAAAAATTATACCATGCAAGCAAATCCACATCAATAGATAGACATTAATAGAAAGAGATGACCATGGCATGTTCATGTAATTCTATACTATATAAAAACAAATTGTTACATTATATAAAATAAGTAAATTAGATCTTAATAAATAATTCCACAGTCACACCACCGAATCCGACACCCAACCAACGAAATATATTAATATATATATCATATACGTCTTTTCAATACCTTCAGCCTGTTTGGAGTCAGTTACATTAGTATATGACTACAGTAAGAGTGATAAAAATTGAGCATAAAGGTCTTATCGAGTGATTTAAGCGGTTAACATGGTTAATAGTTACTGCAATAAATTGTCTCATTTATTGTGTTCTATGTAGAATTCTAGCTATGGCGTCAAACCATGACATACGATTGTATGCTCATGCGCAATGCATAATAAAGTTGATTTGGCATCTTAAACCACGAGTATCAGTCTATGTACTAGGAATCAGAAACATTGTGGATCCACATGCCTGTGTATTCTCCTTTAATTCCCCAAGTCATTCAGTTGGTTTATCATTTTTATCACTTTCATTATAAATACTGTATAACAGAAAATTATTCTTAATATTTTGAGTTGGAATTGAAATATTCAAATATTCGAAAGAAGGCAGTATCTGTCAAGACTTATTCAGAAATAATAATCTTTAATAGGGAATTACGATAGCGTAACATGACCTATCAGCAGCTCTGCTCTTTATGGCAGTTTGAACTTAGCATTCTTCATAGAGGCTCGAATCATACTCTCAGGAAATTGAGGGAAATAACGCTGGAAAGCCTCGAGAAAGTCGTCATCCGACCGGAACTGAAAATGCTGCATCTGATTCGTTTCATCCACTAGCGTCAGTTTGGAATTCTTGATGCTCACAAGCCGACCGTTAGGGTAGGACACACAAAGTAAACCTATAAAACAAAAGAGCTCGTCTACGTCGGTGAAGAATTTCTTCATACATGTAGCAGAGTTGAAATGAGACACAGGAACAGTTTGTTCAGTGTGGATAAAGGCGAACGAAAACCACTTGCCATCGATCAGTTCTGGATACTTAGTCGCAAGTGATGATACCGAGCTTACTCTAGGCTGTAAGATGAACGTACCTTTTTGATCATATATGAAGCGATATGTCATACAGGAATCATTATATTCAGGTGATCCCTGATCAAAATTAAGCGGGACCAAACGGTGGGTCGGAAGACTGGTCCCGACTTCGAACAGGTGCTTTGACCCCTGGCAGGTAAGGTCCTTGAGGACGATACCAACGTGAATATTTTCTCTACGCATCCCATCCACTGGTACCAAATGGGCATCGAAGTTGAGAGAACGTAGCAACATCCAGCTGAATATCTGCAGCTGATAACAAAGGCCTCCTAGTTTGGAGGTGATATCGGACTTGATGTCCGCTGCCGTTGGTAAACGCCGCTCTTCGTCAGGCATGGCGATTACATTTATAGTTTGGTAAGGGATGTGGTGGTGCATCTCTTTGATAACGTCCTCCAGGAACTTGATCTTGTTTGCCTTCAGTTTCATTTCTGCGGATTCTATCTGCAAGACATTGTCCAGGAAATGGAATGCTTCTTCCTTTGTGATTCTATACTCATCAGCCGACGCCATCTTTATTTCTCCAGATGCTTTCAATAAATTATCTGTAGGTATAAAATAACAAATCACAATGCAAAAACATTCTCAGTTTGATTGCATCATTATAATGGCTATCATAATACGTTTAAACTTATATTTTGTATTTTTATTTATTTATTCTCCCATATTCACAACAAAAATATAAGCGGCTACACAGGAACATGAAAAAACAAGTAGGAAATATACCAAGGAGACATGAGGATAATAAAATCGGAAGGACATTCAATTCAGCTATGCCCATAGACAGTACTGTTCATCCATCATGTCCATGGGATCCAAGGAATGAAGTAAAAGGTCTATTCAACATATTGAAATATTGATTAATTTGGCTTCTATCCATTTAAATTTGGATCTAACAAATGAAAAGAATATTTCAAAAGAGTTTGAAAGTGTTGTAAATTTCTATTAATCAAATTTTAAATGGTCGTCCGTGTCATGCACTATACCCACTGATACACAAACGACCATGAATCGCTGATTATTTTGTTTGTAATATTGTAATAACGGGTACATTTTTTTGCTGTTTTTCTTGATGGAGATCTCACACGATAGTTTTGTTTTGTTATCAACTAGTTATTTCACCATGGCCCTGGGAAGCGGGGGTGTATTTATTATTCTCCATATAAGCAGCACCCCAGGTATTCTGGAAGATTCTAAAAATTGAAAAAAATGTAACCAAAATGATCTTCATTTTCTAATGAAAACCTTTTGTTTTTAGCTTTTCAGATTTATCGGCATCATATTGATCTCCAATTTGTAGTGAATACATTTTTGATTGATTATTAATAAAAAGTCCACGTCAATGTCCGTATTCTATTTTCTTGAATTATTAATTCAAGCATATAAACCCATTTGTATTTTTTTCTTTATACAAAACTTATGAACTCATAAAGGATATCATAATTCTGCTTACCTAAAATTGCCACCAAAACACCTCCCTGCTTGTGGATACAGTAAAATAAAATGAACAATATGTTCGAGCCATACAGTTTGGTACTTATTCAAAAGTACACACCAGATGCTGTTATCATTATGTCACCTCTTTGCATGAGAGCGAGTATTGTGACATTAATTTGGAAGGATAGCATGTTTGTATTGTGAATGATTAATATGTGAAATTTAAAAACATAGATAAAAACAGAAATTCCAATGTTGTGTGAAAGTGAAACAGATGTGAAGCGCTTATTTGCAATGAGAGTCATTATCACCAATAGGTACTGGCGTGCATGATGAGTGCATGGGCCGGGCCATGGACCCCCCCCAAAAAAAATAAATAAATAAAATCCTAAAACAACAATAAAATGAAAAAAAATAAAATAACCCCCCAAAAATGAGAAAAGGGATTAAAAGTAGAAGATATAAGGTTTGAATTTTAGATTTAGATTTTTCAATTAAAAATGTAAAAAATTATGCCCCATGCACCTTATCCGGCCTCCTCAGAATTTTCGTATTGCTCGATAATTATTGTTCTGTTGCCACAGAAAACGATCCTTATTGGTCCATTCGATGACACATTGAGAAGAATATTATTTTGCTTTGTTGAACACTTGAAGTGAGCTTTAATCATTGTACAGCATCACCATGAACTTCTCCGTGCTTACGATTTTCTCGAAGTTCTGGTCTCCATCATGTGCACAAGGAATAGACAAAAATCATTAATAATTGATTTCGGAAAGAGATCGCTGACAGAAAGAAGACAGTCATCGAATTGAAATACCTTGGGGATTGTAGAGAAATATCTTTGCAAACTACAGACAACATGTTTCTCAATTGTCATTTGCCAAAAATTGACTGCTGTTTTGAATCTAAAAAATATCACTAGAATCGGTTGAGACATGAAGTTTGCAGAGTGACCGAAATGATAGGAACTTTTTTTCTGAAGAAGTACAAATTTAACAGTTAGAGAAATAATTTGCATTTGAAAAGTCTATCCCTTTCTATATACATTTTTGTATCTATAATTATAGCATTGATGATGATCAATAATGCAATATGATAATGACTGGTAATGAAGTCAATGATAACGATCATGACGATGTTGACGATTTGATATCAGTGAATTAAAAGCAACATCAACAACAACGCACATGATAAAATTTTCTTCGATGTAATAAAGCCGTAATGTAAAATCAGGTTTATATCAACATCGATCTAAAGTAAAGCTAAATTAAGTAGTTTAAAACTATACAGGAACCTCTCATGTTCAAAGGATGTCACTAGGGAAGTGTCAAACAGGATTCTAGGCCCATGGAACACAAACACTTGCAGTCATTCGCAGATTTGAAATGACGGATTTAATTGGTTTATGTACGTTACCTCTCATGTAATGCGATGCGAACGATGCAATGCCTGTAAGGGCAAATTTGATTGGTCAATGCAAGTTTGAGTTTGATCACATCTGATCGTGTTTATGTACAGGAATTGTGTATTGTTGGATCCCAGAGATATCAAGGTAGCTTCCTTTCGCCGGCTATTTCTAAATTTACATTCATTATTTCAGAGTACGAAAATATCTCGTCTCATACGCCGATCTATGATCATAATGAAAATAAGTTAACATGTGTAATAATCTGATGTAATGGGCCGGGTAGAGATAGTTGGGCAGGAAGAGAAAAAGGTTAATAGGAGAGCAGTGGCGTAGTGAGCAAACAAAAAACGAGGGGGCTTGATGTGGCCAATCGCGTAAAATTAATACAAAAAAAAGTTGCGAGAAGGCAAAGCGAGCGAGCAAAAATGTCCAACCTTTTTATTACATAGATCGAAGTTTGTGATAGATTTTGACAGAGTATTTAGAAAATAATATATTTCAACCTTATCCCTTTTCGAATCTTTCCTGTTTTTTCTTGGTCGTGATTTTTTTCCGGGGGGGGGGAGAGCCCCAAGGCCCCGCACATCGTTTACGCCAGTAGAGGAGAGGAGTAGGGGTCAGGGGGGGGGGGGCTGGAGTGAGCGGAGGAATGAGGTAAGGAGGAGGATAATATTGATGATGATGATGTTGATGATAATATTGATAATGATGTTGATGACGATTAGGGTGGTAATAATATCAATGTTGATGATGACGATGGTGGTGATGATAATGATGACAATGAACACGATGTCGATTGTGATAATTCTGACGATGATGTTTTTTTTTAGAAATGTTTCGCAGGGTAAGTTTGATTTCGCCCTTTCCCCTCGACACAGCGTGAAAACAAGCATTTCTGCGCAAACAGATTTCTGCGAGCTGTACAAAAATGGACAGTGCTCACTCAAGTGTAACATTCTGTCAAAACTTTTACTTTCATTGGATAGATGAGACCCAAAACCAAGATTATATGTGAAAAAAATACCCACAGGCTGTATATTTTTTAAGTCCCAGGGCTTTTTCAAAGTGTAAACTTTTTTTTAATACGCACTGTACAAGCATAGTAAGTCCATGTTACAAACAGGGATACGAAGAGTGGCCCTCGCTTGTTGCCGTTGATGGCGCAATGCAAGAAATAACTTTACTGATTGACTTGTGATGACTATCATTTCCTTTGAAATAAAAAAGTATTACTTTGACCTCGAGAGAATTCATATTAACATATTCAAAACGTATTTGTAAGCGATACCTCTCGAGGTTACCATGGTCCATCTTTTAAACATTAATTTTGCTCGAGAGATAACCTGTACTGCCAGAGCCCGATGTACCATATCTATATGTCCACAGGCGTATCCCGCCACAAGCATGCGCTTCTCGGGACCTACGCCTTCTTCTGTACACATAAGTTGTATATATTTATATTCTTTATGGAAATTGATTTCATATGAATTCTTGTTAACAAAAATGAAGAAATTTTGTAAAATGGAGAAAAAGAAATGTTTCTTTGAAATGAAAATGAAAAACCATCGAGATTTTTTTGCTTGGGGTGCTGAAGTAAATTTGAAAATGAAGGTAGTTTTGGTAAAAAAACAATGACAAGCAAAAAAAAAGTTTTCACTACAAAATGAAGGTCGTTTCGAATCCAAGAAATCTGACAAGCAAGCAAAGAAAAGGTTTTCGCTACAAATCAAAGGTAGCTTTGGTCTAAAAAAATCAAAATCTTCCAAAGTTAAAGCTATTGATAATTTACACTTATCATCCTCTATGATAATTTTATGCATACCATTTTAAACGAATGAAGCGACTTTTTCAAGGCTCGCTCACTGCGCTCACAGCTTTTCTCCAATAATTACATACTCTCAATAACCCAATTCCATTACGCGCATGATCACAAGAAGGTCATTCCTACTAAAGTGACATGATGATTTAATATCTAATGTGATAAGCAACAACTTTGATATCTTGATTATTCTTATATTCTTTTGCATTTTGTTTTTCATTAGATCAACAAAAAACATCAATGCGTCAACTATAGCTACTGGTATTTGACATTCGACCAAGTGCATTGTTACAGCACCTTGTTAATTCATTCAAGTAATAATGCAGCAAATACTTTCAATAGAGTAATCATTAGTGTGCTATTCTAGTCACATCAACATTTTTGTCCGGCAAGTTGTCAGATCTGACAACTTTTCAAGATTTTGGCTGAGATTTCAAACCGCCTCGACCATAAGAATCCCCGTTAAATTACGAGAACTAAAACGTCCGACAAGTCCTTTCATGAAATGCTCCCCTGCATGGTCTATTCAATTTCTGCATCCTGCTATAAGGCATACTTACATAATTAACATCTTGCTTTGAAATCTTCCTATCATAAATGTAAAAAATGAAAGGTCATTTGCCAAAAATTACCCATGAGGTAATACCGAACTGGTCTATTGAAAGACCATTTTGGTCATCACTCTGGGTTTTTTTCGCTTCGCTCGCTCGTATATTGATATTTATTGTAATTTATTACTTTATAGGCCGTATCCCAACAAATCCATATAGCCGTCGACAAAATACTGATGTGCCTTTGACCGAAAGATTTTAGTATTATGTACACATATGCAGTATATATACTGATTATTTCCTGCGGTGTGGTAATTACACAGTATACTTGAAGGTTTTGTACACCACTTTTTCTTCCAACTGATGAAAATTTGCTCGCTCGCTTCGCTCTCTCGCATATTGACTGTAATTCATTACTTACATTACAACAAATCTATTGTAGCCATCGAAAATATCGTTTTAGACCTTCAACTGAAAGATGGTAGTATAATAGCCCCGTATACATAGCCCTTGGTGTGTGATATCGATATCACCCAAAATTTCAGTGTATTTTCAGATCAAAATATTGCTATCTCCCCCCCCCCCCCCACACACACACATGCTTGGATCGGACTTATGACAGCGCTTTCTTGATATGATAGATTCCCCGATGCTAAGCAGGCTTGGCCGAAGAATTTCTCGCTTCGACACCAAGTTTGCTTTCACCAAAAGATGGCTGACTAACAGATAAACCGTCTTACACACTGAATGACAGATGATGGCTGACTGACAGACTGATTAAAAGATACACGTCGACGACTCCCGCAACATCGACTTCGTTATCGGCATAAAAATTGACGCTTTCATCGACAATCAAGATCGGTGAAATCGTCGGCATCATCGATATCTTCTTACGCAGACAGAATGACTGACAGACAAAATGTCTGATGGACAGAATGACTGACAGACAAATGTATGATACAAAGAATGACTGACAAACCGACTGAAAGACAGACTGAATTACTGACAGAAACAGGTAAAACCCAATAGATATATTGGTCCATAGTAAATCAAAAGTAATCTGACATTTCGGTTTCTGACACTTTTCATAGCAAGATTTACGTATTGCACAAAGATTTAGCTTGCGTGTATCCCTATTGCAACATTTACATGGATGTTGTCATAGCATGTGTTATGATATGAAAATTTTCATTAATTAGCCATCGTAAACAAGTATATAGATTAACATTACTTAAGCTTATGTACATACAATGTATATTACTAAGTCTATATTTAGACATCTTGTCTAAAACTCACAAAAATATATCAAAACACAACCATACTCTCTTTGATTAAAACATTTGTCGCCATTAATATATATTTTACTTCTCTTATTTTATCTCCTGTACTTAATACGTTGTTGAAATTGTCACAGTTGCTTTCATGTTATGATTATATTGGAGATTTTTTTTTCTGTTGTGTGTTTTTAAAGGAATTTAAAGGGGTACTCAAGATTAAAATAATATGATTTGAACAGATAAAGAAAAATCTTACAAACTAAACACTGGAAATTTCACTAAATCAGACATGGTATAACAAAAGTAATGGCATTTAAAGATTTCCATTATTTCGGTAAAACAGTAATTTTGTATGCATGTCTTCATGATCATGCAATGAGCAAACTATTGATGCCATATCTCTTGTTCTTTTGCATTTTATTACATGAAATTATATTTATTCAATATTTGTCCTCCAAGAACTAAACAAAGAATGGATTGACAAGTGATTTGATGAAAATAGATATCCATTGCTGCAGCTTATTTTATGATGAGAGAGAGACACATTTTTACACACGAGAATTAAAATGTGATATAATTGTGATTTCATGTAATAACATACATGTAAAAAAAAAAGAAAATGGGGATGTGACATCATCAGCCGACCTTATGAATATTCATGATGACGTGAAATTTGAGCACTTTGCTAAGTGAATTTTATTCTATTTACTTAGAGATTTTCGTTTTCAGCCCTGAGTATCCCCTTAAATCCGAGCTATTTATATCATGTCCTATATTTTGTACTGTATAGTCTCGAAATTTATTGTAAATATGCGATGGTATACGATTCTTTAAAAAAAAATAGTATTGGGAGTGTTCTGCGATTCTAAAATTTTGATCTTTGTAACATATTGTGGTGCAAATGCATTAGAGTTCTCCCAACAGAGCAAAATCATTTAATCACGAAAAATAACCGTTTTAAAAAGTCAGTAAGTATATTACACTACATGGAGCGATGTATCATTATATTTAATGTCCTTTGAATTATATTGTTGAGGGTGTATACACCTGCGTTACAAGAGGTCATGGAGCGAGTTAAAATTCAAAAGTTTTGATCATGTTGATTGATAAAGGGGCTTCAGAAACCAACTCTGGGAGGCCTTTGGAAAAGGTCCAATTCCCTTACCAATTTGTTATTGTTATATTGAGGTTCTATTTTCTATTTATCAAATCTTTGTGAATCAATAAAGGATTACAATTAAGAGGTGAATAGTCTCACTTTATTGAAATATATTGCGTGTTCCATAGTGATGGACCCACAGGTATGACAAAATACTTTTTTGGCAGCGCCATAGCAACCAACGAAGGTGGCTTTAGATTTGAAATACAGATATCTATTCATACTTCTCCTTTGTTGTACGATAATCGAAATTGATTTTTTTTCTTTATTTTCAGTTATTTCTCTCATATCACGTATGGGTATGTATAACCTGGATTCTTGAATGTGGATAGTTACATCTTTTTCGTGTTGAAGCGTGTATGAAATGAGATCTGTTATGTTTTGATGAATTTTATTGATTTGTTTCGAGAAATGTTCTGAGTTCATTGAATACAACGACAAGTAATGATGACTATTTGTGGTTTACTGAGGACCACTTTCTAATTTGCAAGAATCTACCCTAATTGAAACTTAAATCAATAACGTTTGAGTCTTGGTGAAATCAATCTATTCATTACAAAATAATGAATCTGTAATAATACTACAGTATCGATATACTCTTTGATATTCTGGAAATCATACCACAATAGTATAATTAGGCAGAATTTTAGGTTACACAGTCTGCCGTCTGCCCCCACAACACCCCCCCCCCTCCCCAGTCTGCCGTGCAAGCCCTTCTCTCTATAGTTAATGGTCTGAATGCGCAGCCTACAATGCCTTGTCTAATGGCTGCGAGTTTTGTATTTGATAGTCTTTACGTGTAGACCCACTTGATAATCAAAGTTTAAATCAGGGTCTGTGCCTGCAGACTACCCCCCCCCCCCTGTCTCCGAAAACGACCCGGAGTTTCAAACATATCACAGCATGAACTCTGACAGGTATACAATGACCTTTTTAGAAAAATTAAGATCAAACTAATTCCGTGTTCACGGTAAACAGGCGAGTCGATTGGCACGAATCGATATGTCACACCTTAATTGAGAGATCAATACCACGCGAGAACAATATCAATTAGGCATGTTATCGGCCCCTTCTAAGTGCCCTTGAAGTATCGTTATTTCTGGAAAAAAGGAGGCATCGTACTTTTTATGGGTGAATTATTATTGCAGGATGGCAATCGATATACTTGATGCTGAAATTGAGAGTTCTCTCACGATAGGCGGATCCAGGATATTCCGAGGGGATGCACATTTTTCCAATAAAATTTTGACAAGCAGAAAAAAAAGCTTTTCACTTAAAAATGACAATTTGACAAGCAAAAAGAAAAAAAAGGTCCTCACTTTCAAAAGGGGGGCACACTTGGGTAAACCAGGCATTTTTACCTTAAAAATTTTGATTATTGCTCTCAAAAGGGAGGGGGCATGGGCCAGATGTGAACCCCCCCCCCCCCGGATCCGCAACTGTCTCATGATAAGGACCAAACACACCTGGGTCCCGTCTCACACAGACTTGTGATTAATCCGATCAACCTCAACTCTATATGGAATCCATAACTGTCTTTTTTTTTCAAAAATGAAATTTACACAGTGTACTTTTGTGCACAAAGAGAAGTGCACTATTTTGACAAGTCAACGATGAATGCATGATTATACAGATAGGCCTATGTCTAGAAAACGTTTTGAAAAAAAAAAACATTTAGATTTTGATTTTGCTGACATAGCCCTGGAAAGCGGGGGTGCTGGGATGCTGCGTGTATTATTTTCCATAGACAGGTATTCTGGCAGCTATGTAAAAATTGAAAAAATATGTAACCAAAATGACCTTTCATTTTTTTTCTTTTTTTGCTTTTCAAATTTTCGGGACCAATATGACCTCCTTTTTGGAGTGAAAACTTTTTTTGTTTTTGCTTTCAAATTTCTCGGGGCCAATTTGATCTCCATCCCGTAGTGAAAACTTTTTTTTTTCATTTTTTGGTTTTTGCTTTTCAAATTTACAACAGTAACCTCCGTAAAAAAGGAAGACTTTCCAAGGGCCTGCTGTTCATAGCTGTGGTTGATGGGATCAATCGCAACTCTTTGTAAGACATGGCCGTGAACGTTTTAGCAGGCGTACGCTTATGTCAGACCGTTTTCTATTAGTGACCATATTTCTTTATATAAAAAATTCCTTGGTAAAGTAAAGACGATTTCTCTATAATAGCATTTCATTTCTTGATAATGTATATTTGTATGAAAATTTTGTTTTCTTGATATTTGATAAAACAGAAAAATATTGCTAAGAAATTATGATAAAAAGTGTGCCATCCTATTTCTTCATATCGATCATTTTATTGTTGATATCAAGAATTTCCTTGGTTAACAACGCAGAAAGATGTTATGATATAAAGTAGGCATATTTGATTTCTTAATACACTCTTAAAACAAATCAGTCAAATTGACTAGACCAGTAGTCAGCTGGGAGCAACTGATATGGCAATCACTGATATTCACATTTCTTACATATATTCTAGTCAGATATAACTCTTTTCTAGTAAAATATGACTAGAATAACAGTTGCTCCAAGCTGACCCTATTAACCAGTCATTTTTGACTGATTTGTTTTTAGAGTGTATTTTGTAGTGTCGAAAGGATATTCGTGATATCACGGAATGCTTGATATTAATAAATAGGATTATGTGGGAAAACGTCTTGCCATGCAGTGGCTGAGGAACGATTTTCTAAGAAGGGTGATGGTTTGTTAAAAATGATTTAACAAGCAAAAAAAAGGGGGAGGTTCACTCCAGAATGAAGGTGCTTTTTGTGGAGAACACTTGGAGAAGCAAAAAAAGGGGGGGCTTCAGGGTCATGCCATACATACACATTACGTCGGCATAAGCTGGTTAAAATGTCTAGGGCCCCGTAATTCACAGGTTTACGATTAATCTCTAATTTGAAAGAGCAATTCTGATTGGTTGCTAGCCAGTCTACTGACCAAACATGCCAAATGTGCATGCAACGATGATCCTGATAGGCCAGTACATTACGCGATTGTCCTGGCCCGGCAGGGGTGAGAGCCCTTAGGAGAAAATTAAACGTAGTGATAAGGGATGTATCCTCGCCATGTTCAAGAAGAATTGTTTGCTGATCCGTTGTGTCTACGTTACCTCCTGTTGGACAGAATCGCTCGATGAAAAGAACAAGTGGAATTAGAGAACAACATAATTGCGTCATCTCTATATACATTTGTCCTTCCCATGCTTGCTTTTTCATTTTCTCATTAGATACAACTCCATTTAAGATAGGTGTTTTATACATATCTATATGGCAATTTACCACGCCCAATCTCACTTCACCTCTCATCCTGCCGCTGTCACATGCCTCCCCCCCTTGGATGTCGTCCTTCGCCACAGACAAGTGTGGTTGTTAATGTGAAAAAAGTTTTGTTTCTCTCTCATCACCCATTCGTTGTATACCTCTTGATGATTTTTGATGGTTATTGTCAACTTTGAGATCAAATTTGATTAGGGTATGTTGTGCTCGTTAGGAATTAAGCTTAGTCTTAGATTCCCCATATCATGTATATTGGAATAAATCTGTACGGTTAAGGAAATCTAATATCAGATTATAAATTTAATGTAATATTATATATTTTTTTTTCAGAATTGATAACTTTTTGCAACTTCATTTATATGGTAAAAAATTGCCAATCTAAGTTACATTGTGAATATCAATACATATTATATTTAGAAAAGAGAAAGTATTATGTAAAATTCAAGCTATTCTTCCTATGTACCTTTTGCCTCTAACCCAGTGATAAAATAAACCCAAAATTTTTGGGGTTGGGTTTTAAATATGGAAAACTATTCTAGAATATTTGCGAGCGAGCAAAGTAAGCTAACCAAGGAACGAAACGTTTTAATGATCAATTTTCATAAAGTGATAAGGTAGAATCGTCATATTAGGTGAAATGAATTCGATGGTGTTTATAATGTTGACAAAAAAACTACCCGGCCCACTTGTGAAAATGTTTGGGTGCATCTGCCCCCCCCCCCTTCCCCCTACCACCACCATCAGTCATGTCAGTATGCCAATCATACCAATGCTATATATCCCCCTTCATCTTGCCTATTTCCTCATCACTGGTCTCTTTCATGTCTTTGTAACTATCTGTCTATCTATCATTCTTTTCACATTGTGTTATCTTTTTATACGTCTTCATGGTCTTTGAAGAGCAATTCATGTCTTGTGCGCCTCCGGCCAGATCACTTCTTTACCTGCCAAACAAAACGGTGTGCAAATAAAGACTTTCAAACAACCTGTGCGCGAACGAACCAATTTTTCAATAGCTCCATTGATCTGTTGTACATATTGCAAAGTCGCCACCATCGTGCGTTTTCCCCCTGCTTCTCTAAATTTTGGAATAACATTAGACTTTTAGAGGGAAACAAATACCAATTTCCACCATCTTTGAGAAGGGAAAGTTGTTTCGACAATGATTTGGACGTCCATGATTTCTTCCTGATATGGGTTCTTCTGTTTGCGTTGTAGCTAAGGATCGTTGTCTGATGTTTAGATGAACCCGAGTATCGCCAAAGATCCCAAGATGTACGTAAATATATTGTATGTGATAAGTGTGGTGTTTCTGCCAGTTATCAATTTAATTCAATTCTTTATTCCATTTCTATTCAAAACATAATACAAAGTAATATAAAGTAGTACAAATCAAGTACAATTTTACAGACGAGTATTCTTACTTCGTAAAACAAAAAAGAGTATAATATTGAGCATAAATGGAACTGAGATGGTATACTGTAAATGACTCGGTTTTTTCTGAAACTTAATTCAATTTTAGGTTAAAGCTATTTTTAATCTAATTTCAGTTAACTCTAACATCTTCAGTTATTCAAAATGTTAAATGCTAAGAATTTCCGTTACTTAATTGAATTAGTTTATTGACTTATGCTATTTTTTGTACAAAGATTGACAAACCAAACCAAGTCAAAGCAAATCAAAAGTTGAAATGGAAGAGTAAATGAGTAAATTATATCAGGTGAAAAATAAAATGCTTTCCCGAGAATCTTGTTGAAACGTTTGTCAATACCATTAACAGTATTCATGGGAAAAATGCTTTTCAGTCAGTATAATGTCAGCTTTTAGTCAGTTTTCATGTTTATGTCCGCGGGCTTTCATTAATAATTGCGTGTATAAGAGCATTGCCAATTGATACTCACTGATTAAAGATCAAGTCCACCCCAGAAAAATGTTTATTTGAATATAATAAAGAAAAATCAAACTAGCATAACATTGAAGATTTCATCTATAAATCGGATGTAAAATAAGAAAGTTATGACATTTAAAGTTTTGCTTAGTTTTCACAAAACGTGATATGCACAACTCAATGACATGCACATGAGAGAGATGATGATGTCCCTCACTCACTATTTCTTTTGTTTTTATTGTTTGAAATATAGAATATTTCAATTTTTACAGATTTGACAATAGGGACCAACTTGACTGAACCCTAAAATGTTAAGGCGATGGTAATTCCACGTGTTCAGGGAGAAATGAAAGTTTGTTTCAAGGACAATGAGGAGAAAATGACAATAAATCATATTTCATATAATGAAATATAGTGAGTGAGTGATGTCATCACTCCCCTCATTTGCATACCGCACAGGATGTGCGTATAACTGTTTTGTAAAATTAAATGAAACTTCAAAATGTCATAACTTTTTTATTTTACAACCGATTTTGATGAAACTTTGAGTGTTATACTCGTTGGATTTTTCTCTTTTCATTTAAGTCAACCCTTTGTTGGGGTGGACTTGTCTTTTAACAATAACAGTACACCAAAGGCAATATAGGCTCAGAATGAAAATTTTTATATTTCTCAAGTTGTTGCTTCTATGAAAATAATAATTAAAAGCTAGTTGAGAGATATATACATGTAGTTTAAAATAGAGTTAAACTGAGACAAAAATAGGGGCGAATTTGACTATCAGTGAGAAGTGGGACAAAATGTTAAAAATGTAGACACTAGATATCTTGGGATGTCTAAAATAAATCCTGGTCATAACCATAATAATTGAGATTTTTTAATTAGATGAATATCTTTTTTTGGCGATTTTTTTAAAACTATTTTTTTGCTAAGAAAGCATGAATGCTTGTAAGCAAGCAACCAGAGGGCCGACGGCTTAACGTCCTCTCCAAAGGACCTGGTACTGAGGATTAATGCCTTACCAAAGGGCACTAGCCCACTAAGTGGGAATCGAACCCGGGTCACCGGAATACGAATCCCCCGCTCTACCGACTTAGCTATCGCGGAAAGTATTGCAAAAGTATATTGTGTCAGAGATTCTACCATTAATTCACGGTTTGAAAAAAATATTTCAAAATATTGCATGTATTAATTATCATTGGATGATGATTGAATAATAAAATGTTTCTTATACACGTATATGAATAAAGTAACTTACGAGAAGCAGGCAAAGTGCCCCGAATTTATACCTTGGTGGTAAAGTATGATAAAGATGCAATAGTAATAACAATATTAGTAATAATTTTAATAAAAACATGTAATAATAGTAATGATAAAATACATAAAATCTACAAACCGCATTTGAAATGGATGTTTAATGTGCTTCAGAGCAAATTGAAGACAACAACACCTGTATCAAATATGTTAGGGGTATAGAACAAGGATTTATATAGGAGAAAGAACAGGATTTATTTAGGTCTCTACAAAATAACTCCTATTCAGTTGTACCTTCTGGTTCGAACATTGTTCATGAAGATCTAGTGCAGGGATCCCCAAAATGTATAAATCTTTCATTATAATTTTTTTTGTTAGAAGTGATGCCCCCGTTTATCATCTCCAGTTTATCATTTTTTCCTTTTTATAGAACAGGAACATGGATGACTTCGAAACGGTGAATACATCCCGCGGTTCCTTGCGAAGAATCACGGTCAAGAGCGCGCAAGAGGCTGACGAGTTGCCACACAAGACCGCGGTCACTACCGTTTCCGGAACGGTACACGATGGTACGGTTACGACCTCTTTCGACTACCCGAAATACCGGGACCGAGTTTCGTGGATAGCCGTAGTCTTCAAATCTGTACCCGACTCGGTAGGCTTGGCTGGGCTGAAATATGCGTTCAACGCAGGAGAGGTTAGATGGCGCAGGTAAGGACATTAAGATCAGTCTATTTTAATAAATGAATTTCTTGAATTTACTGTAGCTGTGTCAACAAGACTTATTTTCCGAAGAACACAAAGCCCATCAACATTTAGACCAATTGCTGTACATACCGGACGCCTTTTTCAACTGAACAATTTCATGAGTAAAAAATCGACTCCTGGTCTTTAAAAAACGCAACAAAAAAAACCTAAAGAATAGAGCTGATTTCAAAAACTAAGATTTTAATTGTCATCAATTCTTGATCAATATTATTTTGATCACCATAGTTAATTCTATTGTGGTAATAACGGTAATAATCGGTCGTTATATAACATTTCGCACTGCGGAGCAGCCTGTCTCTGAGCATTGAAGTTTTATTCATAATGGCATATTTCAAACAAATAGGACATTGATACATTTTAACCACATGCAAGTCTCCTTTCATAGAAGCGTTTTGAAGAGAGCGGGAATTAGAGAAAGCGTATATAGCCGTTTGTCGTATCTTTGGTTCATGAGTTATTCTGATGATTATAAATCCGCATAAGCTTGAAGTCTTCAATAAAGTCATATGGCCAGGGGAGCGTTTCATCAACATTTTTGTCTGACAAGTTGTCAGATCTGACAACTTTCCTTGATAATGATTGGCTGAGAGTCACTGTTACCATAGTAACTGTCGGATAAAACAGTACTTGTCGGATAAAACGTCCGACAAGTCCTTTCATGAAACGCTCCCCTGGTTTCAACAGATTGTAACAACTGGTTACAACTGGTATTAAACTGGTATCGACTGATACATCTGATGACTACTGGTAACGATTGGTATAAACTGGTGACAACCGGTCACAACTGGTGAAGACAGGTATCAGCTAGTATCATCGGTTACAGTAAATAACAAGTGAAAAGATATATTGTGTTTAATTTTCCTCTATTCCAGATTTCTGTGGACACTCTTAGTTCTAAGCGGCTTCGGTGTGTGTTTATATCAGGTTGTTGATAGGTCAATGCACTTTGCATCTCACCCCAAGAGTGTGGATGTTAGCATCAACCAAGTCTCTTCTATAGAATTTCCCTCAGTCGCCATATGTAGCTACAATAGATACAGGTAAGGTTATGGCGTTACGTGTTTTATTATAACAGCAAATTCAACAATCGTTACAAATGGGTTTCCAAATTAAGCACTGGAAGCGTCGTGGTGTAACGGTTCGGACTCTTGCTTTGTAACCAAAGGGGCGTGTTCGAATCCCACCGCGGCCTTACTTCTTGGCAAGGAGTCCATACACACTTTGCCACTCTCCACCCAGGTGTTAAATGGGTCTCTTGCTTTGTAACCCCACCGCGGCCTTACTTCTTGACAAGGAGTCAATACACACTTTGCCACTCTCCACCCAGGTGTTAAATGGGTACCCGGTGTGGTGCGAAAGCTTATAGTATGTATAGCAATGGAGTCTTAGAACTCTTGTGGGAATGCTTCCCAGGGAGTGGAGAAAGTACATACAATATTGTGCCAGGATCGGAAGACCGGGGTGATAATAAGTATAATGTAAAGCGCTTAGACATGTTAGAAACAAAAATTTTATGATTATTAAATGCGATTGCAAATGAAATTGTCATTTCTTCATTCTAAATTGTTTTATGTCAACGTCTTATAAGAATAATTACCAGCATCATATTCCTGGTAAAATAAGGATATAATGCCATTATCTATTCACAATTCATTCGCGCACGTTGGAATGATTTTCCAGAGTACATTCCTCGCAATAAACATAAATGTGAAAGAAATGTCAACTACCGGACATCATTTATTCTTGTTGGACGCCCTCAACCGTTGGACATAATACAATTAGATTAATACAAATGTAAAGACCCAGAGTGAACATTGAGGAATAAGCTTTTAATCTGACCATTGTCTGTATTTCAAATAACAACATATTCTATGCAAATATAAGAAACTATGATGAAATTCATTTATCTGTGAGGGAAGAAGAGGGTGTGTGTACAGGTGTAGGGGAATGAAAAAGAGACGAAAGAGGGAGAGAGCGAGAGAGAGAGAGAGAGGGATAGGAGGGGCGGTATACACTCCATGTGTAGATCACGAAGATCATGAAAAGAATGATGGGAAATCCAATCCAAATAAAAACTTGTTTTTAGAGGAGAGAAAAAAGCAAAATCAGACCAGTTGATTAGTGAAATTTTGAAAAATATTGGACAAACAATAACAAAATTATGATTTTTTAAACGTTGTATTATACCCTTGGAGACTTTTATTGACCGGATATGTGATGCTATACAATGATTTAAAGACAAGGGCTACTCTTCCATGTACTCCAATACATAAAATGTTTTCCTTTTTTTAAGTTTTACTTCAAATTATATTTTTATTTCATGAGGACATAAAACAGTATACTTGGGTTATATTTAGATTACTTCTTCAGCATGTTCAGGGGAATGGTTGCTGAGGAGAAAACTACAAATCCCGGATAAATAAGTACATGGCCTGTGGGAAAGTTGTCCTTGCCCCTTGTCATAATCTACAGTGCGTATCAAAAAAAGTTTACACTTGGAAAAATTCCTGTAAAATCATACATTTGTCATATTCTGAAGAGTTTTCCACTTTTTACTTTGGTGCAGATCCTCTTAATAGTCGATTTGACATTTTCCGAACCTAGAAATGTTCTTTCCGATGAAGTTTTTTTCTTGATTCGTGTTCCTATGGGGTCCTAGAACAAATTCAGCTTGGTTGCCAAAAGTTGCCGTTTGGGCAATTTTGCTAATTTGCATAAATCCAAAATGGCCGCCAGATGCCATCTTGAAAACCTAACTTTTGAACCCCTGTCCACAAAATGATGAGTAATGACTCGTTTTAGGGGTTTAGAGATGTGTAGAACTGATTTCTGTAATCATTTTTGCAATATAAGGTCATCTTTAGGTAAAATCCAAGATTGCCGCCATATGCAATCTTGAAAAATTGACTTGTGTTCCCCTTGCCCCAGAATGACGAGTAATACCTCTATTTAGGGGTTTTGGGGTGTGCAGAATCCATTTCTGCTTTCTATTTTGCAATATAATGTCATCTTCAGGTCAAATCCAAGATGGCCGCCATATGACACCATCTTGAAATATCAATTGTTGAACCCTTTGCCCCAGAATCATGAATAATAACTCTAATCATGAGTCATTAGGTATGTTGATTCAATTCATGTAGTTATTTTGCACAAAAGATAATCTTCAGATCAAATCCAAGATGGCCGCCAACCGCCATCTTGAAAAATTACTGTCTGAGGCTTATACGTGTTAGAACTAATGTAAAGGGATTTCAGTAAGAATACTCATTTCTTTTATTAATTCTCAAGTTCATTTCAACATTAATTGCTCAACTTAGAATGAATTCTCTTTAGGTTTGGGCTATCCATTTCGAGTGTATTATTTTAAGGTCCATTCATACCTTTGTACTTAAGAGGCTTTTAGGGTCTTATTTCAATTTGAAAGTGTTTTATCAATATTATTTTTCTAAATCAATATTTCAAGATGGTGTCATATGGCGGCCATCTTGGATTTGACCTGAAGATGACATTATATTGCAAAATAGAAAGCAGAAATAGATTCTGCACACCCCAAAACCCCTAAATAGAGGTATTACTCGTCATTATGGGGCAAGGGGAACAAAAGTCAATTTTTCAAAATTGCATATGGCGGCCATCTTGGATTTGACCTGAAGATGACCTTATATTGCAAAAATGATTACAGAAATCAGTTCTACACATCTCTAAACCCCTAAAACGAGTCATTACTCATCATTTTGTGGACAGGGGTTCAAAAGTTAGGTTTTCAAGATGGCATCTGGCGGCCATTTTGGATTTATGCAAATTAGCAAAATTGCCCAAACGGCAACTTTTGGAACACGAATCAAGAAAAAAACTTCATCGGAAAGAAAATTTCTAGGTTGGTGTATTGAGCCTATGAGACTGTCAAATCGACTATCAGCAAATGACGATATAACTGTCAGAAAATATTTCCACTTGAGTGAGCACCACCTATACTTTTGAAAAGTTAGTGGAAAATAATTTGCGCAGAACTTTGAAATAGTTATGCGAATAAAAGTAGACCATAATCATGAAGAAAACATGGAATTTAGCTAGTGAAAATGATTAGAAGATAATTTTAACCTTTTTAAACTTGTTTCCTTTCCCAAAATACTTCAAAGAGGGCATTGCGCCCCACCACACTCCCCCACACAACGAGGCCATCGTGACGATATTTGCTTTACACTGAGCTGTGATTTACATGAAATGGCTTAGGCTTGATTTTCATTTTGTTAATCATTGTAAAGCTTGGAAAAAGTGTGGAGAAACAAGTATTTAATGAAAAATAAAATGTAAAACCACTTTAAGTGATAAAAACAATGAAAAAATGCTGGAGATGTCTGATATAAACTTTTGTTCAGATTCAGTTATGTACTCAGATCCAGCTGGCACAAAAAGGGTGAAGGTTTTGCTTACTTAGTGTTGAAATTTCAATTTTGGTGGCAAAGTTGTTACAAAATGCTTGAATGTATCCGTTTTATTTCAGTTGACTAAACTTGCAAGGGAAATGTCTGAGAAATGTTGTGCAGGTTAAATTTGATTTCGCCCCTTCCCCTTGACATGCTTGACACAGTGTGAAAACGAGCATTTCTGCGCAAACAGATTTCTGCGAGCTTTACAAAAACGGACAGTGTTCACTCAAGTGTAACATTCTGTCAAAATTTCTACTTTCATTGGATAGATTAGACCCAAATCCAAGATTGTATGTGAAAAAATTACCCACATGTTGTATATTTTTTAATTCCCAGGGCTTTTAAAAGTGTAAACTTTTTTTTGATACGCACTGAACTTACCTAGTTACCAAAATGAAATTTACAGATAGGGATTTCAATTATAAAATCAGCCATAACTTTCTTAATACTTCATGAAAAATAATAATGTGCAAATAAAGTAAGTGTTATATACATTTTATGTGTATTAATAAATATCAATAATCGATTGATTATAAATGATTGTTTACAACTATATCATCAATTTTGATAAATTGATCTTCGCAGGGCATCAGCTGTGAATGGAACAGAATACGGCAGATTTTTGACTGACACTTTCGTGAATCCGACCACGATGAACATCTCACAGTATTACGACACACTGTCCTCCGGTAGTTTTAATGATCTGCTCTTCAATACTTCTCATATTTTAGAACAATCTATCCTAGAGTGAGTATCGTGATCGAATTTAATATAGGGATGTTCTTCTCTTTTTCTGTTTCTGTTTATGGTAACTCCCGTGTAGGAACTATAGGCAGGACAGCATTTTGTTGGTATATAACCAACAATTTACGTCTAGGTTAATCAGTCATATAGTGGCTGACCTGATAGACGACAGATATTACTCTTGGGCCTTTTTATCAAAATGGAGACGATGACAGTGTGGGGATTCGAACTCACAACCTTGCGATTATGAATCCAATGCTCTAACCACTGGACCACACGACCTACTCTTGAATGGAGAGGGGGCCTTTATCGCAAGCCATTGTTATCGCAAGACATTGTTATCCATAAAAAAAAACTAAGAGTAAAATGTTATTCGGATTTCTTTTTGCATATTTTTCCCATCCAAGCCAGAAAAAAATACAGAGGCATAATTATGTTGCGATTACCCATAAATTAGGTTTGTCTGATGTCTTCTTTGTTGTTCATAGTCATGAAGGGTATTTGACGAAACAATTTCTATGTTCTTCAATTATTATTTTGTCGTGCGTCGTCGAATCGGAGACTCCCTATTGCCATTTTACTCATTTAAGTAACTTTAGACCTCACCAAGGAATTTTTATACGAAGTTTTTAAAACTTTTTAAACATTTTTCTATATTTTATTTTCATTTCAGGGTCTTTTGGAATAGATTCCCCGTATATCCGACAAGCAAATACTTCTCGTTAAAAATGACTGACTGGGGTCCTTGCTTCATTTTCAATGATGCTGATAATGGTTTAGAAGGTCTCCAGTTAGAAGCATCAGGTATCATTTAGTCTAAGTTAAATTATTTTTTTTTCACAACAGAACAATTTATTTATCATATTTTTAAGTAAGACATCGCTTATCAATAATGTTCTGTTTTATTCAAGATGTAACACATGTGTTGTAAATTTTGATTGATTTTCTGACGAATTAAAGCTGTAAATATTACAAAAAAAATCAGGTATCATATTGATCTATAGTTTAATTTCATTATTCAATGAATAAAAAGATCGATAGTTTGATTGCATCACATTTATTCCGATTACTAAAAAGGTCAGTGGTGAATCCTAGGGGGGGGGGGTATCAGGACCCTGCCCCTTATACTTTGAAAGCTATTCAATATATTTGGGGGCAGAGGGCGCCTTAATTTTTTAGAATAAAAATCAGCGGGAAATTGGTCATTATGGGAAAGAGAAAGGAAAGTAAAATTGCCAAAGTCGAATTTATTTGGACAAAAAAAAGATTTGTTGACTTATGGGGAGGGAACACATGTTTTGCTTACAATGTGGTCTTAAAAATTATTGCTCCGACTTATGGTAAGTCGACTTGTGCAAGATGAAAGGCGAACATATGCTGTGTTTACACGCTGCACCGGCAGAGCCGGTACAGGCTCGCCTTTTTTAATGTGTGTAAACGCGATTAACTTGCACGGCCGGGCTCACGGGTCAGACACGGCAATTTTGCTTCGCCAGACCCTCGATCCGGTGCAGACACGGCAATTTTTCTCCGGCAATTAGTGCGCGTCTCAAGACGTAAATTTTATCACTGATCTTTATTTTTGTCCCGCGAGCTGGGACAGCGTGTAAACGCGACGCAGGATATTCGAGCCGAGTCTAGTCTGGACCAGCTTGCGGGTCTGCACCACGAGAGACATGGCAGCGTGTAAACACGGTAAGTATGACACGAGAATTTTGGTTTCCTCACCAGTTCACAGGATAATTTTTGTCTCACCTGCGAAGCAGAGTGAGACTATAGGCGCCGCTTTTCCGATGGCGGCGGCGGCGTCAACATCAAATCTTAACCTGAGGTTAAGTTTTTGAAATGACATCATAACTTAGAAAGTATATGGACCTAGTTCATGAAACTTGGCCATAAGGTTAATCAAGTATTACTGAACATCCTATTAAAGTTTCATGTCACATGACCAAGGTCAAAGGTCATTTAGGGTCAATGAACTTAGACCATGTTGGAGGAATCAACATTGAAATCTTAACCTGAGGTTAAGTTTTTGAAATGTCATCATAACTTAGAAAATATATGGACCTAGTTCATGAAACTTGGACATAAGGTTAATCAAGTATCACTGAACATCCTGCATGAGTTTCACGTCACATGACCAAGGTCAAAGGTCATTTAGGGTCAATAAACTTTGGCCGAATTGGGGATATCTGTTAAATTCCCATCATAACTTTGAAAGTTTATGGATCTGATTCATGAAACTTGGACATAATAGTAATCAAGCATCACTGAATATTTTGTGCAAGTTTCAGGTCTCATGATTAAGGTCAAAGGTCATTTAGGGTCAATGAACTTTGGCCAAATCGGGGGTATCTGTTGAATTACCATCATAACTTTGAAAGTTTATTAGTCTAGTTCATTAAACTTGGACATATGAGTAATCAAATATCACTGAACATCCTGTGCGCGTTTCAGGTCACATGACCAAGGTCAAAGGTCAATGAACTTTGGCCGAAGTGGGTGTATCAGTTGAATTACCATCAAAACTTTGAAAGTTTATGGATCTGATTCATGAAACTTGTACATAAGAGTAATCAAGTATCACTGAACATCCTGTGCGAGTTTCAGGTCACATGATCAAGGTCAAAGGTCATGTAAGGTCAATGAACTTTGGCCATGTTGGGGTTTTTTGTTGAATAACCATCATATCCCCTCTGTAAGTTTATTGGTCTAGTTCATAAAAAGTGGACATAAGAGTAACCATGTATCACTGAACATCTTGTGCGAGTTAGAGTAGTATTCAAAGTCAGCACTGCTGCTATATTGAACCGCGTGATGCAGGTGAGACGGCCAGAGGCATTCCACTTGTTCTCTTTTTTAGGCAGGGCAACGGCTGGGTTAGTAATATCGGTCAATATCCATCAGGACGAATATTTCTACGACCCATGGTCTTACATGGCAGCGGGACTGCATGTTGCAGTATACCCTCGCGGAACCCAGCCTTTCATGGAAGATATAGGGTTTTCAGTAGCTCCTGGGACCTCGACATTGGTTGGACTAGATCTCGAGGAGGTGAGGGTTATTGATGATAATAGTAATAATAATTATATAAATGATATTTATATAAGTACAATAATGCTAATGATTTATTATAATTTTTATTTTTACTATCATTATGATTTATTATTATTATCATCATTATTATTATTATCGTTATTATCATCATCATCATCATTATTATTATCATTATCATCATTATTATTGTAAAAGTGATGATAATGATAATAATGAAAACTTATACTCAATTATCTATAAAGATGTATTTACATTGTGTATGTCAACAGTTTGTAGTTGCTGCACGTTCGTGTATACACGGGTCCTTACTTTTTTACGTGTAATACTTTGCATGCATACATGACTTGTAAGCAATATGATAATAATGATAAAGGGCCTATATTTAATTTATAGACACGCTATCCATCTCGTCAGAGATGCTCAAGACACACAGGTGAAGGGGGGGGGGGCAAAATAACAAAGGGATAAAAAAATAGTACAGACTTATAATTGATATGAAGAATAATATTGGAAAGTTTAATGTCCACTTGGACAATGATCCACAATAATGTAAATGTCTGTTTCTTTTGCAGAACGTTTATTTGCCGCCTGTTTATGGTGAATGTTCGAACAAATCCCTAAATCATTTTGACTACTATGGTGCTTTGGAATGCAAGATAGAATGTGTTGGGAGCTTCTTGGCGTCTCGGTGTGGTTGTAAAGTCCTGCATTTCCCCGGTAATTTCATTTTAAAATCTAATACTCATACAGTGTTTTGTCTTAATTCACAAAAATAATTTGTATGCTCAAGTGCATTTGGAGTTTTCGTTCGGCGACGTACGGAGGATTCGAGAATAGAGAACATGTATTGTCAAAATGTCTGTCCTGACGTAGTATAGCAAAGAGGTCTTTGTCGAAAATTGGTGACTTAAAATTTTAGTTTATTCCTTGGTCTTTGATATTTGCAATTTTTCGTTTGCTCTATAGAACATAAGTTTTCCCAATTTCCGACAGACTTCTTGGTTCTTCTTTGTCAGCAAGGGCATTTAGCAATACGTTTACTCTGTTCTTGAATGTTCGTACGTCGCTAAGTGAAAGACACGGACACTTTTAACGGTAAATTGCAATTTCGTCTATTGCCACTTCGTCCACTCATCATATGATCTACCTTCTAGTCTAACGCTTTTCCGTCCATCAACATTTAGTCTAACAACCATTTGGTCCAATAACCGTTTGGTCTAGTCATCATTTTGTCTATTCACCATCTCGACCATTTCGTCTTATATCCATTTGGTCTAATTTCCATTTTATTTTCATTCATTTTGGCCCAATTAACACTTGGTCCAATTAGACCCAATAGTATCATAATAATACATGTGACTTATAAAGCGTCAAATCAAGGCGCATAAAAGAAATTAAGAAGTAAACAGAAAGGTTTTAAGAACCTTCTTGAAAGACTCAACAGAGATACAATGTTTGATGTCTTCAAGAAGTCTGTTCCATAATATGGGGCACGCATGAGCAAAGGATCGTTCCCCCAAAGTTTTAAGGACTTAATAGCGATTGGACCAAATGGTAATAAGACGAAATGGTGAGTGAACCTAATAGCAATTAGACCATGTGGATATTGGACGAACTGGTGGTAGACCAAATTATGATAGACGAATTGACATTACTCCAATTGAAAATAAACCCTTTTAAATCAAGATTCTGTGATAGGTTTTGTATGAAGATTTTTATGTCAACGTGAGAATATTACATTTTCTGATACACTCCAAATTCTGTGCTTAGAAGTTAACATGAAAATAAGGATGGGGACTGCACCGTTCATTTTTCATTTACCTCGATATTTTATCCAGATAAATCTGCTTTGGGGTGAAATGAATGGAAGTTGGTAACAGCCTCGAAGATTAATTGATTCAAGAAGATGAACGAGCATGATGGCTCAGTGGTAGAGCGCCCGTCTCGGGGTCTCAAGTTCTGCTGCCTTTTTGTCAGGCACTCGACGTTTTAAAATGGAAAAAGGGTGATAAGAACATCTTGTGCAAGGACCACTGGGAGAACTGTTTATAACAGCTGACATCAATAAGAATTATGATTATAAAAATGGCAAAAGCTTCGTTTGAACTGACAAGGGCGTCAGTGAAGCAGAGGAGTTCCGACACTGTCAAGCAAAACGATTTTTTTACCCCTTCTTCTGCTCTCTACAGTTGATTTTCCAAGCTTTAGGTCCACCTCCCCAAGATGTGCATCCCCATACCACTTTAGTTCCACCTCCCAAGGATGTACACTTCCCCACGCTCAAACCAGCCTACGTCCTCGAACTATAGATTATGTTGCTCTTATTTTTATGATTTCTTTTTTTTGGCAGGTGATGTACCCGATTGTTCTCCGTGGCAATTTTTTACTTGCATTAACCCAGTACTAGGTAACTATATTATTTTTTGTCTCGCCTGCGTAGCAGAGCGAGACTATGGGTGCCGCTTTTCCGAAAGCGACGGTGGCGTCGTTAAGAATGAAATTTTAACCAATGTTAAGTTTTTGAAATGTCATCATAACTTAGAAAGTATTTGGACCTAGTTCATGAAACTTGAACATAGGGATAATCAAGTATTACTTAACATCCTGCCTGAGCTTCAGGTCGCATGAACAATGGCAAAGTTCATTTAGGGTCCATGAACTTAGACCATGTTGGGGGAATCTATACACAAAAAAGTAAGTCCCCCTTAAACAAACATCCATAATTTCCGAACCACTGGGAGTTTTTGATATATTTTAGATGAGCGTGTAGGGAATTTTATAAGCTACTCTCGTAGTGAATGTTACGGACGTATTTTATGTCATGCTTCAGTGAGCACCGGCAGAATGCGAAATTGTCACTTTTTTAAAATCACAAGCAAAATATCATGACTTTGATTCCAGTTTAATGGAACGATTTCCACATTCTCATCATGAAAAATAGGAAGGTTTGTAAAAGGTACTTTCTAAAAGACAATACAATTTTTTTTTGCTATTTCACGGTTGAATAAACACAGTCAAAACTTGCTATTATTATATAAGTTTTACACGTTTCTATCAATGAAAATGATCGAATATGATGACAATTATTTTTCGCAAGAATATCTTCAACAATATTCATCATTTCACGGCTCAATGTACATTTAATGAAAACAAAAAATACGATTTTCAAATATCATTGGCAAGTAACGTTTCAAGTTGGTAACTGAAATTATCTTTCTCAATCTTTTTCGTTATTTTCATGACCAATGATTCAAAGTCATTTAATTAAACATTCACGCTTGAATAATGTGGAATGTGATTAGCTCTTGTTTACGTTAGTGGAAAAAATTGCAATTGCTAACTGTGTATAATTGTCACAAACCTTCTTGCATTGTTTTTTATTGGATTTTTATGAAAATCCCGATATCTAATGCTTCAGTGAGCACACTATTCGAAAATTATGCAAATGAGAAGAAAGTTTAAAGCCTGTGTATAGCTTTGGTAAAGTGTCAATAATGTGATTGATAATCGAATATCATCTAATATGACAGTCTTACTGAAGCGTAGAGACCGTTTAATATTTTTCCAACTGCACTTCTCTGAGAAAATTTCAAATATTCAAATCTTGGATATATAGCGCCCTCTCTCGGCGATGCTTGTTTTAAATAAAAAAATGGGCATTCAAGCACTTATCTTATAAATTTAGTGATAAGATATCCAAAAGTTACAGACAAAGAACATGTCTTGAAAGTTTCAGCCCATTCCATTTGGAATAGGATTTAATTGAAAGACAAAAACACACAGATATTTTAATTTGATCGGGTGACCCGATCAAGTTAAATTTCCATGTAAAATCGCAAAATTTATCCTGTAAAACACATTTTCATTTCATATCCTCCACATCATAACTGTTATAGGGCATATCCATTCATATTAGCTAGCAATGAATTGGAATAGTGATAGGTGCATTTTGGTGGATTTACCAAAACTATACACAAGCTTTAAGGCTTTGGCCCCAATCTGTGCCGTATCAAATGGTTATTTTAGTGTGTGGGCCCTTTGGATAGTGTCACTCAGAAGCCATGTGCGAAGTTTCATGCGAAAACTATTGGTTGAAGTAACAAAAACCGACTATGAAACAAACCTTTATTTTACTTTTGTTGAAATGCTGACTTCCTTTCTAAAAGACATTGTGTACACTATGGCTTCATATGTTTCGGAATAAGTAACCCCTTATTCAATATGGTGGAACTCTTTTCAAAGCTGTTTATAGCAGTATCATTGGGCAGTAATGTTTATCAACCTGTGGGCAAAATTCTATGCAAAATGAAATCGATTTGTTTATGGATGAGTGAGCACGCCTCAAAGGGGGAAAAGGGGCATTTTCAATGTCACAGACTCATTTTGAGGGGTTATTAAGTGAATAATGGGGGCAAATTGGTTTCAAATGTAACTTAATTGGTGTTGTTTTTATCATCCATCATTTTTATCACCACACACTTTCCCAACTTTTTATACTGTCATGGTTGAGCGAGCACACTCGAAAAACTTAGGAATTAATACTCTTTTTACTTCATAAATGTATTCTTTTCCTAATAATTTCTCAGTATCAGTTGAATTTATGGACTACTCAATGATGGATCAAGAATTTGAAAGTGGGGAGGTATCGAGAAATTGGGGAAGGGGAGTCACTAACATTTTCCAATTTTAACATGTCTGAAAAAGTTACAGAGGATACTACCATAACTCCCTATGAGATGATACGACACTAAAACAAATGAACATAAGTTTTCAAAATTTTGTGTAGAGTGGCTCAATGATGGATAGTAAAACAACGTTAACATCATAAAATTCACCAAAAAACAATCTTTGTGTTCACACAATCTTAAAAACGACTCCTGTGACTTTAGAAATTGTCATTTTCAATTCAATCTTTGATTACTCATGCATGACCCAACTGATTAATCTCATCCCCCAGGAGTTGCTTAGTGAGTGTAAAAAACCTCCTACGAAATATTATATCTCAAAATTATTTCGTTCATAGGTTACATCATTTTGATTTAGGCAGTTAGGGGGACTTACTTTTTTGTGTATATATCGAAATCTTAACTAAGGTGAAGTTTTTGAAATGTCGTCATAACTTAGAAAGTATGGACCAAGTTCATGAAACTTAAACAAAAGGGTAATGGTGTATCACTAAAGATCCTGCCTGAGTTTCAGGACACATGATAGAGGTCAAAGGTCACTTAGGGTCAACAAACTCTGATCATGTTTGGGTATTTATGGAATTGTCATCATAACTTTAAAAGTTTATGAATCTAGTTCATGAAGCATCGACATAAGCATGATAAGGGTAATCAAGTATGAATGATTGGTAAGCGCATGTCTTAGGTCACATGATCATAGTCAAATGTCATTTTGGGTCAATGGACATAATATTTCATTATCATGTTAGTTTTTTCTTTTGTGAATAATTATTCAATATCTGCTTTCAAAGTCAGCACTATGTTGCATGTATGTGTTGTTGATGAATAACGCCATGTCAATGGCACACTTATATTGTAATGAAACTTCATGTGATCGATAAAGATGGATCAGTAAAGGGTATATATCATAACATTTTATTGAATGTTTATTGGTTATTTCCAGGGGACTTTGTTAATAATTCAAGTTGCAACTGTACCCCGCCATGTTCGACACGGAATTATGTGACATCATTGTCGCAAGCAGCCTTTCCAGCAAATTTCTTCTCTGGACCACTGGCTTCTCTTTACAACGAAACAGCAGAATACTTCAGGTAATGTAGTCCTACCCGTATTCCAAGAACGGAGACCTAAAAGGGACCTCTGAAATTAAGAATTTAACTATATTTTAGCATTCTCTTAGAGTAGAGGAAATTGTGTATCACAGGAAGTGCTCTTAACCCACTTCGAGGAATAGGCCTAGTGAAAGATAATCGACATTCTGTCAGCTCTGATATGGTCTTTTCTGCAGCTGGTGATCTGTCTATGACCCATAACTCTATAGTCGTCCAATGGACTTGTGATGATCTTTAAGCAATCTTTTGGTGTTCTTAAAAAAATGTTGGGATACTACAAAAGTAAAACTATCGAGTCTCCATATTGCATGTTCATGAGGGGGGGGGGGTCGATAAAAGACTGGTGAATGAAAATTTAAGGAGCGTCTTAATGAATTCCCACTCAAAGTTTTTTGAAGAATATCATTGAAAATAGAAGGAGGATACCATGTAAAAATACGACTGAAAATCACTCTTAAACCGTAGAAGACGTTGGAGATCATTGAAAGTTCTGTTGATGACTGTTGCTCAGCTTCGAGATTTCCGTCAGTGGTCTTTGAGAGTTCTTGACCTCTACATGTTGAAGATGGTTAAGGCATTCCAGTGTTCACTATGGCCCTTGATTCCTGGATTGACCAGATCAAACGTTTAACCGATGGTGATGCCATATAGCCAAGAGAAAGAAATTTTAGATATTTTGTTATTACATGAATTACTGTTATTATCTTTTATTAACTTATTCATTTATTTCTATTGATTTATTCATTGGTATTTAATTAATTAATTTCATTTATTCATTTTATTCGTTAATTTATTGATTTGTATTATTATTTTTAGTATTTTCTTTCAGGGGGCGTTTTTTCGGATTGTCCCTTGCAGACACAGACATTGACATATCGGATATTCTTGATCCCTTGTAATATCCTTATTAGTCAAATCGAATAGTTCTGTCAACCTCTTCTTCAAACAGTCTCATAGATACATGCCTAATGGCATATTGCTCTACGATATTTGCAGACCAAGGCAATTAGCTATGAAAGTTTGCCATACTATACCAGCAAATTTCCAAACGATATACTAATATTATACTCTTTATCCTCAATGTTAATCTTTTTCAGACAAAATATTTGCCGTCTGACCTTTTACTTTCGAGAGATGAATGTGGTAAAACGGGTCCAACAAAAGGACTATACCTTCTTCAGCTTGCTCTGTAAGTTCAAATCATTATATTTAATAATATAGATTTAGAAATGGTGCTTTTATATACGCAAATCGATATCTGTAGATGCAGTGTTTCTAAGACTCAGATTAGATAATTTTATTTAAAAAGACAAAAGAGTTTGCTGTTGGGGAGGAACTAAATACATATGCTGTTCGGAGATCGACTTCAATTGAACCAAATTCTTTACCACATGACCCAGACGTTGTCTGAAGTGAGGACGGAGGCTTCATGGCAAAGATTATGAATTAAATAAAATTCATTTAATTTTCATATTTTCCAATCCACATTGGGCACAATATTTTTTTGACGACTTTTTATTGTAGGATTGGAATAATTTTAACATGGTAATGGATTGACAATTGGCACTCCATAAAAGCGTGGTTTAAGTTCAGAATACGGCACTCTGAGATTGAAGCCACCGCATCTTATGGTTTTGTCAAGAAATTACCCATACAGAGCCGTTAATAGCATGTTGTGCCATTTTCTTCAAGAATCAGTCTCATGACCAATGCTAAGTAAAAAATTTCAGATTGAAATCCTCAAATTGGCAACGCAATGAAAACTTTGAAATCGCTTCTTTTGACGTGCATTGGTATATTTATAACTCCGAGAGACAAATTTTTATTTACCAATCTCACATTCCTAAACTATAACAGAAAAAAAATCATTCAATATGAAGAAAAGTGAGATAAAAGATGCTTCAAATGCAAATTTGTTTTTCCCCGAATGTGTTGATGTAGCTTTTCTTTATTTTATGCACCCAACAGGTGACATCGGAGGATCCCTTGGTCTTTGGCTTGGTGGGAGTATCCTCACCTTCTTTGAAATCCTCGATCTCTTCGGTCACTCAACATACATTTACACAAGGAGAACCCCTTGAACAGTATATCCATGCAGTGTCATTCTTGCAAAGCTTATGATTTATGATATTGATAGGAAAGACAAGCTAAGGTTGGAATCATGTTCAACAGTAAGGATATATTATCTTACATTCAATTGCTCAAAAAAAAATGTTTAAATATGAACTCGGGCGTCCCACAGGGATCTATGTTAGGTCCGTTGGTATTTTCGTCTTTTTAAATGAAGTGTGTAATATTATTTTGCATTTCAAGTTTAAAATGTCTCTTGATTTCTCCATAGTGATGGTACAGCTTTTTTAGTTACGGTACATCAATAAATGGGATAAGAAAAAAATGTGCAGGATGATATACATTTACAACCCATCTAAGACAACTTGGACATGATTTTTTTCTGTTCATAATCTAGGTACCTTAATAAAAATATATACTTGGGTACGATGCTCGACTCTTCTTGACTGGTATTAATGTGTTTCTACTACTGTTTGTAAAATATTGCTCGGGAAATAGACTTTATACCGAGGATTGAATGTGTGCTGTCATTAAATATATTGGAAAATTGTAGGCCTACTTTACTTTTGCAGAGTGGGGGTGGAGTCTGTTCATTCTTCTACCTATAAATGAATTCCAAAGGACAGTTATATTTTTTTAGTAAAATTATATTTCCTATGGCTGAGTAAAATATCTCGGAAACAAATCTGTGATGTGTGATTTTATTTATATTGTACCAATAGTCGACCATCTGTTTTGAATTTATATCAGTATATAATTATATATGTATATATATATATATATATATATATATATATATATATATATATATATATATATATATATATATATATATATACATACATACATACATATATATGTATATATTTATATATATAAGTATATGTATATATATATATATATATATATATATATATGTGTGTGTGTGTGTGTGTGTGTGTAAAGCTTTACATGTACAACAGCTTTGTGGCAACTCTTTTTTATTTAAATATTGTAAAGAAATAGATGAAGAGAACAATGGTAGGCGTAGCTTAAATCAAGGTTCCCCAGAGCTATCTACCCTTTGGAAAAATTGATGATGCCGAAAAAATGTCTCTGCCGGGAATCGAACCCAGGCCCCCAGCTTTGAACGCGAGTGCCTTAACCACTAGACCACAGAGATTTTCGACACTATACCAATTATATTTTCCGTTGTCGGGTGAAGGTGAGTTTTGAACAATGACAATGTATATATATATATATATATATATATATATATATATATATATATATATATATATATATATATATGTATGTATGTATGTATGTATGTATATATATATATGACTTTAGATGCTTTTGAGTATGGACTCTTTTTTTGTGTTTTGACTTTCTTGCAGACAATCTAACCTACTATGCTATAAGTGTCGTACTGATTTATCTAACTATCATTATCGTGATTCGTGAATAATTATGCACTTGGAAAATCAGACTGCCTTGAGACCTTAAAAGGCTTTTTGTAAGGGATCTCATTTATCCGTGTAGTTGTTCATTAATAAGTTCTTCTGTTTTTATGTTTAACTGTTTCATCAGTGGTTGCTTTCATTTACTCATTCAATGGCAAATGGAAACTTCATGCCACTTTTAAGCGGCATTTCCGGCAAGGTCAAACATCATTACGGCTATCTTTGATATATTTGTCTATTAAAGTTTTGTAACTAAGAATTATTAATGAATACAAAAATCTTGTATTGGGAACACGATTGACAGGATTTGCGTATAATGTATGTGCTTTTCTTTATTCTCAAACCGATTACTACAATTATTTTGTCATTGGGTTTTATTCATTGACAGCATAGATCACTTGCTTTTGTCAAATAATAAATAAATCATGTCACATTGAATCTCTGAAGTTAAATCAATTTGATTTTATATCAAGATGCGACTCAAATAACCATTGCTTTTCAAATGATGATACTACTGGATATTACCATTTGTTACTCTAAACACATCCAAAATAAAAATAAAAACATTAATTTCATTCCATGAAATTTACTTGACATATTAAAAACCCTTTAAAGAGACAAATGGCCATTTAGGTGATATCATATTCTCTTGCCGCCAATCTTTCACCAACTTTTTTTTTAGAAAAACAAATCACAAAAAACTTCAAACTGCACTTCTCACTCTTTCCCTCCCTCCCTCCCTCCCCCTCTTTCTGTCTGTCTCTCCCTCTCTCAAATTTAAGCTCAGTTTGATAAGAAAATTATGATGTTGATTGATGGAGATGGTTACGATGTTGATGAAGATAATATCAATAATGATTTTAATAGTAATGAATACAATTGAAAGCATATTATAGGAAATACATATTTCTTCGATTCATTGTTGAAATTGTATTTAAATTTCTGTCGCAAATACAAATGTGTCGTAAATATTTCTATTCGATGTGATTTGCTAATGCTTTATTCATTTAAATTAATTGCAAATGATTTTACTGATGCTGAAGATTGTGCCTACATTTCATTGAAGTCGTGTAACTTCATGGGTTTAGCTTTGATAATAATAATATGAATGAAAGGAAAGAAATGAAAATCTCGATATGGATTATGCCTCGCTAAAAGAGCAACAGAGAAAAAAATATACATCACTATTAAGCACGCCATAATAGAGAGAGGCAGAGAGAGTGTGGGGTATGTTTGTGGTGTGTGTGTTGGAGAGAGAGAGAAAGAAAGAAAAAGCGAGAGAGAGATTAATATTCAATTGAATCAGTTTGTTTTACCAAAAACGGAAGTACAATCGTCACAATGAGATCACGCACGAACTAAATTAGTCACTTAATTATTATTGGTACAAGGTATTGTGCTTAAATGGCCAATAATGAATTATTATTACCGCGAAATTGTGCACTGAGAGGATCAGGGTGGCTCCATTGGGTAATGGCAGGGGAAAAGGTTGCCCCTTTCTAGGAACCATTTTCCCCCCTGTTCCTTTTTTTTCTTTTTTTTTTTGTTTTCAAACCATTCTATACTGTTCATTCATTAATCGATTCATATTTTGATTTTTCATATTACCTTTTCAATCAAAATTTACCCATAAGTTCCTTAATACCCTCTTTTAATCAAAAGACACCGCCACGGCGCCATTTTACCAGCACCGGAAACAACGCACGCAAACATGGCAAAGGCAAGCACTTAGCTTCGTTAATTTTTCGTGGATGCTGTTACTTGCAGAGTGGTAACAATTATGTAACATCACTCAAGTCATTAAATTGTAAAACCACTGTTTGCATGAGAAAAGGGCTCGTGAGTCAATAAAAGCATGAAGATGACTTCGGATATATTTCTTAAACTAAAATTATTGCTATTTTATTTTTAGTTTTTGTCACCATCTAATAATAATTGGCCTTGTATAAATACGTTGTCTACCGTATAATGAGCGAAAAGAGAGCGGTGGTCGGAGAGGAGAGGGGGAATGGTCAATTAAGGGGCTTTTGATGGGTGGCTGAGACAGGTGAGGACATGAGAAGAAAGAGAGAGACAGTAGATTAGATGTTTGCCTACGTACTAGGCCTATTTCGAGTGAAAGTGGAAAGAATGGGTCAGTTAATTTGCATTTCTGCTTAGTATATTTGCACAAAAGTTTCTAAAATCCACCCAACATGATTACGAAACGGTGGTACTTTCAGACAATTCTTCATAGGTTTCGGCAAGGACGATGACTCAAGGAATTGATTCTTTCGGTTCGACTGCGTGAAAAGGAAAACTAAAAAGAATCTTTTAGTTTGGATATCTAGAGAGAACTAATAGACGAGAAAATCGGACACGGGGTCCCTGATCAGCACTTTGGGAAGCTATATGTAGCACTGTAAGAATTGTTTGTCTCGGCTCAACTGAAAAGGAAATCTGTACCTATTTGATTTTGGTTGTCTCGCGAGGATAATATAGAGACAATACAAAAACTCACCGTGAAGCTACATGGAACAGGGGAATAATAGGACCTTCCCAGAAAAACAACATGGCCCTAAAACCGGAAGTGGATGGGTCCAACCGGAAGACAGGACTGTGCCCATCACAACGACAAGCAGAAGGTACCAGGACAGGGTGTCTTGGTGGGCCGTCTTCTACAGGTCGGTCCCGGATGGGATCGGAATCGGAGGAATGAAATACGTCTTCAACCCGGTGGAAGTCACATTTAGAAGGTATACCGTCATCTAAAAACACTACGTTGGAGTGTCGGTAAAAAAGGGGTGTCACTTTTCTATTTCATTACGACCTTAGATGAATATGAATGTCTTGAACTAAAAAAAACTGGTTTGTGTGTAAACAAAATTTTAAAAAGCGTTTTGTTTTCACAACATTGCACAAACGTTTATTTTCATCGCTGCCTGACGAAACAAATATTTCTGCGTATTTGTTTTTTCTCTTTGATATAGAAATCCCTCAAAAGTGTGAAATTGGCTGAAAGTTTAAAGGTATGACCTTAGTATACAGCTCTTTGATAATTAATTAGATCAGTACAGACACAGAGTGTGAGGTATGAACCAACAAGAACTTGATAAATCAGATTTTCACAGAGAATCAACAGCAGGTTATTGTATGAAACAGATTGGAAGATTGCAAAGTTAGATGAGTCTAATTCACTTCATACTGGCTTTTAACCTAAATAGGTTTACTTTCGAATACAGTATGCTTATAGCGCCGAATACAATGGAAGCGTCATAAAAATTTACAAGGCAGTATTTTTTTTTGGAATGATTAAATTATAGTATACATCAACCAAGTTATAGCTGTGTAATATTGCGTTCTCGAAAAAAAGAATCGACGTTTTTTTAACACAAAATTATCATTATTTTTATTAGAGCATGTTCACTAATATTTTTTTTGAATTCCAGTCACAAATTCGAATGTTCTTGGTCAATGTTTAATTGTGTGGCTCTTTGTTGTATGTTTGCATAATGCTAGTATATAGTCGATTTGACAGTCTCATAGGCTCAATACACCAACCTAGAAATGTTCTTTCCGATGAAGTTTTTTTCTTGATTCGTGTTCCCAAGGGGTCCTAGAACAAATTCAGCTTGGTTGCCAAAAGTTGCCGTTTGGGCAATTTTGCTAATTTGCATAAATCCAAAATGGCCGCCAGATGCCATCTTGAAAACCTAACTTTTGAACCCCTGTCCACAAAATGATGAGTAATGACTCGTTTTAGGGGTTTAGAGATGTGTAGAACTGATTTCTGTAATCATTTTTGCAATATAAGGTCATCTTCAGGTCAAATCCAAGATGGCCGCCATATGACACCATCTTGAAATATCAATTTTTGAACCCTTTGCCCCAGAATCATGCATAATAACTCTATTCATGAGTCATTAGGTATGTTGATTCAATTCATGTAGTTATTTTGCACAAAGGATAATCTTCAGATAAAATCCAAGATGGCCGCCAACCGCCATCTTGAAAAATTACTGTCTGAGGCTTATACGTGTTAGAACTAATGTAAAGGGATTTCAGTAAGATACTCATTTCTTTTATTAATTCTCAAGTTTTTGTCCCAGAATCATGAATAATATCCCTCTTTTCGTGAGTTATTTGGTATGTTTATTCAATTTCTGTTCATAATTTTGCAATGTAGGATCATCTCAAGGTGAAAATAATCCAACATGATCACTAAACGCCATATTAAGAAAAAAAACTACTTCCGAGACTATTGAACCTTGAAGAAGTGCTGTCCCTAATAAGGTTGTTGTTATGTATTGGAGCTCATGTAAGGGGATTTCAGTGAGAATTATTCATTTCTTTTAATCACTCCATTTTTAGTTCGAGGTCAAGTCATATCTAAGATGGTCAGATGGTTGACAGATTTCGTCATTAACCGCTTACTTTATAATTAAATCATTCAAGGTTTGGGCTATGATTTCAGGAGTTTTGATCCCTTTTTTATTTCTGTGCAACCATACTTTTCCAGTGAAATGACTTTAAAGTATTATTTGAATTAAAAAGTAATTTCTCCGTATTTTTTTTTCAAAAAAAATGATTTAATAACTTCCTTTATAATTATTATTGGACTTTTCCTTCTGACAAGAGCCAATGACTTGGTCAGCAGGAGTGCACTCTTTAGCCTCCTGCAGAAGATAGGCTCCCCAAGACTGTTCCACCATGTCCACGGTCAGGATTGTTCTCATTCGTGAAATGTTTTACGGAAACGATGTCGCCCCTGCCTCTCAAGAAGTGGGAGTACAAGACCTAGTCATACATAACAGCTGCCTGTCTTGTGCATGTAAGGGGTTTGGACCATCCATCAGACTTTGAGACGGTCAGAAATCCTGATAGACTCAAGACACCGACTGTCCTCCAGATATGTATATCAACAGCACACACTCGTCTGGTTATGGTGGACTTCTCACCTACCTTGGACCGACTATATGTCTCTTGTCCCCTTTCACAGGACAAGCATATAAGCATCAGGATTGTAAAATCTGTCACAGTCATGGCCAAGCTCCTGCACGGAAGTAAGTCCTGGAAAACGTACGCCGACCAAGAAAAGTGGCTAAACACCTTCCATGTCAGCTGCCTCGGACGTATCATGCACGTTAAATGGCAGGACAAAGTGAAAAATACAGAGGCCCTTCAGCATACGTGCTGGCATCAAAAGCTTATTCTCGCTCCTTAGTCAAAGGCACCTCAGGTGGTTGGGGCATGTTTGCCCCATGAAACCTTGGCGAATCCCTTCTTGGATTCGCCAAGGTAAGGTAAGCTGTGTGATTGGTCTCACCCCATCGATAGATCACACCTCCGTTTTAAAGACACATGCAAATATGACATAAAACTTGCCGGCATAGACACTTACACTTATGAAGGTGTAGATGATAGTCGCCATCCATTCTATGGAGAGCTACTAAGTACAGGGGTCAAGACGTCAGAAAATAATCGGAATGCTAAATTGGCAGACCAAAGGCCTAGGAGGAAGGCTAGGGCAGCATCTCTATATAAACGTGTCTCAGCACCATCCTCCATCTGTAAAAATTTGCTCTAGAGACTGCCACTCTAGAGTGGAGCTCTATAGACACTCTCGAAAATGTAAGGCCTAGCGCTACACCATCGTCTTTTAAGGCGAACTGATGCCTACCAATCATTGGACACATTGATTTAGAAAAATAATATTGATAAAACACTTTCAAATTGAAATAAGACCCTAAAAGCCTCTTCAGTACAAAGGTATGAATGGACCTTAAAAAAATACACTCGAAATGGATAGCCCAAACCTAAAGAGGATTCATTCTAAGTTGAGTAATTAATGTTGAAATGAACTTGAGAATTAATAAAAGAAATGAGTATTCTTACTGAAATCCCTTTACATTAGTTCTACCACGTATAAGCCTCAGACAGTAATTTTTCAAGATGGCGGTTGGCGGCCATCTTGGATTTTATCTGAAGATTATCCTTTGTGCAAAATAACTACATGAATTGAATCAACATACCTAATGACTCATGAATAGAGTTATTATGCATGATTCTGGGGCAAAGGGTTCAACAATTGATATTTCAAGATGGCGTCATATGGCGGCCATCTTGGATTTGACCTGAAAATGACATTATATTGCAAAGTAGAAAGCAGAAATGGATTCTGCACACCCCAAAACCCCTAAATAGAGGTATTACTCGTCATTCTGGGGCAAGGGGAACACAAGTCAATTTTTCAAGATTCCATATGGCGGCCATCTTGGATTTGACTTAAAGATGACCTTATATTGCAAAAATGATTACAGAAATCAGTTCTACACATCTCTAAACCCCTAAAACGAGTCATTACTCATCATTTTGTGGACAGGGGTTCAAAAGTTAGGTTTTCAAGATGGCATCTGGCGGCCATTTTGGATTTATGCAAATTAGCAAAATTGCCCAAACGTCAACTTTTGGCAACCAAGCTGAATTTGTTCTAGGACCCCATAGGAACACGCATCAAGAAAAAACTTCATCGGAAAGAACATTTCTAGGTTCGGAAAATGTCAAATCGACTAATATCATTTAGAAGTGAGTTTGTTTTACATACATTTTTTGAAATATGAGCTAGTCACGTGAAGATGAACGTGGCAAAATTATGAACTAAGTTAGGCATACAGTCACCCTTTTCGGCCATATCTCAAATATTTCAACAAATCTTGGTATTCTTTTTCTACAGTTTGTCTAATCATCGCTGTTGTGTAATGCGATTTACTCTTGTATTCATATCTCACAAGGGCGTACACGTGACGTCATACTTTCCATGTGTGGGGGGTGGTAGTGGGAGTGGGGTTACAGCAGGGGCCGCGGAAGCTGGGGGGACTTGGGCTTCAGCCCCCATCCCACTTTTTTCCAAAACCGCGTACACAAACGTAAAACTTAATTACCATATAATTGTGTGATTTTTTGCATGGTCAGCCCCCCCCCCCCCCCCCACTTTGAAATCCGTTCCGCGGTGCCTGTACAGAAGGGATCAACCCCTCCCCTGTCATCAATATGTCCGTTGTTCTATCGTTCGCTTTCAAGTAATTGAAACAAGGAGATCTCCCTGCTGAAAATGAGTCAACATCGTGTGATTTTTTTTTTTTGGGGGGGGGTCATATTTGGTGAAATGTACGAAGTGTAAGGCCCATATGTTTTTTTAACAATTCTTGATTTTTTTTCTAGGTTATTCTGGTTGCTCCTCATCTTATCTGGAGTCGGTTTGCTAACATACCATGTCACTATACGAGCCCTTTATCTAGCCACCTACCCGAATAGTGTGACTGTGATTACCAAATATGAAGAAGTCCTCGCCTTTCCAACAGTGGCAATATGCAACTACAACACCTACAGGTAATTCTTAATTTAATTCATCTTTTAAGTATATGATTTTTTGGTGGTTGTGAAATTCATCCACATCGTGCTACACTTGACCCAGGTGACGTGAAGAATAATTAAAAACAGATTGAACAACATCATGAACATAGGGCATTTATATCCCGCACATAATGTCAAGGGGCTTCTATATTACGATTCTGTTGTTCACAGCTTTTTGATAAGCAATTCTTCCCTGCCGGTACCCATGTTCATCGAGTTCCATAGTGGAGTTTCGTTAAACTGCATTAATAGATTAGTATTTCTAGTATTAGCACCATAACAGAGAAAGCACAATCAATTTCGATGGGCCAAATTCGGTTTGTTTTTTTTTGGGGGGGGAGGGGTTATACTCTTTAACGAAGATATACAATGATAAGGAGAAAAAAAATCACCCCGAGTTTATTCGGGAACCGGGCGGCTTCTGGCATGTCTGGATCATTGAAAATGGGCAATGTGCATGTAACCTCATCAAATATTGATAATGGTGTAATCTGAAATCCCAGAGAAGGCCTGACAAGAAACAGATTTTTTTCTACAAAATTTTGATCCTCAACCTTTTTTTTCAATACTATTTCAATAAGGGCGTAGGCGCGGGGGTATATGTGCACCCTCCCGCTGAGGCAGGTTCCGACACTGGCAAGCAAACGAAATTTGTACCCCTTCTGCTTTTAGCAGCTGATTTTCAAAATTTAGTTCTACCTCCCCAAGATGTGCACCCCCATACCAATTTAATAATGTGCACCACTCCATGCTCAAACCAGCCTACGTCTTTGTAATATATCACTGGCGTACAGATGGGGGGGGCAAGGGGGTCATGGAGCCCCCTTAAGTTTTACAACCAAGAAAAAAGGGGACAATAAAGAAAAGAAAGAAAAAAAAAGTGACATATTACTTTTTGAATAATATGTCAAATTCGGTCATAAAATTATATAGGCTTCTGTATTCAACGGTTTTATTTTCGGCTCGTTAAATAAAAAACAGATTGAACAACATCATGAACATAGGGCATTTATATCCCGCACATAATGTCAAGGGGCTTCTATATTCGATTCTGTTGTTCACAGCTTTTTGATAAGCAATTCTTCCCTGCCGGTACCCATGTTCATCAAGTTCCATAGTGGAGTTTCGTTAAACTACATTAAGAGATTAGTATTTCTAGTATTAGCACCATAACAATGAAAGCACAATCAATTTCGATGGGACCAAATTCGGTTTGGTTTTTTTTGGGGGAGGAAGGGTTATACTCTTTAACGAAGATATACAATGATCAGGAGCAAAAAAATCACCCCGAGTTTATTCGGGAACCGGGCGGCTTCTGGATCATTGAAAATGGGCAATGTGCATGTAACCTCATCAAATATTGATAATGGTGTAATCTGAAATCCCAGAGAAGGCCTGACAAGAAACAGATTTTTTTCTACAAAATTTTGATCCTCAACCTTTTTTTTCAATACTATTTCAATAAGGGCGTAGGCGCGGGGGTATATGTGCACCCTCCCGCTGAGGCAGGTTCCGACACTGGCAAGCAAACGAAATTTGTACCCCTTATGCTTTTAGCAGCTGATTTTCAAAATTTAGTTCTACCTCCCCAAGATGTGCACCCCCATACCAATTTAATAATGTGCACCACTCCATGCTCAAACCAGCCTACGTCTTTGTAATATATCACTGGCGTACAGATGGGGGGGCAAGGGGGTCATGGAGCCCCCGTAAGTTTTACAACCAAGAAAAAAGGAGACAATAAAGAAAAGAAAGAAAAAAAAAGTGACATATTACTTTTTGAATAATATGTCAAATTCGGTCATAAAATTATATAGGCTTCTGTATTCAACGGTTTTATTTTCGGCTCGTTAAATAAAAAACAGATTGAACAACATCATGAACATAGGGCATTTATATCCCGCACATAATGTCAAGGGGCTTCTATATTCGATTCTGTTGTTCACAGCTTTTTGATAAGCAATTCTTCCCTGCCGGTACCCATGTTCATCAAGTTCCATAGTGGAGTTTCGTTAAACTACATTAAGAGATTAGTATTTCTAGTATTAGCACCATAACAATGAAAGCACAATCAATTTCGATGGGACCAAATTCGGTTTGGTTTTTTTTGGGGGGAGGAAGGGTTATACTCTTTAACGAAGATATACAATGATCAGGAGCAAAAAAAATCACCCCGAGTTTATTCGGGAACCGGGCGGCTTCTGGATCATTGAAAATGGGCAATGTGCATGTAACCTCATCAAATATTGATAATGGTGTAATCTGAAATCCCAGAGAAGGCCTGACAAGAAACAGATTTTTTTCTACAAAATTTTGATCCTCAACCTTTTTTTTCAATACTATTTCAATAAGGGCGTAGGCGCGGGGTATATGTGCACCCTCCCGCTGAGGCAGGTTCCGACACTGGCAAGCAAACGAAATTTGTACCCCTTCTGCTTTTAGCAGCTGATTTTCAAAATTTAGTTCTACCTCCCCAAGATGTGCACCCCCATACCAATTTAATAATGTGCACCTCTCCATGCTCAAACCAGCCTACGTCTTTGTAATATATCACTGGCGTACAGATGGGGGGGCAAGGGGGTCATGGAGCCCCCGTAAGTTTTACAACCAAGAAAAAAGGAGACAATAAAGAAAAGAAAGAAAAAAAAAGTGACATATTACTTTTTGAATAATATGTCAAATTCGGTCATAAAATTATATAGGCTTCTGTATTCAACGGTTTTATTTTCGGCTCGTTAAATAAAAAACAGATTGAACAACATCATGAACATAGGGCATTTATATCCCGCACATAATGTCAAGGGGCTTCTATATTCGATTCTGTTGTTCACAGCTTTTTGATAAGCAATTCTTCCCTGCCGGTACCCATGTTCATCAAGTTCCATAGTGGAGTTTCGTTAAACTACATTAAGAGATTAGTATTTCTAGTATTAGCACCATAACAATGAAAGCACAATCAATTTCGATGGGACCAAATTCGGTTTGGTTTTTTTTGGGGGGAGGAAGGGTTATACTCTTTAACGAAGATATACAATGATCAGGAGCAAAAAAATCACCCCGAGTTTATTCGGGAACCGGGCGGCTTCTGGCATGTCTGGATCATTGAAAATGGGCAATGTGCATGTAACCTCATCAAATATTGATAATGGTGTAATCTGAAATCCCAGAGAAGGCCTGACAAGAAACGGATTTTTTTTCTACAAAATTTTGATCCTCAACCTTTTTTTTCAATACTATTTCAATAAGGGCGTAGGCGCGGGGGTATATGTGCACCCTCCCGCTGAGGCAGGTTCCGACACTGGCAAGCAAACGAAATTTGTACCCCTTATGCTTTTAGCAGCTGATTTTCAAAATTTAGTTCTACCTCCCCAAGATGTGCACCCCCATACCAATTTAATAATGTGCACCACTCCATGCTCAAACCAGCCTACGTCTTTGTAATATATCACTGGCGTACAGATGGGGGGGGCAAGGGGGTCATGGAGCCCCCTTAAGTTTTACAACCAAGAAAAAAGGGGACAATAAAGAAAAGAAAGGAAAAAAGTGACATATTATCTTTTGAATAATATGTCAAATTAAGTCATAAAATTATATAGACTTCTGTATTCAACGGTTTTATATTTGGCTCGTTCGCTAACAACTTCTTAGAAATATTGACCAATATACGCCATATCCGCCCCCCTCCCCTCAATATTTCATCTGTATCACGTGTTATTTTGAATCGTATTTAAGCATGTTAAAGTGGTGTCTTGTCTTAATAAATTGCCTTATTCTCTATCATAATTGTAGACGGTCTGCTGTTGAAGGGACTCAGTTTGCAGACTTCCTCAATGAATTGTTCGACAATTACTTCGCCGTGAATACGTCAAGTCCGCACGCTCCTTATGTGGACTCGGTCACGATGAGCGAGCTATTCACTCAATACGGACATCGAGCTGAAGAAACAATTTCCTTGTAAGTTTCTAACTCTACAATGATTATGATCACAACTGATGGATCACAAAAATATCAGGTTGAAAATGTCCCTACTGTTTACTTTACACCGTGTAAACCATTTTTTTTCTTTTGAGAAAAACTTTGATTCCTGTTTGGGTTTATTCCATTAGTCTGCAGCAAAAGGTGGCTTCGTGGTGCAAACCCACCCCAAAGGAAAAAAAAATAATAATAAATGAATGAAAAATATAAGTAAATGAATAAACAAATAGATGAATATATGAATACATTAATTAAAAAATAAAAAAGTCAATAAATAAATGTCTAAAAAATAATAAAAGACAATAAACATGATAAAAGGATTACAAAATCGTTGGAACTATTCAAATTGTTCAATTAACGTGCATGCAATGCGTTATTTATACCTGTTAATGCTAATTGATTTTTAGTGGGACATGGAGGAGTACTGGGGCACTCAGTCATGCTAACTTTACGACCAAGGTAACTGACTGGGGTCTGTGTTTCATTTTTAACGATGCAAGCAATGGAAACCCACCTGTAACCGTCACACGATCTGGTAAGTTACCATTATTAATACAGCATTTATTCAAGTATTAAGAAAAAAAAATTGCTAGGGCCCCGTAACACATTTTATTTTGTAATAGTATTTATTAAAATCATTCAGTTCAAAATCATACAAGTTGTAGTACATTAGAAAATGTTACAAAAATTTTACATTATCAACAAAAATACTGTTCACAAAGTCAAAATAATTATTCCTTATACAAAAAATTGCAATTTTTTTTTAAAATATAACATTCAAATCATCTGTAACAGGTAAATACTTAGTCTGAATAAAAAATATAACAAATGTGAATTTATAGCGACACAATGGAATCAAATGAAACTAAATGAGTATTAAAGTAACAAATGTTGGCGATCATTCGATGTAAAAACGATTCCGATTGGTTCATAGTGAGTCTTCTGAGCAAAACTGCGCATGTACGATGCTCTTGATTGGTCACTTCATTTAAAGATTAATTGCTAACCTTTGTGTGACGGGATCTATATGAAAGGGTTAATTAGTTGGTTGCTACCTGTTTTAATATATATGTGACTATCTCTCCATCAATCGTTTCGTTCTAGAATTAAATATGATTTACATTACGACTTCAGAGCCCCGTTTTTCAAAGAGTTACGATTGATCAATCAATCGTTATGTGACAATCCATCAGTGTCGTTATTTTATCTACAGGAAATTCGCAAAATGTCCTTTGTAAACAAAGGAGAACATACCAATTGTCAAGAAATCGATGAATTTATGTATGTACATCATATCAACAAAATGGACCTCTTCGAATTCTTCCTAATGGTTTATCCATTTCACGCACTAATTGCAGGTAAACCGCACGGACTGGAACTCTTGCTTAATGTTCAGCAATACGAAAGCTTCCTCGAGCCGAATGGAAGAATCTCGACAGGATTTCAAGTCCATATCTACGATTATGGCACTGAACCGCGCGTTGTTGATCATGGCTTTGGAATCGCACCCGGAACGCACACCCATGTAGCAGTTGAAGTGACCGAGGTAGGATTCCAGTACCACTTCTGTCAATATTCACGAACCAACACACTTACTGATACTGCAAGGACTTATGTTGTCGTTCAATTTGATTTGGCCTTGTCTAGTGCATGGTGAAGGATATAATCCTCTGTTGCCAAAGGATAGCCGCGGCTAAAATCCGGGGGGGGGGCATTTACATTGACGAGTGAATACCATGCGCGACCAAAAAACACGTAAAAAGGATGTCTTTTTCAAGGGACGTTACGTACGTCAGGTAATAAGGGTGTCAAAAAGACTTAATAAATGAAAAAAAAGGGTATCTATTTCTCCAGGAAAGCTACGTGTTTAGGGTCAAATTTGCGAGGGTAAAAAGACCAAACTATTATATAAAGGATGTACTTTTTGCCCCAACAGTCAAACTGCGTGTATGGAGTCCCATTTGCCCGAGGTGTGGCCGTAATAAGCCCAATGATGTAGGTAAAGGTAAAACTGACGTCCGTGACATTAAAATATCGCTGTACTTGTTTAGGGGCTTAATTCGGGGAATACTTGCTAGGGGTATCGCTTTGTTTCCAATACTTGTTAAGGGTAGAATTTCACACGCCAATACTTGTTAAGGGGTGCATTTCCAAAATATGGGAAATGCGTGGCTAGGGTGCATGGTCGCGCATGGTATCCACTCGTCAATGGAAGTGCCACCCCCCCCCCCCGGCTCAGATCTCCACTTGTTTTTTTGTATCTTATTACATGAAATTAGGTTTATTCAATTTTTTTCTTCCAGGAACTAGAAAAACTGGATTGACAACTGATTTAGTACATTAGATATTTATTGCTGCAACTTATTTCATCATAAGGGAGACATATTTATTCACACAAGTACGAAATAATGAAAAAATATGATTTTATGTAATAACATAAGAAAGCAGAAAGTGGAGATGTGACATCATCAGCTCGCCTAATGAATATTCATGACGACTGTTTTCACAAAATATTGCTAAACTTTGAACTTCAATAACTTTATTATTTGTAATCCGATTTTGATGAAATTTTCAGCGTTTTGCTCAGTGAATTCTACTCTATGTATTAAGATATAAATATTTTCAGCCTGGACCACCCCTTTAACATCATACCTGGGTACCCATTTTAATACCTGATACGTGCCTTTCAAAAGGACATTGGCGCCGACTGGGATACGAACCCTGGACTAAAGCACCTCCAGAGTATTGATTATGCCTATAAATAATTTATTTTGACGTATTCTTAGTAGATAAACTGGAATGTCTTTGTCGAAAATCGTTAAACCTGAGCAGCTGTTTCGTCACAACTTTCGGAGCCGACGAAAAATTGCAAATCTGTCGTTTGTCCAGAGTCTGTTTTGATTCACCAATTTTCGACAAAGACGTCTTGGCTGTTTGTCATGCAGGGTATTTAATCATACATTTTCTGTGTCCTTGAAAGCGTTCTGCGGCGCGTCGTCATGTCTAATGTCGCAATGATAGAAATCGTGCTTGCCTAACTCCATCCTTTCTTTTTCTCCCCCATATTCAGACTTCCAATCTGGAACCGCCTTACGGGGTGTGCCACGATAAACCCCTGAAGTATTTTGATAAATATGGTTTTCCTGAATGCTTCATTGAATGTCAAAGCGATTATTTCTATAACGCCTGTGGATGCAAATTCTTCGCTACCCCGAGTGAGTGTCAAAGACCTATTCATAAAAAAAAATGCTTTTTGATAGGTTCATGTGATAGGTCCATGTTTTTTATCAATACCTATTCAGCAAAAAAAGTGATTGTTGATAGGTTCGTGTGATAGGTCCAAGATAGTTTTTAAGATCAATTAGATTTCGTGATGTAATAAAATAAATGTAGTTACGATGTTGTAGGCTGTAGCTCTTCAAAACTTACGAATGACTTAACGCATTCGTGACTGGTGACGGTGTGACTTAGGTGTGACTGACATCGCACCTAAGAACATATTAAAGTCGTCCGTTAAGTTGTGCGTAACTTTCCGACAAACTTTATGAAACACTACGCAGGAGGGTGTTTATTTTATTCTTATATCATAGTTTATTATTATTATAATAATTTGATTTAAGATAAATACTGAGTGTGGTACTTGAGATTCTGGCTTAAAAAATGAATAGCATACGGTCCCAGGGGAGCATTATCAAATTTTCATAGTCGAAACTCTTTCACCTCGTACTGAATATGATTTTTTTATGATGATGATTTCTTCACAGTGGCAAGCAATGAGGCAGAATGCACTGTTCTTGGGTTCTACACGTGTGGAAATCAATACTATGGTAAGAATTGATCTGATCACTAAAGGTTCTAAGAGACGATGATCCTGGCTGGGGCATCCGATATGTGCCCCCCTCTCCTTTTTGGCTAAAAGTTGTACATTGTAAACATTCGATGTTGAGATTTTTCACGTTGCGCATTGTAGTCTCTTTTGAGCATGTTGAAGGACGGATGGATAGGCGTACATTCGCGCCTGCATAGCAGAGCGAGACTATAAACCTAAGGTTAAGTTTTTGAAACGTCATCATAACTTATAAAGTATATTGACCTCGTTCATGAAACTTGAACTTAAGGGTAATCAAGTATCACGGAACATCCTGCATGATTTTAAAGTCACATGACCATGGTCAAATGTCATTTACGGTCAATGAACTTAGACCATGTTGAGGGTATTCAAAGAATTTGCCATCATAACTGTAATTTTATGGATCTAGTTCATGAATCGTCGACATACATGTAGGGTAATCAAGTATCACTGATCGTTTTGCACGAGTCTTATGTCACATGATCAAAGTCAAAGGTTATGAAGGGTCAATGAGCATTGTACTTTAAATCAATGATATATGACTGGTGCTTTTTGTTAATTATTCAACATCAGCACTGCTGCTATATTGAATCGCGTAATGCAGGCGAGACAGTCAGAGGCATTCCACTTGTTTTGAAGTGAGGACTTTTTGCTTATCAGCAGATGACCTTACCATAAATAAAATCCTGTACGCGTCCCCCCCCCCGTGAAATATGGAGTCTAATGCCATGGACATGCTGAACAGTAATATTGTTATTACTATTACCATTATTATGTCTATTAGGCCTACTTGAATGATTATTACTAATTATCATTATCACCATCATCATCACTGTAATTATATCGTCATTTCACTCCTTTCAGGCTCGTTCGTTCAAAACCATACATGTGACTGCCCGGTGCCTTGTTTTATAAGATCGTACAGACCAACTATCTCAACCACGGCATACCCTTCGGCATACTGGGAGCAAAAGGTGGCAGCTATATCCCCTGTTTCGGAAGATTATATGAAGTGAGTAAACGCTGAATGTCGACTAGAATGCAAACCAGTGGGGTACAAATGTCGGTACTAGGGACTTTACGATAGAGGACGAGGACACCTTCATGTCACAGGGTGTGTTCTCCAGGGAAGCGTTTCATATGAAATGGCTTCTCGGATGTTTTATCTGACAAGAACTGTTTTATCCGACAGTTTATTATAGTAACGGTGACTATCGGTCATTCAGAATCAAGGAAAGTTGTCAGATCTGACAACCTGTCGGATAAAAATGTTGATGAAACGTTCCCCTGATACACTGAGTCTGTGTAATATTGAAATTACCACAAGAATTGTAAAATCATCAATGTTTCCAGGGCTCCGTAACAAAAAAAGTTTGGGATGAATTGCAAACATGAAAGAACACCCCTCATTGGTCCCTGGTCAGTATTTCAAACTTAATGCGCATGCAACATTGATATTGATTGGTCAGTTCATTTAGCTATTGATCGCTAATCCTTGTGTAACGGAGCCTTGGGCCCCCTGTATCACCAAGATTTATGATTGAATCCAGATCAACCTTAATTATAATTATGGTAATCAATCAGCGTCAGATTTTTTTCTACAAGTGTGCACAATATCCTTTGTTAACCATGCAAGAGGAGATTGCTGATCAAGAAAACGAAGAATGTAAGAATATGCCGCATCATTATCTAGAAATAATTATAACATGCATTTATGTGTTGACGTTGGTGGCTTTCCATAGTTGAGGTTGATCGCAACTCTTTGAAAGACGGGACCCAGCAATGTACAATATTAGTGATTATAGTGTCACCCATTACAATGCCAAATCAACGATTGCATTGGGAAAGGATTCTGCAACGGGGTAAATATATTGTTAAATTATATAAAGTTAATCACACTCGACAGATGAGGGGTTTTTGTAGAATGCTGGTGACCGGGACAGCAGATCATCTTAAGATACTAACCGGACGAAAATTTGCAAATATATCGTTTGTCCAGAGTCCAGGACGACGACACTGTTTTGATTCACCGATTTTCGAAAAAGGCGGCTTCATGTTTTGAATGGTTTTTGACAATAGACTTTTTGCGTTCCAGAAAGCATCTACGAAGTGGCTGCGAAAACTATATTAATAGTGTCCAATGTGAAAGAAAATAAAAAGTGCATTTTGACCTTCGTATCCAAGTATTTTTCGCAAAGATAAACAACATTGATGTAACTGGTTTGGGGGCAAAATAGGCATCAAGAATGAGTGAACGAGAACGGCGTATCAGGGATCAGTCGCGAGTCAACGTATATAATCGTCTGTCTTTGTTCGCTGCAGATATGAAATATTAATCGACGTGTACGTACGTCCACATGAAACAGCGTGATAGCGAGCGGATCATGACTCGCTGCCGGCAGCAACCCGGAAGATCTGGCGTATGCTCACTTGCTCTTTCACTTGTTTTTTTATTCTTTTTTTACGTGAGTTAGGAGATACAGCGATACAAATTTTGGAGTTCAGAAATCAATTTCAAATGTGATAGATAATGCATTGATTTTGTGTAAATTCACTGAAAACTGTGCTTAATTATATAAGGAAAATGATCCATTGAAATTGATCTTCTGTTCATGCTGAAATGTTGAAATGACGTCACTCACGTGCACGTCGAGCGGGACGTCGAGTATGATTTATTTTATTTAGGAGAATGGTGGCTAGGTTCTCGATTCTGCTAGTTGGTGAGGGCGAGGACGTGACGAATCTGGCAGGCCAAAAAATACGTCATCTCGTAGCAGTCGTCAATGACGACGAGCTAATCTAAAAGTCTATTGTTACGTTGAAACTGTTTACGTTCACCATGTGTAATATGAAGAAGGGAAGGAAATACAGGCATATAAACTAAAATGGAAAGACGAGAAAAAATGAAAAGAGAGAATAAGAAGTATTCTTTTCTTGAAAGTGAGCGAAGTCCTGAAAAGGACTGTAAACATGGTAAACCAGATGAGCTGAATGTGACTTGAGATGCGATGATTTAAGTATGGAAGCTTAAAAGTGCCACCGAGATGTTGAGATAATTATCTTGGGAAGTCGATATCTTGATAACAAAAGATCAGATGACGAGATCCAGGATCTCATCATGTCGACATCTCTTAGAAGAGATGATGGATGAGATGACAAGATCCCGGATCTCATCATGTCAACATCTTTTAGAAGAGATGATGAGATGACAAGATCCCAGATCTCATCATGTCAACATCTTTTAGAAGAGATGATGAGATGACAAGTTCCCGGATCTCATCATGTCAACATCTTGTAGAATAGATGATAGATGACAAGATCCAGGATCTCATCATGTCAACATCTTGTAGAAGAGATGATGAGATGACAAGTTCCCGGATCTCATCATGTCAACATCTTGTAGAATAGATGATAGATGACAAGATCCAGGATCTCATCATGTCAACATCTTGTAGAAGAGATGATCAGATGACAAGATCCCGGATCTCGTCATGTCGACATCTTTTAGAAGAAATGGTCAGATGACAAGATCTTCGATCCATGATCATGTCATCTAATCATCTCTTCTTAAAGATGTAGACATGACGAGTTACGAGATCATGACATCTGATCATCTCTTCCACTGGATGTAGACATGACGAGATCCAAGATCTTGTCATCTGATCATCTCTTCTACAAGATGTCAACATGATGAGATCCGAGATCTTGTCATCTCATCATCTCTTCTAAAAGATGTCAACATGATGAGATCCGGGATCTTGTCATCTCATCTCTTCTACAAGATGTCAACATGATGAGATCCGGGATCTTGTCATCTCATCATCTCTTCTTAAAGATGTTGACATAGTGAGATCCAGGATCTTGTCATCTCATCATCTCTTCTCAAAGATGTTGACATAATGAGATCCGGGATCTTGTCATCTCATCATCTCTTCTAAAAGATGTTGACATGATGAGATTCGGGATCTTGTCATCTCATCATCTCTTCTAAAAGATGTCGACATGATGAGATCTGGGATCTCGTCATCTTATCTTTTGATATCAAGATGTCGACTTCCCGAGATAATTATCTCAACATCTCGGTGGCACTTTAAAGCTTCCATATTTAAGTATAGTAGGAATAAAAACATGGTGGGGAACCGTAAACCTATTCTACGTTATAAACTCCACCGTGCAAACCTACAAAGATCATGTCTAATATTGTTATCATGACTGTTATGATATGGGGCGCCGTGGTCGAGTGGAAACGACTCTCGTCCTCCAATAAGAGGGACGCACGTGGGTTCGAATCCCAGCCGTGGCGTGCTTTCCTTCAGCAAGAAATTTACCCATATTGTGCTGCACTTAACCCAGGTGTTTTGAATGGGTACCCGACAGGATTAATTCCTTGAATGCGCTGAGCGCTGAAAGGCAGCTCGAGGTAAAACCGGGGTAATAATGGTAATAACAGAATAACAATGCACCTCGGAATATATTATTTCTAGATAGATGGCGCTATATAGAATAATGCCTATTTTCATTATTATTATTATTATTATTATTACTATTAATGTTATTGTTATCACTATTATTATTATTATTATTTATATCATGTACAGGGAAAACTTTTGCATGCTTTCGATATACTTTAAAGAGATGAGCATCCTGCAGATCACCCAGAAAATCGATTATAATTTCTTCGGTTTTTTATGTAAGTATATCAATGTTATTGTCTTTCTTGGTCACATCACGGGTTTCGGGAGAGACTTATTGAAATGAGATTCATGGCCCGAAAAATGAATAAATAGGGAAAGTGGTTCGTGTATCAAATAAGAATTATATATAAATACACTATATGCATATTATGATATATTTGAATGAATCATCTGGTATATTTAACTTGATATTATTTCTGCCATGAATATTAAAGAAGTAAAATCAACACTGACGTTTTATTAAAGCGTATGCTATATCATTGCCTATTGTCTAGAGCCGGATTTAAATATCGGCATATGACCATAATAATGTCTGAACTAAGAGACGTTGTAAGGCTTGAGCACCCTCCCACACCAATGCAATAAAAATAGCAACAAGAATTGATGATTGACAATATCTATTTGGCGCTTATCTCAAAGAAATGTCTCTAAGCGCTTAAGAAAATTAAATTTTAAGCAAAATGAAAGTGAATTTTACTGTTTGCTTGACAGCTGATGAATTGAGGGTACTGTTTAAAATGCTAAAGGAAATGTTATTTAATGAAAACGTTTTTAACATGGATTTGAATAATTTGTCTGTTAGGTTGCTGCTTGTTTTGTGCATTGTGGAAGATTGTTACAGAGTTGAGGGGGATGCCGAATGCATTGTGGAAGATTGTTACAGATTTGAGGGGGATGCCGAATGCATTGTGGAAGATTGTTACAGAGTTGAGGGGGATGCCGAATGCATTGTGGAAGATTGTTACAGAGTTGAGGGGGATGCCGAATGCATTGTGGAAGATTGTTACAGAGTTGAGGGGGATGCCGAATGCATTGTGGAAGATTGTTACAGAGTTGAGGGGGATGCCGAATGCATTGTGGAAGATTGTTACAGAGTTGAGGGGGATGCCTAGAATGCATTGTGGAAGATTGTTACAGAGTTGAGGGGGATGCCGAATGCATTGTGGAAGATTGTTACAGAGTTACAGAGTTGAGGGGGATGCCGAATGCATTGTGGAAGATTGTTACAGAGCTGAGGGGATGCTTATAATGCATTGTGGAAGATTGTTACAGAGTTGAGGGGGATGCCGAATGCATTGTGGAAGATTGTTACAGAGTTGAGGGGGATGCCGAATGCATTGTGGAAGATTGTTACAGAGTTGAGGGGGATGCCGAATGCATTGTGGAAGATTGTTACAGAGTTGAGGGGGATGCCGAATGCATTGTGGAAGATTGTTACAGAGTTGAGGGGGATGCCGAATGCATTGTGGAAGATTGTTACATAGTTGAAGGGGATGCCGAATAAATTGTGGAAGATTGTTACATAGTTGAGGGGGATGCCGAATGCATTGTGGAAGATTGTTACATAGTTGAGGGGGATGCCGAATGCATTGTGGAAGATTGTTACAGAGTTGAGGGGGATGCCAAATGCATTGTGGAAGATTGTTACAGAGTTGAGGGGATGACGAATGCAATGTGGAAGATTGTTACAGAGTTGAGGGGGATGCCGAATGCATTGTGGAAGATTGTTACAGAGTTGAGGGGGATGCCGAATGCATTGTGGAAGATTGTTACAGAGTTGAGGGGGATGCCGAATGCATTGTGGAAGATTGTTACAGAGTTGAGGGGGATGCCGAATGCATTGTGGAAGATTGTTACAGAGTTGAGGGGGATGCCGAATGCATTGTGGAAGATTGTTACATAGTTGAGGGGGATGCCGAATGCATTGTGGAAGATTGTTACATAGTTGAGGGGGATGCCGAATGCATTGTGGAAGATTGTTACAGAGTTGAGGGGGATGCCGAATGCATTGTGGAAGATTGTTACAGAGTTGAGGGGGATGCCGAATGCATTGTGGAAGATTGTTACAGAGTTGAGGGGGATGCCGAATGCATTGTGGAAGATTGTTACAGAGTTGAGGGGATGCCGAATCAAGAGATTGGGAACCATAATACTTGGTTAAACTACTCAGCCCTGTTGCATAAGATTTATTATTATGGTAACTTTGCCATTCGCTGGTTACTACAATGGTAACGCTGATCAAAAGCCATTGAAAATCAAGGAGTCCACACTGTTAGAAAATTTATCCTTAAGATAAAAGAAGTTCCTGCTGCAGATTCTCGAGAACACCTGTAATCTTACCAGATTACGTAATCTTACAGGAAATAAGTGTATGGAACCTTTCCTTTTAAAAACACCCTTTTCCCCCTTTTTAAACAGACCTGTAAAATTGCAGAAAAATTCCTGTTTTATGAATTTACAGAATGATTCTGTTATTGCTTTCTGCAAAATTTTCTTTTTTTCCCTGTAAAATCGGGGCAAAATTACCATAATGCAACGGAACCCTGGTCCCTGGTTGCAAGAGCTATGAGTGATTTGCTACCTGAGCATGCTGAGCGCAAGTTACGGGAAGGACTCGAGTGGGTGTTTATCACATTGTTGACAATTTATATTCTTTATTTCTTGTTAATTTGTTTTTTGCATGGTTTATTTGTACTTTTAATCTCTAGGTGACGTGGGTGGTTCACTGGGACTGTGGCTTGGTGGCAGCATCCTCACATTCTTTGAATTCTTTGATCTCTTCGGATATTCGCTATTTACTTATTTCAAACGGATACCCAATTCTAGAAAATGAGTTTTCAGGGCCCATTCTACAATCCCCGGGTAGCGTTCCACGGAGCGTCTTGTCGGTGACTTTTCATCGTTAAAGTTGGTCTCAGCCAATCAAAATGCAAGGATCTCAGTTTTCCGTAAAAGTAGTCAACATGCCACAGAAAATGGCTTTTTATACACTGTAAAACGCTGTTTAAAATCTTTATACAACGCTGTACTATATGTATATTACAGAAATTGTTTAAAAGTTTAAATTCACTAAAGATTTAATATTAAAATGGAATTTGTGATGTAAGATTTTAAACACTTGTTTAAACTGCGAGATATAATTACTAAAAATAAATAAACTGCGTTTTTCCTGTGTAAAACGCTTTCTACATTCCAATTCTCGAATGACAGTAAGGCAGTACGTCACATCGATATTTAATAAAACTGGCTTGAGTCCTGATATGCTCAAATAACTCCTTATTCTTTTCCCCGAATGCAATATTCCTACCTCATACCTCTTCTATAGACACAAAATAATGGTTATATACGTGTTTGTAGAATTTTCAAACAAGACAATTAGATTGCCTCCAACATGATCAAATATTCTTCTCTTTCCTCTTCCGATAGAGATCAATTTTCCGTCAAAGTTTAATTTTATTCATTGTATCATACTTTTTTTAGAGATTATCTGTATATTTTGCGGCATGTAAGTTTATTGAACCACCCCATTTATGCAGCTTATTTTCTTGGATGTCAGTTCCCGTTTGACACCTGATTTCAAAGGAAACACTTGATAATGTTGAAAATGGAGAATTAATGGAGATTTTATCGTCTCTCGTCATTAATTCCACCCCCGGTAGCTTAATGAATATAATAGAATATTCAAGTTAAAATTAGATTAGCCATAGTGCACTATACTGTTGTGTTCAGTCTACTGAGTCTTGATTTGATATATAAATATATTGTATTTTTCATACATTCTTAAAATCTGTTTGATGTAATATCATGTACATAGAAATGTTTAGATAAAATATATTAAAGAATGGCTTGTGTTTTTGGATCTTTAATTGCGTGCTATAATCTGATGATGGTGAACACGATGATGATGATGTTAACGATGAAAGCAGTAATTTGTGTTGGTGTTGGTGGTGGTGATGATGACGACAATAATAATGATGATGACATTATTGCTGTTGACTCCCAAGACATTTGATTCTACAACAATTATGTGTACGTTAAGCCAAAATTATTAGCAAAACTGCAATAAATTTAAAACTTTCATTTTATCACACTTTTCATTCTCACATCATCCTAAAAAATTCAATTATTACAATGAAAAAAAGACCAAAAAGATATATAAAGACAAAATATTAGTTCACAAAATCCCTCAATATTTTCTTCTCATAGTAGTTAACCGTATCAGTGACAGTAGCAGATGTAGCAGTAGTAGTAGTAGTATAGTAGTAGTAGTAGTAGTAGTAGTAGAGTATAGTAGTAGTAGTAGTAGTAGTAGTAGTAGTAGTAGTAGTAGTAGTAGTAGTAGTAGTAGTAGAAGTAGAAGTAGTAGTAGTAGTAGTAGTAGTAGTAGTAGTAGTAGTAGTAGTAGTAGTAGTAGTAGTAGTAGTAGTAGTAGTAGTAGTAGAAGTAGTAGTAATAGTAGTAGTGGTAATAGTAGAAGTAGTAGTAGCACGAGAAGTAAAAGTAGTGATTATAGAAGGAGCATTTTACAAAGCAGCAGCAGTAATAATCATATTGGTAGTAGTAGTAGTATATAGTAGCACGAGAAGTAAAAGTAGTGATTATAGAAAGCAGCAGCAGTAATAGTCATAGTGTAGGACTAGTAGTGATGGTAGTTGTAGTTGTAGTAGTAGTAGTAGTAGTAGTAGTAGTAGTAGTAGTAGTAGTAGTAGTAGTAGTAGTAGTAGTAGTAGTAGTAAATTATTAGTAATAGTAGGCCTAGTAGTAGTAGTAGTAGTAATAGTAGAGTAGTGGTAGAGTAGTAGTAATAGTAATAGTGGTAATAGTAGTAGCACGATAAGTAAAAGTAGTAATTATAGAAAACAGCAGCAGTAATAGTCACAGTGTAGTAGTAGTAGTTGTAGTAGTGGTGGTATAGTAGTAGTAGTAGTAAAATTATTAGTAATAGTAGGCCTAGTAGTAGTAGTAGTAGTAGAGTAGTCGTAGTAGTGGTAGTAGTAGTAGTAGTAGAGTAGAAGTAGTAGTAGTAGTTTTACTTTCCCCAGAAATGGGGGATTAGATTCGATTTCCCGGGGGACCACTTCCATCGATGAGTGGATACCAGGCACGACCATGCGGTTTCGAAAAGCACCCTAAACAAAGGAAGCAAGGCTTTTCCAGATTATGAAAATGCATCTCTTAACAAGTATTTAGCTTGTGAAACCCTACAAGTCTTGAAAACGTATATTCGTTCTTAGTATTTTAAACATCGTTTTTGACACCCTTACGTTACATAGGCCTATACGTAACGTACTTGCCCACTCTTTCCTCTCTTACTCTTGGTTGCGCCTGGTATCAACTCTTCAATGGAAGTGGGCCCCCGGGCGGCCTATCGAGCTCTGGGAAGAACCAAATCTGGCTTTGGAAAGTCGTCCTAAATCGGATATATCGCTGTTACCATAATAGCAACCAGAATTTTGCACACGAAACGCAGTCTAAAATTTTCCGTTCCAGATGCGAAACGAAAAAAAAATCTCATGTCACACAATTTGTATTGCAGGACAGAGTTTTACAAATATGACGACGGGCCAAAAAGTCTCTTCCAAACTCAACTACCGTCGCAAATAAGCTGTGAAGATCGCGTTCTCCAACGAAAGGTCGGGAATATAATGCATCATCACATTCCTGACCTCCCCATACATCTTCCAGCATTATTTACTATTTTCATTAACACGCAAACTCTTTTCTTACAAATCAAAGAAACCACTCACAAAACATTTACTTTCGGACAATATGTATTTCGAAAGATTTATGATTTATTGCAGAATTTTCGAATACAGTATAATACAATATTTCCAGAAAAATAGTTAGATATCTATATTTCTTTTACAAAAAAATCCATATTAATGCACCTATATACAGTATATTTGCAAAAAATATATATACAAGAATGAAATTTGTCTAAATCATCATTTGGCGTACAAGCAGTAAAAAAAATCACACAGATAGAGAATTCAGAGGCGATATATAACCTGATTTATTATGACGAGACCTATTGTACTCAATTATTTATCGTCAGAGTATCACTTTTCACATTTCAAGGTGATAAAGGATTAAGTATAAAAATTAATATTTTACATCACAAAGAAGAATTGCAAGGTGGTGATAAACAAAACATAAACATAAAAATAATATACGTTCTCTCTGGCTCCCTCTCATCCTTCATCTATCCCCTCTATACCTCAAACGATCACTTCATATCTTGCCTAGATAATCATTTATAGAGTACTTAAGTGTGATGTCACCAATATTGGAATTTTGCATTCCAGCAAATGTGATTCCATATTGCGGTATAGAGCATGATGAAATACCCTCACAACCCAAATCTGGCGGGAATCGGCCAATGGGGGCCCAGAATACAAAGATAACTTATCTATATAAGTTATCTTTATAATTATGTACTGCCCTGCGACAAAATTGCATTGTGAAAGAATTATTATAATCTTACAAAATAATACGTATTTTCAATGGGCGTTTATAGTTTCAAAATTTATTTGGCACTCGTTTCGTGTAGACATAAATTGAATTACTAAAAAGATCGCAAAATTCAAATACAGTGAGTACGCTGCCGCCGAGCCAGAGTCCCAGAGAGCCGCCAATGTCACCTAGAATAAAATATAAAAAAGAAGAAATATCAGAATATATTGTAGAATTATTGATGAAAGCAAGTAGAAAAAAATACATATTAACAACTTATTTTGAGGGATATTTAGACATGGCAAAGATTTGTAGCAAACAAGGAAAGATACGGCAGTGTGGAACACAAAGTGATATCATTTTCACACTATTGACTAGAAAAGGGGAAATATGGGTATTTTAACAGCGTGAAGCCGATTGTCACATAGTTCATTATGTGAATATACTATGAACGCACTTTGAACACGCTGTTAAACAAATTTTCTTTTTTGCTCCCCTGCCCCCCCCCCAAAAAAAAAAATGAATAACTGGACAGTTATTCGAAACTTTAATTGTCAAAACGACCCCATACATGTCAAAGGTTTAGCCGCATATGTCACAGATTATATACATATTGCTCTGAATACATATTTTGCAGGGAGAGAGAGAGGAGAAGAGGGAAGGAGGGGAGAGAGATTAAAACATTAATAAGAAGTGCATGAGGAGTGGACTTACAAAGTAAACTGAAGAACGTGTAATCAACCTGTTGATTTATCTGTTGAATACTCATCTCTTGAAAGTATATCGATAGATAACAGATGTTTTCTCTGTTTGAAAAAAAACAAGAGAAATCGGAAGAGAGAACATGTAAGTATTACTGATCAGAAAACTTTTCGCTTCCACAACGGATCCAATAACAAAGTACATGTATTGAAAAGGTATGGTGGCGCTTGAAGGGACATCGCAAATAAACTAAATCGCGAATATTAACGACGAAATTCACGACGTCGCCGATTCGTCGTAAAATTCGCGACGATATATTCACGATGTTGCCAATTTCGTCGCGAATTTCACCATGAAATTTACGACATTTTCAGTGAAAATGGTAGGTTTAACTTCAAATTATGATTCTTTTGTACAAAGTGGAATAAATATGTAGATTTATTAGATCTAAGACTGCCATCGCCTAGACAATCTAATTCTAAGTAAGTTGTTGAAGACTACCAGAATGCTAGATCGATATGTCTCGTTTCTTAATTCAGTGCCAAGCCCACCCATGCCAACATGCACGTGTTCGACACGAAATCATAGTCGTCTTCCTGCGCTTGCATGAGGACCGCCCAAGCAAGCTAAACAAATTCACGACAAAATTCGCGACGTCGTGAATTTCGTCGTCAATATGGTCTATGGCGATGTCCTGTCATGGCCACCATAAAAATGCCGGTCAAAAGTTTGACAAAGGATAGCTGAGAGGTCTCTGTTGCTTAATTGAAACAGCAGTTTCGTCCTAAGTTTCGGAGCTGACGAAAAATTACAAACGTGTCCTTTTTTTTTTTAGAGTCAATGACTAAATCGCTGTCTTGATTTACCAATTTTCGACAAAGATTTCTTGGTTGTTCTTTGTCATGAAGGGCACTTTACAATACATTTTCTCTTTTCATTTTTCATTTATTGGTTTCTGCAACACTTTTTTATAAACACATTTACAAAGAAAATACAATAATAATATACATATAACTGACAAGCAAAACATAGAAAAAAATGCATTTTCTATTAAAACATATCGATTATTAGAGTTTGCAGAGGTTGCCACTATAAGCTAAGCTTGACTGCGTGGCAACCCCAGAAAACGATAATTATTATTCTTACTACATATCTTAACTTAAGGGTGCAGGTGCATAATGGCGGGGGAGGGGGGAACGCTTGGTCCTCATAATGTATGCTTTATTTTTATTCTTAAAGTTGTTGTTTTTTCTGTTTTTGAAATCATGTGTTTCATAAGATATAGAGAATAGCCTATTAACTTTGTGAATATTTATTAAATAATAGTGATTTAATACCTTTTTGAAAGGAGAAATGAATCTTAACGGTTTCAGTGAACTTGGCAATATATTCCATATGTCAGGCCCATGATGTCTAAGTGTTTTATGTGCTAATAGTGTTCTAGGATTTTCTAAGTGAATATTCTGACAAGTCCGTGTTGTAAGTTCTATGTTCTTGAATTCTTCGAAATGTCACTGTCTCCATGTTGACCAAAAGATGGTGGAGTTCAGAGGAGACTGAAACCCTTGGAACAATTGAGATTGTCTAAAAAAATAGAAGAATCAGATCAATTAAAGTTTGAGAAAAATTGGGCAAACAATAGGAAAGTTATGAGCATTAACGTCGAGGTACTATTGCCGTGGAGATCATCCCACTGCAATGCGACGAATAACACTAAGATACACTCCAAAGCATCTAATTTTTATAATTCTGATGATAATACAAACTCTTTGTCCATGATAAATATTTTGAAACTTCTATCATTTGCCCTCCATGTAACAAACGACAGAGCGATAACTTCATCTCATTTTGCTTTTTTTAATTCTAATTAACTTGATTTGACGCTATACTCACGGAAAAACCTCTGCAGGGAAACCATATATCGCAGAATAGACATTAGTCCAGAACGTCGACGGGAACTGTGTCGTCGAGACTGTAGGCTTGTAGGTCCGAAAACTACAAGGCACTGGACAATCGCAAGTATGGTTGGTTACAAACAGCGCTGCATACAAAGTAAGGAAACGAAAAAGTACTGAGGGCGAAAGTTCTTTAAAAAACAGGGGCATATTGTATCAGACTCTATATTTTGAGAGTGGAAGAGAAGGGGAGGTGTTTTAAGTTTCCGAGTGAAGTGGTACCGCAGGTAGTGATCCAGGTGGACGGGGTCGATTTTTTCGTGAGGCGGGCACCCCCTCGCCTCGATTTACAAATCTTAACATTTGTATTTTCTAATTATTTTTGGATAAAAGCAAAACAAAATCACAAAGTTCACTTATTGGGAAAGGTTGCAATAAACTACAGATTAAATAAGAAAAACTTAATCAACTGGAAAAAAAATCAAATAACCACGATCAGATTCAAGTACAAAATTTTCTTACCGGAATTTGGAAAAACACAAGTATACAGTTCCCAGTTGTTGCACTCCACTAAAGAATCGTTTTCTGTTGATAAAAGGAATTTTAAAATAAACAAAACTAATATTAATATCCCTATAAGCTAGTGCTACGTATAATAATCATTATTCATGTCGACACGGAATCACTTGAGAATATTATAGATAATAATCTCTTCTGCTTATGGTCGGAAGCATTGGAAAAATCCCAAAGTATATTATTATCAAGAGAGCTACGCAAGTTCTGTACCATAGCTCTTTAATACTACGGTGTGTATATGGCGTAACTTCGTTAATTTCCATTCGATTTCCTTTCTTCCATGAACTACAAAATTCATACTAGATCACATGCATTGGCGTTATCACGCCGCCATCTTAGAGGTCTATGCCATTGCCTTGCATGCATTGGTGATCTGCAGCTAGCGCATATATCCGACAACTCCGTTCACACGTATGCCTATAACCTCTGAGGGAGGGCGCAATGACATTATTACGTCACATGCAAAAGGTCTATTTAGTTGAACTTGACATCTGAAGAATATGAATCCCACGTTTGAATTAAGTCTTTCAACTCACCTGGGGCAGCCCAGGGCACGCATCCGCATTTTTCAATATAGAAGTCGCCTTTGCATTCATGGTCGCACTCCGCATAGCCGTAGTGATCAAAGTATTTTAATTCTTTATCTTCGCACGAACCAAAGGGGGGTTCCAGATTATTTACCTGAAAATTTAAAAAGAAGTATACACTGTAAAACGCTGCTTAAGATTTTAAGCACATTGTTTAGACCCGTCACTCTAACAACTATCACTGTTACTTTGAAATAGGCTGTTCATTCTTTAAAAAGTTTTTTAAACATTTTTTTTTAAGTTTAAACAATTCTTTAACAATTTAAACAACTGTTTGTTAGAGAGAGAGACATGTTTAAACAAATTTCTAGTTTTTATTGTGTAGATAAGAAATCAGTAAGAATGTAGTGCCTAGAGGAAAAATAGATCTGAGACGTACAACTCTAGATGTTAGGCTATTCACCCGATTAAAAAAATTGCATCACCTTAGATCGTCACCCCCCTCCCCTGATCACAAAACCCTTGCGCCGCCCCTCCATAAAATACAAATTATGAAATGATGCATAATCATCGAGAACATTGGTCAAAATTGCACGCACGAGGTATTGGCAGTTTGGAACAGTTCTTACATTATTTTGGACTAATTGAAAGGTAACAGGTGTGTGTAATTCTACGGTAACGCCAGGGCAAAATGACCTGTATAATAAGTTTTCTTAAGTATAGTGATTTGGGTCCTTGATATTTGATAAACCATCTTCTACTGTAAACCCTGACCGGTCATGTAGAACTATAGCAAGTTTGTCTATAAGCTGAAATAGATGTCGCTTGTCACGTGATAGCTTTCAGCCAATCATGTGCTTAGGATTCATACCACCACCATTAATTTTATAAAGTCAACAGAGAATGAGTTGCATGCTTTCGATTTAGATGTGACCCTTACATTTTCAACCACTTGTAGAGTACCCCCCCCCCCTTCCCCTCTTAGCGAAGATTCGATCCCGACATCGGAAAATTTTGTAGCTAGCCCGGGTGAACTTACATCGGTAACTTCGATTCCGACATGGGCATGGGTTCCGGGTGAGATACCGAAGCCGTGATCTTCGACCATGGGCACGGAACCGTAGTCGTAAAGAAGGATCTGGAATCCTGCCGAGATACGATTGAACGGTCCGAAGAAGTACTCCCACTGTTGGACATCAAGCATTAATTCCAACCCGTACGCTTTACCTGGAGTGGGGATATAGAATGGTGTCTCGTGGGTACAATCAATAATCAACTAATAAATCAATCGACCAAACAATTTATCGATCAGTCAATCGATAAATTAAATAATAAATCAATCAACCAATAATCAATCAATTTATCAATCAGTCAATTAATTATCCAATCAATCTATCAATCTACCAATCAATCAGCGAATGAAAGGATCAATTAAAAATTCAACCATTCAATCAATCGATCAATCAAATTTAATGAATCAATCAGCTAAAAACAAGCCAATGAACTATTTAATTTAGGCCTCATAAAAAATCGGTCAGCCTGTAAAACAATCAACGACTAATCAACCAAAAACAAACAATCTTCCAATCAATCAACAAATTAATTATTATCAATCAACTAATGCAGTCATCTACAGTCAATTAACCAATCAATCTACCGATCGAACAATATTAATGTATAAACCAGAAAATCAATTAGCACATTAATCAATTAACAAATTAATCGATCTAACTGATCAGTCAATCAATCAATCGATCAATACACCAATTAATCTACTAATAAATCAATTATTCAATCAATCGACTAAATAATCAACCAATCAATAAAAATTGATCAAATCAATTAATCCAATCAACAACCAACCAATCAATCGTCCTACCTGCACGTTCCACAGTTGCAGGTGGGTAACCATTATTAGCATCGTTGAAAATAAAACAAGGTCCCCATTCGGTCAGGGCTATCGAGAAGTTTGCCTCTCTGTCAATATCTGACCCACCAAAGTTTGCACTTTTAATAAAAAAGAGAACAAAAATATAATAAGTATTGATTAACGGTAGGAGTAGAAGTGATACATTATAATACAAAGTAATCAAGGACGATGATGGTGGTGATGATGATACATTGATATAGATGATAATGATAATAATACTAATACAAATATTGATAAAAATGACGATGGCAATGATGATGACGCCGCCGATGATATTAAATATGAATTGTTCTTTGTCAACAACGATACAACGATCGTATAACAATGATATTGAATAATATCAGTTGTTCTTTATCAAACATTAAAGTAAAATATTTTGTCCTCTCCCCTTTAATTTTCACTCTAACGTATAGTCAGTTCCCTTTAACGTCCCTTTTCCTATATTATTAAAGTAATTAACCCATTGTTCTATATACACATTTAATCAGATAATAAGAAGAATGGTAGTATAGTTGACGGAGCTGCAGTATAAGTTGCAGCAGTATATAAAAACACATTTTAAAATCCTTTTGCATTTATTTATTTATTCGTTCTATTTTATTTTATTCATGAGTCTCCTTTTAGAAGGGTGGCTCCATCAATAACTAGAATACTGGCTTGAAGGCCCATCAACATAAATATAAATATTACAAATGTGAGCAATGTCGAGTTTAGACAAACAATTTCAAACAGCATCAATGAGAGAAAACAATAGCTATAACGCCAAAATAAAAGACTAACTCATGAATCTGACTTAATCATCATGATCATCCATAAGGTGTTGCAATTGGGTACCCGGTCATGCCGGTGGGAAGGAATTCTTTGAATGCTCGAGCACTTTATCAGGGTAGCCGTGCTAAAGCCGGTATTATCGTATGAAGCATTTAGGAACATGGTAATTATGTATAAATATTGCTTATTATTGTTGTTATTGTCATCATCATCATCATACTCACAATAAGACGGACAGATTCAGTTCATGGGCGTAGTTTTTCATCAGATAGCTCATATTAGTGGAGGTCAGTATATCGTAATAATTATTCATGTCGAGAGAAGAAGGATCAGTAGCAGCGGTGGTCAGGAAATCACCAAGCTCAGTTCCTGACAACAGAGAAGCTCTGTGAACAAATTTCAAAATATTCGATCAAACATAATACTGCAACGCGATCAAACATAATGAAATCCCTTCCTACATCGTTGTGGTCATACTAGTAATGGTACCTTGGACTGATCCACTGTGTTGTAGTACTAATCCAATCAATAACAATTTAAACTTCATACTAGCATTCACAACTGTCCGTATGGGGCTTCTATGGAAGTTTTAAAGTGCCACCCAGGGGAGCGTTTCATCAATATTTTCATCCGACAAGTTGTCAGATCTGACATCTTTCATCTTTCCATGATTTTGATTGGCTGAGAGGCACTGTTCCTATGGTAAATGTCGGATGAATGGGACTTGTCGGCTAAAACGTCCGACAAGTCCTTTCATGAAACGCCCCCAGATGTTGAGATATTAATCTCGTCATGTCTAAAATGCTTGAAAAGACGGTGGGATGACAATATCTTAGATCTCCTCATGTCTACTTCCCATGGGAGAGATTATCAGGCGACAAGATCTTGGATCTCGTCATGTCTACATCCTGTGGGAGAGATGATCAGGGGAGCGCTTCTTCAATGTTTTCATCCGACAAGTTGTCAGATTTGACATCTTTCCTTGATTCTGATTGGCTGAGAGGCACTGTTCCTATGGTAATCGTCGGATAAACTGGTACTTGTCGGATAAAATGTCCGACAAGTCCTTTCATGATCCGCCCAACCCCCCCCCCCCCCCCCCCCCCGATGACAAGATCTTGGATCTCGTCATGCCTACATGAGTGGAAGAGAATGATCAGATATTATGATCTCGTAACTCGTCATGTCTACATCTTTTTGAAGAGATGATCAGATGACATGATCATGGATCCAAGATCTTGTCATCTGATCATCTCCTCCACAGGATGTAGATATGATGAGATCCAAAATATTGTCATCTCATCATCTCTCCCACAGGATGTAGACATAGTCATGGGGACATTTTTTTCTAAGGGATGCAGACATAACAAGATCTTTATCTGAATATCTGGGTGGCACTTTTAAGATTTCACCGGCTTCAGATATGACTAGGACGCGCAAGAGTTGGGATATACTTATTATTATAAAATGGTGATTCGAGTCACAATCATTAATGGTTGAAATCTACCACATGACCAGTCAGGTATTTTAGCTGACGAGAAAAAAATACTAATGACTGGTACTAATGACTAGTGCTATTGACCGGTCATGATTTTGGCATGAGGATGGTTCATTAAAGAACAAGAATTCACACCACTATCTTTAAAAATATATGATATATATCATTTTTACTCGGGTATTCGAAGGTTATTACACCACTAGTCTTGTTACATCTGAAGATTTGAAAATTAAAGGGATGGTCCAGGCTGAAAATAGTCATGATAGTCATGATAGTTATATCATAATACATAGAGTAGAATTCACTGAGCGAAATGCTGAAAATTCCATCAAAATCGGATAACAAATAATAAAGTTATTGAAGTTTAAAGTTTAGCAATATTTTGTTAAAACAGTCTTCATGAATATTCATTAGGTTGGCTGATGATGTCACGTCTTCACTTTCCGTTTTCTTGTGTTATTTCATAAAATCATATTTTTTTCATTATTTCATACTTGTGTGAATAATTATGTCTCCCTTCTAATGAAATAAGTTGCAGCAATGAATATCTAATGCACTAAATCAGTTGTCAATCCAATTTCTCTAGTTCTTGGAGGAAAAAAATTGAATAAAACTAATTTTATATAATAAAATACATAAAAACAAGTGGAGATGTGACATCATCAGTCTACCTAATGAATATTCATAACGACTGTTTTCACAAAATATGGCTAAATTTTAAAAATTCAATAACATTGTTATTTGTTATCCGATTTTGATGAAATTTTCGGCATTTAGCTTAGTGAATTCTACTCTATTCAATAAGCTATAAATACTTTCAGCCCGGACCATTCCTTTAAACGCCCTCGGTTATGCCTCGAGTGTGATAAAACTGTTCCGCATGTTCTTCGTGCGTATAATTCTTAGTAATGCCCTCGAAGGTGTTTGATTAATACTATTACCTGAATGTGTTATAGTTACATATTGCGACTGAAGGAAAAGTGATTGGTGCTGTGTAGTTGATGGACACGTCCACGCTCTTAGGATGACTGGCAAAATGCTGTGCCCTGTCAACGACTTGGTAGGTCAGAGCACCAAATGCACCCATCACAAGCAAAAGCCAAGAGAATCTGAAATTTAAAGATGGAAAGCGGTCATTATTGCAGGCCTAAGTGTAAAGCAGGAAAAGAAAAGGAACTTACAAATAAATAAAACAAGAAAGGCCCAATATTTGAATATCTGACAATTATTGCAGTATAGGTCAGGAGGTACAAGGATTAATAACACATCATTAAAATCACAAGATAATATTCAATTCAGTACAGCATTTTATTCCTATTCATAAGAACAAGTTGATACCATGATCATGCACAGACAAAGAGACAAAAAGTAAAACATATCATCAGAACAGTCGAAAGTGATACTGTTGCCAGATCAATGAATAAAATATAAAAACAAGACGAAAGGTAAATGAATGGGAAAGACAGAAGGCTTGTTAAAACGCACACATCCAAGTAAATTGATTATTAAAATAATTGTTATGTAATGGATGCGGCAAGGTACCAAGTAGCAATAGAACAATAGCAAAAACAAACAACTGATTTAAAGAACAGAAACAAAATAATGAACAAAAATCTACGTGCCTACTCAGATCTATCATATCCTTGTTATAAAATTAAATAAACGTATTGATTGGGCAAGAATGCTAGGATGTTATGTATGTGAGGGAGCATAGCGACCGAGCAGTGTTATGAAACGGTTTTATGGAACAGCCCATGCATGGCCTATTACCCGGCACATTTACATCAGGTGAAAGCTTCTCCGGATAAGATGAAGAGCGTACGTGCTTCTTCATAGAGTTACATGAATATGAACCATAGAAGTGCATTTTCACAGATCAAGAAGAAAAACACATACAAGCCCCTCGACTGGGGATAAAAGGCATGAGCTTATGAAAAGGGTGAGCACACATGTTCATATCAGGTTTCAACCCATCCGTGTCAAAGGGAATACAAAAGATAACTGATCGAAATGCGATCGAACGGACCATGTAAGATCGAATGGCCCTTTCACAGACATGGATGTACTGAAAAGATTATAATGAAATGGGAAATAGATGACGAGCTCTGGAGTAGTCAGGATCCCTGATTTCATCAAGAGACGGGAAAGGGACAGAAAGTTTAAACTTCGTTTGACAAGGAATTGACCTAATAATCATTGTGTCGTATTGGCTGAATATGTTATTGTGTGTATAGTCCGGCAGCCCAGGAGGTTTATTCAACCGAAAGCCGGACAAGCAAATGACCCCATAGCTGGATGGCATGGACCTTGAAGTTTACAAAAATGCATTGCTGCCGGGTTCTATGCGTGGTCTTCCCTCCGAAATGACGTAATATATGACGTCACTACAAAATGGCCCTATTTCACCATTTTTCAGACATTGTACACATAGCATGAAGTCAAGGGAGAATATCTCAGCCAAATCATGCTTGTTTTGTATGAAACTTTCACAATGTATTGTTCAAGTAGTGCACAAGAGATATGCAAAATTTCACGAACAGAAATTATTGTTTACATATGCAAATTACGTAATGAAATTTGCATATCATTAGTTTTGGAGATTTCTCGCATAAAAAAATGTCAAAAATCGATTTAGAAATTTATTTTCTTTTGTAGTGTACTTTATTTGATATTTTTTCTCTCAAGCATAATATCATTGTCTTCATCTATATCTCTACTTTAAGAAAATATATAACAGTAATTGAAAAAGACATTATAGACTGTGATTTCAGCCCCCTTCCAATATGGTGCGCACGTAGAAATCGTGCGTTTTTGGCCTATTTTCACCATATGGCTGACGTGTGCGAACGATATGCCTACTTTATTGATGTTTCCTGCATTTTGCATGATATTAAATCTTCCAAACAACATATTTTCTTCTTCATTATGTCTCTGGTGATCAATCAATGATTTCAGCAAAAATTGATTGCCCACTGGGCAGTCTATAGGCTACGTTTTCAGCCTAGTTTTCAACAACGAACCTATACCATGTATGACTGCATCGTTGTAGTCGAGTCGGATAAGGGGGTTTCTATGTACCATCAAAACATTTTTCACTCAATGTTTTGGTATTTGCCTAAAGTGTCTAGTTAATGAATCTTGATGTTCCCTTCCCAAAATCGTGTCCAACGGAGTTCAAAATTGATATCATTGGCGGCCCTCTTGGACATTTTTAATGAAAATCAATTATTTTCATATTTTATTGCACAAAGTCTGACAATGGGAAATTTTAAATCAATACGCATTTCACTAGGATTTGGATAGTAGAAATCGGTTGAAATTGTTTTCTGAATAGTCCGGTTAATATATTGAAAAAAAGAATTCATCAAAAATTTTGAACCAAAATGTTCATGATGCTTTGACATCTATCTGTTTCATCTTGCATCCGATCGCCTTTGTTGATGTGCCTAACATGCAGAAAAAAACGTACTAGCGATCGATAGAAAGGTATGTATTACTTGTATCATGTGTATGAGGGTAAAAGGCATTTTCTACACAAAGCAATTTTTATGATAATTAAATCTCTTGAAAAAGATAGAAGTTCGAGGCATTGCTCTGCATTTTCATTTTGCATGCAATTACTCTCGGGCACCTTAAAGCATAGTCCCACAAGAACCAGTAAAATGTTACATACAGTACCATACCATTATCCATAGCTTGACTATTATGATATCGTGCTTTTCGGAGCCCCCAATGTGGTAACATTTTGTTTTGAGTATGTAATTTTTTCCTTTAAATCACTTTTCTCTATCAGCTACATATTAAGAAATTGGGGCATAGCAAAGCCTAACCCTCAGGGGGCTGCCAAAGTCACCCAATCTTTTTTTCGTATCTTGCCAGTTTCTCGGAAAATTAGTCATTTTGAGGCAAACAGTGTTTCTGCCTTGCGGTAAAGCCCTTGTTTTTGTTTTGTAACCACATAAAGATGACAAAGTAGGATCTTCTTTATCAGTTACATATGTATATCTTCATTCTTTATTGTAAAAAAATGCAATGTTTGAGCCCCCATTCAGACAAAAGGGCATTTCTTCTACATGTATATAGTAAAGCTAGCTTTGATTTTGGAAACCACTTTGAAATAAAAGAAGAGGCATTTTTTCTATCAGCTACATGTAAAAAAAAGTGCGGTACATCGACTGCTACCTTCTTCAGAGGCTCCAAGATTGGCAGATTTTCCCCATATTGGAAAAAAATATGGAAAAGGGGTGGGTGACTTTCGGAACCCCGGAGGGGATAGACTTTGCTGTGCAACCACTTATTAGCAGCAGATTGAAGAAAGTCTACTCCTTTAATTCCATGTAGTTTCAAAAGAATGAAACTGGCTTCACCATATAGCAGAAACGCTTTTTGCCTGAATGGGGGCTCGAAAATAGCACATTTTCCCATAAACAGGTAAAGTATGGAAAAAGGGTAGGTGATTTCGGCGACCCCATAAGGGGGGTATGTTCCAATATGCCAACACCTCTTTATATGTAGCAGATAGAGGAAACTCTACTCTTTTGTCTCCATATAGTTTAAAAGCAATAAGAGTAGTTTTACTATATAGCAGAAACACCTTTGCCTCAATGGGGGCTCGAAAATAACACATTCTCCCCCAAATAGTCAAATTATGAAATAGGGTAGGTGATTTTGGTGACCCCCTAAGGGGGTATGTTCCAATATACCAACACCTCTTATATGTAGCAGATAGAGGAAACTCTACTCTTTCGCCTTCATATAGTTTAAAAGCAATAACAGTAGTTTTACTACATAGCAGAAACACCTTTTGCCTCATTGGGGGCTCGAAAATAGCACATTTTCCCATGATTTTTCAAATTACGTAAAAGGGGCGGGTAACTTTAGCAATTCCAAAAGGGAGTAGGCTTTATGGTACCAGCACCTCTTTACATGTAGCAGATAGAGGAAACTCTACTCTTTCGTCTACATATAGTTTAAAAGCAATAAGAGTAGTTTTACTACATAGCAGAAACACCTTTTGCCTCGATGGGGCTCGAAAATAGCATATTTTCCCATAAATAGGTAAATATGGAAAAAGGTTAGGTGAATTTTGCGACCCCCCAAGGGAAGTATGTTCCAATATGCCAACATCTCTTTATATGTAGCAGATAGAGGAAACTCTGCTTTTTCGTCTCCATATAGCTAAAAAGCAATAAGAGTAGTTTTACTACATAGCAAAAACACCTTTTGCCTCAATGGGGGCTCGAAAATAGCATATTTTCCCCTAAATAGTTAAAATATGAAATAGGGTAGTTGAATTTGGCGACCCCCCCAAGGGGGTATGTTCCAATATGCCAACACCTCTTTATATGTAGCAGATAGAGGAAACTCTACTCTTTCGTCTCCATATAGTTTAAAAGCAATAAGAGTAGCTTTACTACATAGCAGAAACACCTTTGCCTCAATGGGGGCTCGAAAATAGCATATTTTCCCATAAATAATTAAAATATGAAATAGGGTAGGTGATTTTGGTGACCCCCTAAGGGGGATATGTTCCAATATGCCAACACCTCTTTATATGTAGCAGATAGAGGAAACTCTACTTTTTCGTCTCCATATAGTTTAAAAGCAATAAGAGTAGTTTTACTACATAGCAGAAACACCTTTGCCTCAATGGGGGCTCGAAAATAGCATATTTTCCCATAAATAATTAAAATATGAAATAGGGTAGGTGATTTTGGTGACCCCCTAAGGGGGGTATGTTCCAATATGCCAACACCTCTTTATATGTAGCAGATAGAGGAAACTCTACTCTTTCGTCTCCATATAGTTTAAAAGCAATAAGAGTAGTTTTACTACATAGCAGAAACACCTTTTGCCTCAATGGGGGCTCGAAAATAGCACATTTTCCCATGAATTTGCAAATTACGTAAAAGGGGCGGGTAACTTTGGCAGTTCCCAAAGGTGGTAGGCTTTACTGTACCAGCACTTCTTTATATGTAGCAGATAGAAGAAAGTCTACTCTTTCGTCTCCATATAGTTTGAAAAAAATAAAGGTGGCCTTACTACATAGCAGAAACACTTTTGCCTCAATGGGGGCTCGAAAATTGCATATTTTCCCATAAATAGGTAAAATATGGAAAAAGGGTAAGTGATTTCGGAGACCCCCTAAGGGGTATGTTCCAATATGCCAACACCTCTTTATATGTAGCAGATAGAAGAAACTCTACTCTTTCGTCTCCATATAGTTTGAAAATAATAAACGTGGTTTTACTAAATAGCAGAAGCACTTTTTGCCCAAATGGGGGCTCGAAAATAGCATATTTTCCCATTAATGGGCAAAATACGTATAATTATCGGGTAACTTTAGCAGTCCTCAGAGGGGGTATAGGCTTTGCTGTAACAGCACACCTTTTTTGTAGCAGATAGAGAAAACTCTACTCTTGTCTCCACATAGTTTAAAAACAATGAAAGTGGCCGTATTACATAGCAGCAACACTTTTTGCCTCAATGGGGGCTTGAAAAAGCATATTTTCCCACAAATAGGTAAAATATGAAAAAGGGTGGGTGATTTCGACGCTCCCTGAAGGGGTATGCTTCAGTATGCTAGTAGCAGATAGAGGAAACTCTACCCTTCTTATCTCCACGTAGTTTAAAAAGAATGAAAGTGGCTTCATTCCATATCAGAAACGTTTTTTGCCTTAATATGGGCTCCAAAGTGGCATATTTTCCAATAAATGGGTAATAATGGTATTTGCCCTTTAACTAAGCAAATAAAGACATACATATTGTCATGAAGCGTTACAGTATTATCGGTATATTATATCCTCTTTCGTGTCGAATGCTGATATTTTGAAATAGTTGTTGATGTTAATGATTGAACAGATAGATATCAATGCACATGCAAATTTTTGACCAAAATCATGCCCATTTCGGGATAAATTTTATTTCAAAATATATCATCAGAAAACGAATTAAATCGATTTCTACTATCCCAATCATAGAGAAATGCGTATTGATTAAAAGATTGTCCCATTGTCAGACTCTGTGCAATAAAATATGAAAATAATTGATTTTCATTTTAAAAAAGTCCAAGAGGGCCGCCAAAGATATCAATTTTGAACCCCGTTGGACACGATTTTGGGAAGGGAACATCAAGATTCATTAACGAGACAGTTTAGACAAATACCAAAACGTTGATTGAAAAATTGAGTGAAAAATATTTTGATGGTACACATGTACAGGAACCTCTTATCCGACTCGACTACAACGATGCAGTCTTACATTGTATAGGTTCGTTGTTGAAAACTAGGCTGAAAACGTAGCCTATAGACTGCCCAGTGGGCAATCAATTTTTGCTGAAATCATTGATTGATCACCAGAGACATGATGAAGAAGAAAATATGTTGTTTGGAAGATTGAATATCATGCAAAATGCAGGAAACATCAATAAAGTAGGCATATCGTTCGCACACCTCAGCCATATGGTGAAAATAGGGCAAAAACGCACAATTTCTACGTGCGCACCATATTGAAAAGGGGGCTGAAATCACAGTCTATGATGTCTTTTTCAATTACTGTTATATATTTTCTTAAAGTAGAGATATAGATGAAGACAATGATATTATGCTTGAGAGAAAAAAATATCAAATAAAGTACACTACAAAAGAAAATAAATTTCTAAATCAATTTTTGACAATTTTTTATGCGAGAAATCTCCAAAACTAATGATATGCAAATTTCATTACGTAATTTGCATATGTAAACAATAATTTCTGTTCGTGAAATTTTGCATATCTCTTGTGCACTACTTGAACAATACATTGTGAAAGTTTCATACAAAACAAGCATGATTTGGCTGAGATATTCTCCCTTGACTTTATGATATGTGGACAATGTCTGAAAAATGGTGAAATAGGGCCATTTTGTAGTGACGTCATATATTACGTCATTTCGGAGGGAAGACCACGCATAGAACCCGGCAGCAATGCATTTTTGTAAACTTCAAGGTCCATGCCATCCAGCTATGGGGTCATTTGCTTGTCCGGCTTTCGGTTGAATAAACCTCCTGGGCTGCCGGACTAGTATCGTTCGAGAAAGAAAATGTCATGTAACATACTATTTTTTTTAAATCGTGAATGAGAGTAGACCAGAACCCGCAACATTAGGCAAAATTGCTTGTCATTGTAATTCTTTACATTTATTGTAACTTTCTTACATCGCTCATTGAATACACAATGGTTGCCCCTCCTATCATCAAGGTGAACAATAGCTTGCCCCTTGACTTGTTTATTGTGTGTCCTTTCAATTCCCTATGTGGACCCACAATATTGCTTGCCCCAACAATCATCCGATGTCAATCGGCAGTGGCTTGCCCCTGCAATCATCTATGTGAACCTACTGTTTGACCCGCCAATGCCTGCCCCTTCATACATTAACCTAGAGTACCTTGCCAACGACTGCAAACATCATTAGCCAACAAAGACTTGCCTCTTCAAAACTTTAAACCCTTAGTACAGGTTATAACCACTCCAAACATCTATGTCAACCCATGTAGGCCCGTATTCTGACATGTCTGAAGTCGGGTTTAACTTAAACTCAGCTATTAAGTTGTGGTAGCCAATTGTTACATAAATCACTAACGGTAGAGATACAATATTTCAGCTCATTTGGCTCTCAAATCATTAATAATTGTCTCGGAAGTATAAATAGATGATTGTCTTCACCATCGATGAATCAGGAAAGAGCACGGTAAACGTAAGACACATACAACGAAATAAAAATTTTGACACTTTTGGCTTCCAAAAAAAATTAGCACAGAGTTAGACCATGGTCTAAGTTATACCTGACTTCAGGATACGGGCCATTATGGCTTGCCCCTCATCCTAAATCCTACCTTCTCCACTTGACCTCCGCCGGGTTGAAGGCATACTTCATCCCTCCGATTCCGATCGCATCAGGAACAGACCGGTACAGGATGGCCCACCAGGACACCTTGTCCCTGTACCGCATATGGAGCGGGATATCATCCGGGAATACTGGAGGAGGAGCCTTACTGGAAGGAGCCTGGAGCCCCCCACTCACAGTCTGGATGTCCTTCTTCTCCGGGAGGGTATCCGTCTCCACCACTGGAGCCACCTTGATCAGGCTCCTGGGCATGTTGAAGCCCGACTTCTTTTCGTCACCCTGTAAATACACGTGATTCCAATGTGATGTTTGTTAATGCGGTGCACTGTTCATCGTCGAGTCACAAACGGGGAAATTAAGCTGGGCAATGATCAGCCAACACCAATTTCATCAATATTATTGAAATCGGGTCTTTAATTTTCATGGAAGAAACCTGTGAAATCTATACGTTATATCTCTAGTGAAGTGTAGTCTGCACTGGCAGCGATATGGTATGACCTGACACTAACTTTGTGGAAAATTTCGATCGCGAAATACTTAAGCGTTCGATAATTGTCTCTACAACAATGCGTGGAGAATACAAACGCAATTCTTGCTCTCCCTGAAAAAGCCTCAGCCTTTTCTTACTTTCCACCATCTTCCTCTCTCGCCTCTCTCTCCCTCTCTCTTTCTTTCTATCCTTCCCCGTATCTCTCTTTAACTATTATATCTCTCTTTTTTTTCTCTATATCTCTTCAAACTTGAAATAGTATTTTTTTCTTTTTTATCTCTTTTTAGCTACGTTTAACATTCAAAATTGTATCTTAATTTGTCGTGTTTTTTTTTTCATCAGGTGTATGTGCTTGTGTGATGTTTCCTACCCGTGAATTAAGGGCTGGGTAAATAAGAAAAGAAGAAAGCGAGTATCATTTTGGAGCCTATTTAATCTCACTATTCTTTCTTTTCATTGAAACACCCCTTCGGGCAAATGTCAATATACAGGTAGAAAGTGAAAAGAGCTTAAATGATTTTCGTCACAAATTGTCCTTGTGAAAACTTCCTTTGTCCAGGAATGTATTTTTTAAGAAAAAGGATTACTTCACATCTTTATGCCCATAATCATGAAAATGTAAATTATTCAAAGAGAATCTATTCCCTTATCCCGTCTTCCTTTCTCTTACTCGTTCGTTCTCACAACCCCCCTCTCCCCCCCCCCCCCCCTCTCCCTCTCCCTCCCTCTACCTCGCTCTATAAACCCTCTCCATCTTTCTCCCTCTTTCTTTCGCCCACCAGACACTTGTGACGTAAAACACTTTTCAATATTGTAGAGTCATTACGTCATTCACTCAGGTGAATCTTATCCATCTTGCACTCCCTCCCTTTCTCTTCAGAAAAATCATTACGTAATTTCACACTACTTGTATCAAGTGCTTCCCGATCAACCTGTCCCAGTTAATAGTAATGGTGATATAATATTATGTCTAGTTACTAGTATATAGCGCAATATAGTGCGTATTTTTTTTTAGCTTATTATATGCAGCTGGTCGTATTCTTATATCAGCTTAAAATTTTGATGTAACTTTTTAACCTTTTCAGGACCTTGATGTAAAACAATGTTTTTATTCTGATCTTGTGTTTTTCCTGAATAAATATATTTCAATAAAATAAATAAATAAATAACATAAATAAAAATCTACTTGGTATCATTATTACCCCGGCTGTAACTGAGCCGCCATATTAATAGACGCTAAAGCGTTCAAGGAATAAAATTATTCCTACCGGGTACTCATACCTTGACCAGTTCACCTCATGGGCAAGTTTGTCAATTATTGACCTTTAATTTCTCCCATTTGGATATACAAATTTCAAAACAAGATATTATGTAAGCTAACTTGGCATAGCAGGATGCACAAATGGCATAGACCAGATGACTAGCTTGAATAGCACAACAATGAACACTTTATGAAGGTATTAATTTGTTGCCTTTCTGAATGCATTCTCATGTTGCTATTACAATGTACTTGACCAACTGTTAAATACCATTAAGAGTTCAAATAACCTTCTTCTGATCATGGGCAGAATGGAACTCCGAACTGGCTTATTGACAGTAGCGGAAATGTGTCACGCAATTCAACGAGTTAAGCCGTCTTTCACTGAACAAATAAGTATTAATCAATTTTACAATAAATTTTAATAGTACCATGTTCGAAAAGAGGAATAGGTAAATGTATAGCCTTTTCTTCTCCACCTACCAATAAAGTAGGGCCCATGCGCAGCGGTGGGGTATCTTGATACGGGGGTAAGATATCAGATTAGTGACGAAAATGCTCTCAATTAACAGGTGTAGGTCTAACTGGTATAAACTCGATCAGAATTCTCTTGTTTTATATGATTCTTATTCCCCCTTTTAGTGCACTTCCCGTGTTACTCATCGTTTACTCCCTTTTATCCTAGGCCTACCCGAAAAATCACAAGAGGAGGCGGGCGCCCTGCCCCATGTAGCACCACCGCGTCTGCTGCCTATATACGAGAACTTATAATGTGGTCATAACGATCACCCCCCCCCCGTGGTATGCATTTCGTCATAGTCGTCACAATCTATGTCCCGTGCCCCTGGCCTTGGTTGTTTGTATTCACGTTCATTGAAGTATACAAGTGGACAAAAATCTTTACCGTTTCCCCGATTGCCAATTAACAGCGTAAAGAGAATGTCAATATCGGTAAGTGGTTTTTTTCTCTCTCTCCCTCTCCATTGCTCTCTTCGTCTTTTTCATAATGGTAAGCCCATTTTGACATTTTAGATGACAAATTTTGATTTGTTGCAGCACAATTAAACTTTGAAAATATATAATTATTCAATCATTTATTTGGCAACGAAAGTCAATTTCCAAATGCCTGAAGCTGTACGTGTTGTTCGACGTATCCGCTGATAGGGATAAGATTTTGCAGGGGGGAGAAAATTTTTATAGCTGCCAACGTAAACGTGACGGATGATTTTTTTTTTTTTTGTATTATTTGAAATTTTGGATACTGGGTGGGTGTTACACGGCCAAGACCTCTCAATTCGACACTGTTCTCTCCTATTTTAATCTTTAAATACTCACTCCTTTTAAATACTTTGGTTGTGGTCGCCATCCCCATACGACGCCCCCCCCCCCCACCCCTGATTGCCATCCTACCGTTTTCCCTTTAAAGATTATATTCCATCTTTATATCCGGTGAAAGCAACGAACATATTTATTTTTTATCAACATAATTTTGTGGGGCAGGTGTTATGGCATTTATTGATAAAATTACAGTTCAGCAAGTTTCTTTGTATCATCCAGAAGGAAATAAAAGCATGAAATGTAACAATAATGTTGTATAAATTCAATGAACCAATAAAAGGAAAATCTTAAAACTACAGACAACTAAATCATGTACGTGCGGGGATACTCGTGCAGTGCACACAAAAAGGTATGCAAAGGAACAAGAAAGGTAAATGCAAATCGTTTCTGCTATTGTCGAGGCCGCCCTTTTCACGGGGCCTTTTCATCCCTATTCAAAACGATTGACGTTTGCTTACAGCCTTACAACACTCATCGTTTACTTCTGAGATTTCGGTTTATTGTTTGTGACGACGTACAAACAGCATGTCCAATGAAAACCCTATCACATGCTCTGTCATCGTTTTCTCATCTCCTTTAACACCGTCTTTCTTTTTACCCCGTCAATCTGTTTTTTCTTCTTCAAAATTTCCATTTACCATAAACTATCCTACATCATATTATCAATTCTGTTCTATAATATTCATGTTATAGAGAGGGGAATGCTTTCGCACATCATGATTAGGTAAACTGTAATCACATCGCATTTTATACTGAAAAGTGGACATATTTACCCCGATGACGAATAAATCAATGTCCATGCCAATTGTACTTTTTTAAAGTAAGCTTAAAGAAATTCAATTTCTCGTAGAGCGTTTTATTTTTTCTTACATTTCCTAAAATTATTTGTATGTGCATCAGACCGTTATACCATGCAAAAATTATTCAGTAACAACCCCCAAATATGAGATACTTAAATTTTCCACATTTTACATCGAGTTGAAGTGTTGCTATAGGCACGTCCACACCCTTTAAAAATATGTTTGTAATCGGTAACATTGTCACTTCCAACGAAAGATAATTCTTTTTATTTAATTTATTTGTGTACTCAATAACACTAAACTGAGTGTTACAAAGTAAACATAAAACGCATGCATCTACATATTAAAACACTTTATTTTCAAATACAAGAAAAGGACGAAATTGGTGCCGATTTATGTCTGATATATGATTTTAAAACGTAATCACAAAGAGCGAAATGTAGACGTCAACGAATGTTATCCTCAATGTTACGCCCATTACGCCAAGACTAATATATTTATCAAACGTTCCCCATTCCTTTAGAATATATATCTTATTTAAAGTTTCTAACACAGATACCTCAATGCAAATTATTGGACATCTAGAACTTCTATTCGTGGGAAGTGTGGGTGTCGGACCAATCGCGATCGAAGTGGGTTAGCAAATACGGTCATGGCTATTCCCGACTTAAACGATCTTGTCATGCTTGGAGTTGGAGGGGATACTTATTGCACTGACGAAGTCAATGCAATTTGGTCCTAATTAGAATGATGCAATGAATATAATTAGAAAACGAATCCATTGCAATGCAATGGTTATTATAAGTTTTGATGCAACGTAATAACCTTTGCCGGCTTGGACAGCTACCATGTTTGCCAACGGGAACGTTTTTGCGCCGAATAACAATGGGGTCTAATTTGACTTACCCGCCGTGATGCCGACATGTCGTGACTTTGAAAAGTCGTTTCGCTTTCCGCTGATTAGTGAGCAATAATTGCCGAGATTGCGGCCAAATATCGATCGTTAAGAAAAACCCAAGTTTGTATATTGATCTCCTTCCTTCTTAAGTTACATTATGAACTGATTGATATTCCAGTAAATCAATGTATTGTTGAAATAAACGAGGAACTATGGGTCGATCATCGCATCGCTTTGTAATGTCCAGCAGTCATTTTCTTAGAAGAGAAAGTACATCTATTTCAACTCAATGTGGACTATTAGTGGACATGGTGGAGCAGCGTAGGCCTATAGTTCTCTTTTTTTGTTGAGCAGTGTTTACATGAGAGGTTATTAGGGATGGATGTCATGGTTAAAAATATAATCCATAATTAAAGTTAGAAAATAATTCCATGAAAGAAACACACACAAATTGGGTATATGGATGAATAACTAAACACGTCAAGCTATTTTTTTTATTACTATACTTACATAGTTTACCCTAAAATTGTTAGTGAGAGCCTTCAAGTAAAATCAAAGAGATAAATATAAAAAAAATAATGCTAGCAGCTTTTACTTCACTCCCTCGTTTGTAGGTTATGATATAAAGTGATGTATCGTAAACACACTTAAAGTGTTGGGCAACATACTGTCTACTGTGTTGGTATTATGTTGGTAAAAACATGTATATATATGTTTATATATATTATTTTCCAATTGAGCAAATTATTAGTTTTTGTTACCCAAATTGGACAGATTTCAACCACTAGTTGTGTGGACTGGTTATTGTCCATGGTTGGTTAAAAGTTGGGCATTTTGCCCAAGTATTTTACGAGTATAAAAGAGGAAGAAATGTTTATTATTAATTGATAATGAAATAAAAATTACAATCAAAATGACGTAAAATTGAGGTGGCGCTGTTTAATTTCAAGCTCTTTAGCGGTGCAAAGGGCTACAAAATTGTGTAGTGTTTTGGCGTTTCTTCATATTTGGTAAAAATGCGTAAGATATCACTTTAAAGCATACGTACAAACAAGGGAGCGAAGTGACTAAGCTGCTAACAGGGCAGTTTCATAAAAAATATTTTAATGAATACAATCCGTGAATAACATTTTTTTTTGTTTAACAGAGCCTTTAATTAAATTCTGCCTATTTGTGTTTGTCTATCCTGTTACTCAATTTCACTGAAGAAATATCTTTCCTGTTGATTATTAATGAGTATTACTTTCTAACTTTAATTATGAATTCTATTTATAACCATGACGTCTGTCCCCAATAACTGCCCATGTTTAAACTCTGCTCAAAAGAGTAATTAATAGGCTTAAACACTGCCGACCTTTCTTCACATTGTTTCCCAAAGTTTTGTTAACAGGGGCGATGATATGGTATATTCATGGGAATAAATCAATTTTATCACAAAATTACATTTTCATTTTGAAATGATCAAAACATTACGATTTTTATTTTTTTACACATTTTACCCCATGCGCCACCCCCCCAAAAAAAAAATTGGGTCAATACGCCAATCATGGGGTGTTGCGAGAAAATATTTGAAATCAATCGCAAAATTTCAGATGTAAATTCAAAAGTGATTGATACTGGTGATTGATCGATTTTAATTGAAGCGGCGAATCAATTGATAGTTTTGATGCAAAGAGAAGACCATCAATCAATCAATTGCAAACTTGCCTTTAAATGGATGAATTTCAATTGATTTTTGCACCTAAAATTGACTTGCGATCAATTTCAAGTTTCTTCCAACACTCCATAAGTGTTAAAATGTGTCTAATGGACGATTATCCCTTGATGGCTGACGAAGCCTTTATTTTCTTCAATGCAAGGTGTCTGAAAAAAAACTTTCGGGTGTTATTTGGATATTGTTCAATTTTCATGATCTTCTTTACGATGTGTTACTGGATAAGGGGTTCCACGACATTTCCTCCGACGACAATTGCTCCAATGGAAAATCTACACGTAAAGCCAAACCTGAAACCTCACCTCCAAAGCTAAATAAAACTTTATTACAATCCTAACACTAACCCTATGC